>NC_084823.1:29466547-29793884 GCF_958449725.1 Rosa rugosa
CCTCTATATATATATATACTGTACCTTTTTTTTTTCTTTTTCAAATTTCATGAAAAGAAAATAAAAAGATTTCACTCCTACCCCCATGGTGACTCGAACCCATGACTTCGTCATTAGGTAGTGAGTGCTCTAACCACTGAGCTAACACCACTTCATCAATGTATACCGTACTGATTCTGTCCCCTATTTTTGGTTCGGTTTCGGTTCGGTTTGATACCATTCGAAACAACGCCCCTACTTTAGTCGGCTTAGCCATTTCGGTTTATTGTAAAGAAGAAGAAGGGGGAAAAAGAAAAAAAAGAGCCCAATGGAGAAATAGGCGGGACTATAACCCTAAACCCTGACGGCGATATCTCTCCCTCTCCCCCCGGGTGCAGCAATCGGCAACGCCACTTCTTCGTCTCTATAACGGTAAGATACATATCTTCTTCCTTCGTCTCTAAAACTCAAATACTGTTTAGTCATTTGGATTATGAAGTTTCTTGAGTTTCCGGGATTTGTTAACCCTCAAACAATCGATAGACCCCTATTCAGTTTTATTTTTCAACTGTTTTTTGTTAAACTGCGTATGCTATGATTATGAAATTTAATGTGCAATTTTGGTAATACTAAAATTCAATATCCAAGCAATGGATTGCAATTCCCATATACTGTTTGCCAACATTATGCCTGTTCAGTTAGTTAATGCAAGGGCTTCAAGCTGTCTTATTTTTGTTTGGGATCGAGATGTGTGAATGCACTGAATGGAATGAAGTAGGAAGCAAAGAAGAATAAATAGGGGAGGTTTAGTGTTTTTGTGCAAGAAATTTGGCAGCTTCCGTCTGTCTCGGTTTCTTTTCTGCTTGGATGTCCTTAGTATTTGTCCTAACTGTTGATTAGTTGTTCGAGTGCTTTGTTTGCTATAATTCATATTCGTCACAATTGGTAGGAGTCATTGAGCACTGTGGAGATGATGTCATTCAATAATACTAGGCAAGATTCATTGAACAATGTGAAATTTTTCTGTTTAATGTAATATGAAGTTGACGTTAGACATCCCTGCAATGAACTATAGGTTGTATGTTATTCTTCGGGTTTTTCATGCTTCTGATGAATGATGGTTAGCAAAAGCAAAATTAATAACCAAGTGATCATTCTTTGTGGTAGACAATGGCTTAAACTTTGATGTGTTTCTTTCTATTTTGTTGATGATTAATCTGATTCTACCAATTTAAATGTTTTTTTTGTTTTCCTTCTTCAGTTATGTTCTCTCTTTTCCTTGAGTCTTTGTTTCTGAACTTATATGCAATTGAATATCCAAAAACAGAATGAAAATGCAAAATACGTGGAGCTGCAACTTTGATCAACTAATTAAACTAAAGGAAAAAATATTACTACTGAAAAGAATCAGGAGTAGTCAATAGATATATCATATCATATATTCAAGTAGAATTCACTGCAAGTATCCCCACAATCAGAAGGCTATACCTTCTTGGATAAATAAGAAATAAAACAAAATAGAAAAAGGAAAGCCCCCTGCATGTACATCACCCCAAAATCACACTTACAGATCCTGGATTGGATTGAATGGGTGAATTTTATTGTGCATCCACACTTAAGATCCTGGTACATTCTTCCTGCAGTTCCCTACACACACATGCGTGAATGTTTTCTTATAGTGAATATTAATCTTACTCTAAGGTGCTACATTTAGTGGTTCTGTGTGTTCATAGAAGTGCATATGGGCCTAATTGTGTTTATTAATATGTAATGTTGGTAGAATAAGCTTTGCTATCAGAGCCTCTTTTTGAGTAATGAAGTTTTGTTTCTTATGAAAATTGAAGTTTGTTCTGTCACTATCGTGGTTAACATTAATATTTGGTTGTCATCTTTGAATTTGACTGATTACACGTTCATCATTTTATCTGGGAAAAGGGCGGTGTTTGACTAGGTGGTCCTGTAATTAAACCAAGTTCTGGCTGAGTCCATCCCACATTTTGAAGGGTGTTGAGAATATAGGCACAGCAGAAAATTTTAAATGTTTTAGTCCCCTTTGGTATGCTTCAAAAACTGTTCTGGACACCCAACTTTGTTCTGCAGTTTTTTTCCGTTACTTTATTGGGAATGAAGCTGAGTATGTTATTGATGTTTCAGCTTTCTCAGATCCTTTGGGTTGAGTTGGTAGGTTAAGTAATGCATGTAGTTTCCAGAGTATAAAGAAGTTTATTTGAAATTATTTGGATGGATTTTCTAGAGTTGAAATGGCTGACTAAAACCTTACGAAGTACTAATAAATTAGGATATTGTTGCTGTAATAAAGCCATTGTGGATTAGTTAGTGAAGTTTATAGTTCAGTTTATGATGTTTACGTCCTAGATGATGAATTCCCTTACTAATTAACCCTTGCTAATTCTATTTTGGGTGTTTTGATGTTCCAACAGATGGAGTTTGTGAGCCCTGAAGGTCTTCGCATAGATGGTCGCCGCCCCATGGAAGTATTTGTCTATCTATCTATTTTCCTCTGTATTTGATTTCAAAAAGCTTTGTTTCTTTGATGAGTTGATTATTATTTTTTTCATTTGATCCCAGATGAGGCAAATTCGAGCAGAGATTGGTGTTGTGGCCAAAGCCGACGGGTTCTAATTTCTGAATACAAACTCTTGCTGCAATTTCTTTGTAACTACTTTTTATGTTGTTATTAATTCATCTTCCATATCAAATTTCAGTTCTGCTATGTTCGAGATGGGTAACACTAAAGTTATTGCTGCTGTGTATGGCCCTAAAGAGGTTGAGCAAGTTGTATAATATTTTTATTATTTTCTTATGAAAGTTTTAGCAAGCTTGTGGGCACTCATTATTTGTAGTTCAAAATATATCTGTCTCATTGTAGAATATCTATTCAAGCTGTTTATGATTTACTTTTTTTTTCAGGTCCAAAATAGGAGCCAACAACTGAATGCCAATGCATTGGTAATATTGTCTACATCTCTGTCAATTAAACTTATCTTCATCATGCTAAATATGTTAACTTAACATGCATTTATTATATTTTAAGTGTAACGTTTGTAATTGTTAAATTTAGGTGCGCTGTGAATACACAATGGCAAATTTTAGTACCGGAGATCGGATGAGAAAACCAAAGGGTGATAGGTTTTATATTCTATCCTCCTTCAATCTTCAAACATACGTGCTTAGATGATCCTTCCATTTATGTTTAAAATAACTGTTACATCCGTAACTAAAATTTATAATTAATATTTGCATCCTTGATGCTCTCAGGAGATCCACAGAGATATCTCTAGTTATTCGCCAAACCATGGAAGAATGCATCTTGACAAACTTAATGCCTCGGTCTCAGGTTTGTGTCAGCTTCCATTGTGTCATATTGGGAACTTTTCCCTGCTTGATTTTGTAGTTTGTTTTTGTCTGAAGCTTGTATTTTTATTTTTTTTATTTTTTGCAGATAGATATTGTTGTGCAAGTTCTTCAAGCAGATGGAGGTAAATATGATGTCTCTGTGCAGTCATAAGTCCTCTATGATAATAACCTGCATCCAGGTTATGTGCTCTAGGCTGCCCTGTATCTTTGTTTCTATGTGTGCATGCATGCTTGATCCTATGTTAATTTATATATTAGTAGATTCATGCTTATTTGTTGAGAAAAAAGGCCTTAACTAATTTCATCAAACCGGAATTTAATATGAACCACTTACATTTGTATCACAAGCTGCCCACTAGTTTGCAATGTACCACTACTATTTAGGCAGTTCTTGTATCGGGGCCAAAGTACTGCTGAGAGCTGACTGATTGTTTTTTTTTTTTTTTTTTTTGAACGCGGGGGGTGTCAGTCCATTGAAGTAAAGTAGGAAACATTACAAGAGATGACTCACCCGGACTCCGGGCAACGATAGAAAGAGTCATGAATGAAAAATCTAAGACAAACCTAGACTAATCAAACATAATGAATCCATGAGATGAAGCTCAAGTGCTGTAGAAACAAAATTCGACACTACTAGGATGGTCCCCGACCAAAGCCAAAAGACCATCCCAATTTATTCATGTTCCCTTTGACGTCCCCTATTCGAGGGCACCCATGGGAGTGCATTCCTCAGACTCAGAACCTTTGCCTGAAGACATGTGAACCTCCCCACCAGTAAGGGTTGGTGTTCCTGCAGCCAAACCCGAGCTGCCTTCACCAGAGGAAGGATATTCCACTGCCTTAAAACTCCTCTTCCTCCGAGGTTTTGGATCCTCAGAAATCAGCTTCTTAGGTTTCAGACCCACGGGTTTCGGATTATTCTTGCGTCCAGGAGGACGTCCCAACTTAACCTTCTTTGCCGGGGAAACTCCTAATATAACCCCATTCTTACTCTTTAGAGCCAATTCAGGTTCAAACCCAAGATCAACAGCCTCCACCTTGAATATAGTTATTTGAGAATTATCCTTCAATTATATTCGAGTGCACTGTTCCCAGAGTCTGGTCCAAGCTGCTTGCTGTGTATCATTTTGAATATAGTTATTTGAGAATTATCCTTCAATTATATTAATTATTGATCAGTCTGATTTTTATTATTATTATTTTTCTAACTTGTAACAGGAACTAGATCTGCATGTATCAATGCTGCAACCCTGGCTCTAGCAGACGCTGGAATTCCGATGCGAGATCTTGTTACTTCCTGCAGTGCTGGGTACCTCAATAGCACCCCTCTGCTTGGTAATGTTTACTTAAATTCAATGTTACTAAGAATATGTTATTAAGTTATTTGGGGGCTCCTATTAGGCCTTTGTACTAGTATGATAATACAACTTTTATATTACCATGACCTTATTGTTCATGGACAGATTTAAACTATGTAGAAGATAGTGCTGGAGGCGCTGATGTGACTTTAGGAATTATGCCGAAGTTGGACAAAGTGACTCTTCTTCAGGTTTTTAATTCATAATCTAGTTCTAATTTTCCTGTGCACAATTCTGAGTTGCAATAACTGTATCAGCTGTCTTGGATATATTATCCTCAGTCCCATCTTCTCTGAACCATGCAGATGGATGCTAAGTTATCTTTGGATACTTTTGAAAATGTAATGCAACTTGCAGTCGAAGGCTGCAAGGCAGTTGCAGATTACATTCGAGAAGTAAGCACCCCTTTTTTTTTTTTTTTTCCCTCCTCCTGGTCTTGTGGCCCATGTATTTGAACAATGCTTATTGTGTGTTAATGATAGATATTGCAAGAGAATACAAAGCAATTGGAGTATCGTCGAGGAACATAGTAAGCTGATTAACAATCTTTATTTATTGTCAAGGAAACTCTGATGAAAACAATTTTACAAGGCCCAATGATCAGTCGTACGCCCAATTGCTCCTCTTTCAGAATTTGTGTTTTCTGATCCACTTGTATCAGTTGTATGTTTCTTTGATGATGAATCTCGAGGATAGCTATACTATGCAGATGTTGTTCAATGGCAGTAAAGCTTGGAATTGACAACACTCGGTTTCTGTATTGCCCATTCTGAAAATAGTATAGTAGCATGTAACATGGGCAAACTAGGTAAATGACGTAAATCTTTAGGGAGGAGGGGCTGATATTAAGCTACAATTAGCAAAGTATTTGTTGGGTTTTATGTTATCATACAATTGGTGTAAATGAAGATGGGGAGTGAAATTCACACCGTTTATTTTACAATACACTATGTTTCATTTTTTAGTAACTTAAATTTTGTCTTTAATAACTTAAATTTTTTCTTTCTATAAGAATTTTAACCTAAAAAAGATAGAGGAAGTGTGGGTTGCAAGTTAGGGAGTGAATTTCATTCTCCATGAAGATTTACAGTAGTATTTTATGAATCAAAGTTCATTTTCAGAATTTCTTTACTTTGAAGTCAAGTAAGAACATGAGTTATTAACTTTAGAAGACCATTGTTTTATTTGCAAATGTTTTTGTAACTCCATAAAAAGCAAAAGCTGCCTCTATGAGAAGTTGTTGTATTGAGAAGTAGGGCTATTTACGACTAACCTAAAACTCCCCAATGATTGAGTTGGTATATATCACGAGTATACTCATGATTTGGTTAAGGCTTCTCTCTGGAAAGATTAATGAAGAAGATGGCAGATGGTAGAATACGTGGGTTGGAGTGAAGAGCAAAGTTTTGATTTGCTCATGGGTTTGTTGCAGTAATGTGAAACCTCTATTAGAATCAACAAGCAAAAGTGGCCTTGCTCAACCTGGCATTTAATGCAAAACCCTCACTAATTGATTCCAAGATCAATTGCTTTTGTTGCTTTATTTCAAAATTTGCCTTCAGACAATTCTATTAGAAGACTGATACATAATTTGTTGCTGTTTCGGTACTCAGGCCACAAGCCACAAGAAGAAGGCACACCAAAACGTAAGCGATAGCGAAGCAAAAATGTAGGTCCAGAGCATGATAACTGAACACTCACTCTCTCCTTGTCCGAACAGTTGAGTGATGGTTCCTGCCATATCAATAAGGATAAAAACACATCTGTTAGGAGAAAGAGCACCTTCAAATTTATGTTGCTAAAATTACAGTGAAGCATGAAGAGATTTCTAGTATTTGTAATCTGATATTTACCCAAGTTCATTGCAGGAGGGACAGCAAATTGAAGCAGAAGAACAAACAGATACAATGGATCATTGCTTACAAAGCCAAATTTTACTGCCCCTTTAACAATCAATATTCCTGTAAGAGGCGCCGCAACATATTTAACAATTAAGATGCCAATAAGGATAGATTTTTGTATCCCTCCCACTCTCAAACCTGAAGGATACATGTCAAAATGTCAAATTATGTTAAACCGTAATATTTAAGTATACATGAACACTGAAAAGGATCAAGGAATCTAGCTAATATGAGTTATGTTACCTTTAACAAGGTTACCTCCTATTATCAAAGTAAGAAGCGGGATAGCAGCATCTCTGCAATCATATCATCATAAAAACAGCAGTTGAAGGCTAAATATTAATGTATACAATGAACGCGTCAACTTGTAGTTAGATACAGGTTGTGCATAAGTTTATACCCTAACAACGAAGTAGTGTCGTCGATCACCGCTAGAGGAGCGTCGTCTCCAATCAATAAGTTTCGAATTGGAGATATGATTCCAACTGCAAACCCAATAATCTATAGAAGAAAAAAACATAACTTTGGTTAATGCATGTTTCAATAATGTAGAGCTAAATCAGCATCAAAATGAAGTGGTAAGAGGTCATACCACTGCAATAGTTGAGGGGGAAAATACTGTTTTCAAATTGAGCTTTTCATTCACCATCACCATCCATTCCTTTGTTTTACCTAGACACGTCATCTTTAAAGAAACGACAAAAATAAGCTATGTCAGATATAACAAAAAGGTAGCATTCTCGTGTTAATATGGATCATATGTTAAAATAGTAATCCACTAATTCATTTTATCAGCAATCTATTGTTGATAATCTTGCAAGATAGCATACCCGACTATTGGGAAAGAAAAATTAATTCGTTGTAAGCAAATCCTTGTAGAGTAAATAAACAGAGCCAAAAACCATAGTCAAGTGAACAACCTTAGCATCTCCTTCAGATACATTACGGGGAGGTTCACATTGATCCACATTGTCCTCTATAGAAAGCAGAGGCTCGGTGTAACTTATGTGGCTGGATGTTGACGAGCTGTCGGTGGTCTGCGGGGAATCGGAATCTTGGATGCTCGTCTTTGAAGATATCCGCACAATATTATACACATAGGTCCACAAATAAATGGCTCCAATCTGAACAACAATATAGTATTGTCTAAGGAAAAATAAAAATAGAAGTCCATGGCAGTTGAATGTACTAAGAGATTTTCTAACAACTATCCTATATTTTGTTTTCTCGTTATTACAGGGAAAAAATTGTCATTTTTTCTCCAAAAAATACCTATTGTAGGAGTGTTCTATAGTGTTCATGAGGATTTAAACTCAGAAGAAGGAAACCATTAGATTACTTCGTGGTGTGAGGCATACTTCAAACAATGATTAATCTAATGGCTCTTAACTATGAAGAAGTTTCAATATTTCGGAGCATTATAGACATTGAGATAGAGATACTATGACAACAAACATATTGTACATCATAAATTATTTAGTTTTACCTATATGAATGCTAGTGGAGTTAAAATTTTATAAGAGATAACAAAGATAGCTCTAAGGAGAAGAAAAAAACAATCATTTTGTTGGAAAATTGAAGTCCGCGCTTATCTACAGTTGGATTTGTTTATGTTTCCCTATCATGTAGTACGCAAAGGATAAAGAAATCAAAACAATGCAAGAACCAAAAATACTAGAGGAAGAAGAAGAAATGTGCATACCGCCATTGAAAGTGAAGCATAAGTAGTCCCAGTAGTATCGCAGGTATCAGCATCTCCAAATGGACTCCCTGATTCTTCACAAACTGCTGGAATAATAATGAGGAGAAGGTTTCCCAAATTTCCTGTTGACATCAACTCAATACTTTATAAGGTATATATTGTGACAAATTAAGATTTAGAAAAGAGGAAAAGAATATACTAAATAATACATATTTATACGTACATTACATTCAAATTTGTGTAATGATGTGTAAGTGTTTACCAGCAGCGCAACAACCCAAGACGAGACCTCGCAAATGTGGAGGAGTTCTTGTTAATTTCATGAGTATCCATCCAAATATTGAACCAACAATGAATGTAAGAAGAATATTCACCGGCATGAACCACCTACAAATTCATTAAACGAACTATTTTTAGCAGTGAAAGTGCATAAATGGTGAATAAATTTGCTCATCGTGGGAGTTGAAAGAACTATAGTGTTGTCCTAACGTGACAGAGTAGTCTACAAATTAAAGAGTTATAAGTTAATTTGCTTTTTTGGAGTAGGTCAACTGCCTAAGGCCTGGGATCGAAAAGTTTTCATAAGTTATATATATATATATATATATATATATATATATATATTAACTACTATAGTAAAATCTTTCTATATTTATTAGGTTGGAACCTAATTAATTTTAGGACTAAATACTGGTTACTACTCTGTGATTTGAGTTTAAAATTAATTCAGTTTTTAGATTTATAATTTCATCAAAAACACCCCTGCATTTTTAATTTTGATTCAATAAGTTCAATCCGTTAATCTTCCGTTTTTCATTTTCATATGAGGTAAATCCGTTAGTCATATTTTGACAAAAACAATGTTGTAAATTATCCTCATATTTTATGTTTATACTATATTCCTTATAATTTTAAACAAAAATATTTATTTATGATATCGATTATACCTTAGTTTTTATATTAATACTATATTCCTTGAATACACCAAATACTTGAAAATTTCATCATTAAGTTTTTTCTTTTGTTTTGTTTCTAAGTACTTTGATGAAGATGAATGAATAATTGAGTTTCAATTGAGCCGAAAGCAAACCCAAGTTAATGAATATTTTATCCATTACTAAAAAAATAAATATTTTATTTCTCATAAAGTAAAAAATGGTTAATGAATTTTTGTTTGAAATTTTAAGAGATATAGTTCGATCAAGAGAAAATTCAAGAGATATGATATAATTACAAAAACTGAGGATAGTTAATGTAAATGTGAAGTTAACATGGTGATTTGTTGTGCCTCTTGTATTCAAGAGGTCATGAATTCGAGCAATAGTTAGGTCTTTGTTAAAAAACTTTATTTTTTAGATTTCTAATAGTGGGATCAACTCATTCAATCATAAGATGATATGTCATCAAAGATGAGCCCCCAAGTCCATGTAGTTAAAAAGAAATAATTATTTTTGACTTAGTGTTCCTTGACGAAACTTGTTTGGATCATATGTACCACATCAATGGTGGAACATTATGAAATAATCCTGAGGATGAGAGTACAAAAATACAAAATGTTTCATGCCAAGAAGATATAAACATGATTTGGTAAACTAGAAATATTTCTGCTTCAATGACATGGTGTGCATGTTGACATCTTAACGAGTTATTACGTACCCAAAAACTCAAAAATGTGGCAACGACTTAAAAAATAAATAAATCATTATCTCAAACAAGAATTTAGAGAATTTTTTTGTTTCATCTTAAATTATATTATATATTGTTGGTCTTCTTAAGAATTATTACTAAACAAAGACGAGATTATAACTTATTAAAATGTGGAGTTTATTCATATTTCTAACTAGCTCAAGTCGGGACCAAAATTTTTTTATGAAATTCTATATGGAGTATCAATCTATGAATCTTTAAAGATCATAAATACACTGAAATGATTTGTGTAGCAATATTGTTGAGGCCCAATTTTTTTTTTTTTTTTTTACACAAAGGATTTTTTAATTAAAAACGCACCTAAAGGTGGCAAACCACAAAAAGTAATAATATCAAACAAATGAATAGTCTCTAATAAGGATTACACTAGGTCTCTAGCTATGATCGATCTGTATATAGAAGTGTTGCAAGAAGCCTTATATATATCTTGAGTTGAATCATCTGATTATTTTGCCAAATCTCTAGTTTTGGTTTCTTAAATGTATTGTTGCCTTAGGTATATTCTAAAACTTAAGATTGAGAAAATAAGCTGTTTTATTTATTTATTTATTTATTACTAATGATTTGTAAGACACATTGTTTAATCTCACCCGGCCCTAGGCCTAAAATATCTCAAGACCGCCATTGCCATGCAGAAAAGCATTGGATGCAAATCTTTAGGTCATGGAGATTGGACTCAAGGGTGTACATTTACACGACAAAATCCACAATACCACCCGAATCGGACTGAATTAGACTGTTTGGTCTGTCCAGTTAGAGAGAGAAGGCTAATCGGATCTTACTCTGCACTAGATCTATCCTCGTCTTCAATGATCAGGGTCGCTCCTACCATAGCATTGAATATGGGTTATTGTGATGGGGCTCAACTACTTACATTTACACTAAAAGCAACCAAAATAAAAATAAACGAGTCTAGTTCGTGGTTTAGTATGTGTCAACTAGAGAGGTCTGACAGTCTGACTGGATCTTACTCTATACTAGGACCATTGTCGTTGTTAATGATACGTGCTAAATTCACCTTTTACATAATTTTATACTAATTGTATGTGGACCAAGAATAGATTCTGAAGCGGAACGTATCAATTTTTTACTAGACATTTTTGACTCTGGTTTAATCAACAATAAAACAATTTAACGTTTTCGGGTTGATCCTGACTCATTTCAGCGAGACTCTATAAAAGCAGATTGTTTCCCTAATCAGGCTTGGAAAATAGCTTTTCTTTGCCTTCAAGTGAAAGGCTTCCGTACTTTGGTGCTTATCTTTCTTTGTAATTTTCTTTGTGAACATTTTTTGTTCATTGCTCCTGTGCTTGGGTGGTTGCTAGTTTTCGTTAAGAACCCAAGAAAAAGTCTTTGTTCATTTGCCGTCGTCTACCCATTTACCCCCGTCTTTGTAATCCTTTGTTCTTAATATATTTTTATAGAAAATTACATACAAGTGTTATTCTGAAACTTATATTAGTCATGAGGCCACTTAAATTTTTTTGTACACATAAGGCCACTTTTGAGCCAAAACCATCAGCTATTATTTATGCTATACCTATTTTACCCTCAACTCTCTTTCTCTATTTTCTTCGATAGACCTGATTTTTTCAAAAACGGATCTCTCTCTCTCTCTCTCTCAACTTTTTGCTGGAAGGCCCATGCGTCTCCGGCGACGCACCATCCTGTCTCCGCCGGCTTCCAATTGTTTGATTCCGCGTCTTCACCGGCGCACCGTGGAGTATGCTTTGGGAGACCAGGTTCAAAACCAAACCCTAGAAAAAGCCAGATTCCCAATTCCACCAGATCCATCCAACTATATTTCTCGATTCCCTATTGCTATTGTTTGTTTTTTTGTTTTTTCAAGATAACTGATATATTGTAAAAGAAAAGAAAAAATCTACTAATACTATTTGAAAATGCTACTAGCATATTTCTGAAAAGCTACTACCGATGCCGAACAAAACCTACTATGCATTTTTGACAGTTACTCTGTGTTTTCGTTCATGTCAAAACTAGAAGCTAATAATCTATCAAATTGAAAAGGCATAATTTTGAATGAAATTCAATTTTATTCTTGTTGTGATTTAGTATCTCTATCATTTCTTGTTTGAAATTTGTGTTACACTATCGACATGTATAATCAGCTAGTTTCGTGCAATCAGTATCTATGTCAGTAGTTTTTTATTACTAGTCCAGTAGCTTTGTACATGTGTTATAGTAGTTTTTTGTACCCATATCAGTAGCTTTTTATTACTAGTCCAGTAGCTTTGTAAATGTTTTATAGTGCTTTCTGTACCTATGTCAGTAACTTTTTATTACTGGTTCAGTAGCTTTGTACGTGTGTGATAGTAGTTTTCTGTACGTATTTTAGTAGCTTTTTAGATTGGTTATTTTTTATTATCTAGTTGATAAAAAGTGCCATGTTTGCGGCACAGCAATACATTGTTATTTTTAGTTTTTATTTCAAATACTAATATTTTGTTGTATCTTTGTTCTTGCAGAATTCTTCCCCTTTGCACTTGTAGTAATAGACTTTGAAAATCATGTGAATTTGGATATTGAAGCCTCCATTGACCAAAAGATCATTCAGCTAACCAAGAAATGTGGAAATGAAGTCTCGTGCTGAAGGTGACAAAATTATGCCTATGGGATTAGGGCGTCACTATTGAAAAATGATAGTAGCATTACAACATTGACAATAGCTTTATACAACTATTGTAATAGATTTTCACAACTATGGGAGCAGCTTTTTACATAGTTATATCATTGTTGAACCCCGCATACGTTTTGTATTATTGAATATGATTTCTTTTCTCGATTGTAATAGCACTTTTATTTTGGTTGTATCTTTTACATTTCCATAGCATGAGAGTACATTTCTAGTATTGGTGACAGTAACATTTGTTGCTAGTGAGAGTAGCTTTTAGTATTAGTGACTGTAGCTTTTATTGTTATGGATAGTAGCTTTTGGTTTTGGAGAGCGTAGCTTTTGTTGGCGACAGTAGCTTTTGTTGCTGGTGGCAGTAGGTTTTGTGACCTCGCCGGAGGTTGTCGGAAATCTCACCAGCGTAGCTTTTGTTGCTAGCGACAGTAGCTTTTATTGCTAGTGATAGTAGCTTTTGTGACCTCGCCGGAGGTTGCCGGAAATCTCATCAGAGTAGTTTTTGTTGCTAGTCACAGTAGCTTTTGGTGTTAGTGACAATAGCTTTTGTGGTCGCCGGAGTTTGCCGGAGTCCCACCAGAAGTTGGCCGGAGACCTCGCTGGAGAGGAGAGAGAGAATGGTTGTTGACTTTTTACTCTAGTGGCACTTATGTAAATATGTTGGTTTTTATATCTAAAATATAACACCATTTTTAATCTAGTGGCCTTATGAGAGAAAAAATTAGTTGGTGGCCTTATGGCTAAAAAAACATTCAAAGATGCACTTATATGTAATTAACTCATATTTTTATGGCGAGCTAAATCGGCACCACTTTTTTTTTTTGACAAACCACACTCTTCTTCATACACAAATTAATTTAAAAGTTTCTCATGAAGGGGATGTCGTTTGTAAAAAAAAAAAGTGTCAATTTCAAGCTTTATTTAATTTACCAAAAAATAAAAATAGAGAGAAGTCAACAGTTAGTAATTACTTTAGTAACTTTTATCTATATCTATACTATTATTCAGAGAACTCATTTTGGCGGTGTGAAATAACATAAATATCCTTTAACTATAGGCTAATTTAATATGAAGGATATTATAGTAAATTGCAAAATAATAAATGAAAATAAAAATTCAGAAAAAGAAGGAAACTGTTAATCCCACTATCTACATATATAACCTCCCATATCCACACATCCTACAGGCATAACTTCCTCCTTTTTTGCTCCAACAAGTAAAAAGATAAAACAAAAATGTTTTTTTATTTTTTTTATTTGAAATTTAAACCGACATAGAGTGTGTGTTCCAGGTCCAGTGTGTATTAAGCTAATGGGTATTACGGCTGGGCGTCCGGACCCAAAAAATCGAAGACCCGACCCGAACCGAGTAAAAAAGCCCGATTCGGTTCGATTTTGATATAAAAATTCTCGGTTCGGTTTAGAGCCCGACCCGAATATATTTTTTCGGTTCCGTCTCGGGCTTCACATATTTGGAGACCGAAAGCCCGATTCCTCTCCATTTTGACGATCTCAGCCTCTGTCTCTCTCGACAACTTCTCAGCCAGTCAACCCGTTCATGGTTTCATCTGCAAATCCAGCATTGCATCCCCTTCTTTAAGCATCTTCTCTGTTCTCTCTTATCCAATTTTATCCTCTCTAGCTTATACCTCATCAGTTATCGCACTCAGCCCCTCAGCCAAAGAAGTGTCCATCACCGCAGTTTCGAAACCATCTCAGCCAGTCAGCCCTTGTTCTTCCCTAATTTCTGAAAACCCAGCCCCATTATCAACGATTCAACCCCATACCTGTTAGCAATTTTGGCTGAAAGCCTGAAACTCCAGACTTGTTAGCAACTCCAACTTTAGATCTAGAGATCTGGGCACCTCTTCACCCAAGTCCTCGGGTCAACCCAGCCCAATCCTCGCTCCTCCTAACCGAACCCCTCTTCACTCTCCCCTCCATCCAACGCACCACCGACGAACTGCATAATGGGGATTGAGGAGGAAGGGAAAATATATATATATATATATATATATATATATATATATATATATATATATATATATATATATATATATGAATAGAACTGCAGAAGAAGAAGAAGAAGAAGAATAAGAAGTGTCGAAGAAGACTAGAAAAGAAAGAGGGAGGAAGAAAAAATAGAAAAAAAAGCAGAAGAATATATGAATTAATGAATAGAAGTATAGAACTGCAAAAGAAGAAGAAAGTGTCGAAGAAGACCAGAAAAGAAAGAAAGAGTAGAAAGTAAAAGAGGGCAGAGCCTTTTGTCTTGTTTTGTTTTATTTCTACCGCTTAGGACAAATAAATATAAACATCGAACAAAATATTCCCAGAGCGTCTCATGCTCCAGTGGTTGGGAGCAAGGATTTGGTGCAAGAGGTCAAGAGTTCGAACCTTGCCTCTAACCAGATTGTTGTGTATTTTGCATATTGGGCCCGAAAAGCCTGAAGCCCGAACCGGCCCGAACCGATTGTTTCGGGCTCGGACTCGGTTTTACCAAATTTCGGGCCCGACCCGACCCGAGCCCGGCCTAATGGGTATAATTGAATCTTGAAAGTTCGTTACAGAAGTGATGTTTGATAGTTAGTTATACAGTAGTACTGTAGTAGACATCCAAAAAAAAAAAAGTTGGTTACAATAGTCACAAAGCATCGTGTTGGTGGCTCCTATATTAATTAAGGACTATGCAGACATGTGATATAGGTGATTTACAAAAAAAAAAAAAACAGAAAAGAAAAAGGCATGTAATATATAGACAAGTTTTCAAAAAGGGATTATTCTCTGGGCTATAGCTCAGAGTAAAAACTAAGAACAGAGGACAGAAAACAAAAAAGTGAGAGTGATATGGTGACAACTAATGTCGTAATATGGTAACAAGAAGAGTGCGAAAACCATTTCCCAGTGAACAATTACTGAATTGGGAAAATAATTCAACAAATTTAACTAAAGAATTAACCATGTTGTCATTTATGAATGATCGATAACTGAACTGGCATGGGAGATTAATTAAAAAAAAAATTGAACTCACAGTTTAACCAGGCTGTCATATGTTATTGTCTCTGCAAGGTTGGCAGCAATCAGGGCTGGAGTGTTCACATAGAATACAATCTGTTCTTGACAAAAACAAGTGTATAAATAACTCCATTATAAGCAAAAGATCGAACAAAACAAGAGGGGGAGAATCGTGTTCAAGAGTAGTAAATAAACTGAAAGAAGTTGGAAAGAAAGTACTGATTACAGTGTTCAAGTACTTCCTGCAATCTGGGCCCAAAAGGTTCACGCGATCAAGTGCAAGATATGAGCCAAGCGCAGTAATCAAGAACGATTCCAAGACCGGAACTGATGCGGTGACGAAGAGCGTCCAAAGCTCCATCTTTCCTCCTCAAAATTCAGAGATCGAACAAATTCAACCTGGAAATGATTAATGCTAGCTAGATAGATATATAGCAAACCATTTTTCAAATGAAGAGCCAATCTGAGAACCTCAGCAGGAAGATATGGAATTGGGTAAATATGGATGCAATGAGGGGCGGTGGTCTTTCCCTGGCATTGATGACTGCGTCTGCATGGCACATCGCGGGTCCATATATAATGGGACTAGCTATAATTAAATGCACGCTAGCGTTCTATTCCTCACTATCCTCAGTAAAGAAAGTGGGACTAGCTATGAAACTTTGGTCCATGCATTATTAGTCTGTCAAGAGGAAGTGGTGTCATCACTCTGGAAGCCACCACACGAATCACATGCCAGATTGCTGAAAACATCCAGTCTAAACCCGTACTAGAAAAACACTATATTGTATTGTGTTTCGTTTGGCGTAGGTCTCGCATTAATAGTAAAATCGGCACTTATATTAGAATCTCCTAATTAATTTCAGATTTTTTTTTTCAAAGAAAATAATGCCATCACGCACTAAAAACTTGAGTAACGCAAATGAAAATGATGTTGGCCTCATTAAGGTCTAAGATTTGTGGTCTCAATCTTAGTTGTCATGTCATGTCACCTACATACATCATCTATTTGCTAACTTTTTCCATGTTACTTGAAAAAAAAACCATCTTATCATTCCAAAATCTAATTGTTCTAAACTATTTTGGCTTTCTTTTCAAAAAAAAAAAGAGAGGCTTTTTTCTTTTCTTTTCAATACACTCGTCATCTTCCCTCCTCAAATGAATCAACTATCCCGGGACCCGGCCTCTCGCCCTTCACTGGCCACTCTTAAAATTCAGAGCTCGAACGAATTGGAAACTGAAATAATGGCTATCTAGCTAGCAAACCATTCCACTTTTGAAATCTTCAGAAGCAGTGTAGTAGAAACTGAAATTATAGAAAGCAATGGAATAATAGAGGTTCTGAGAATGTGATGATGATGACCACCTCAGAACCTCAGAAGGAAGATATGAAATTGGTTATTTTATGGATCCGATCCATTATATTGTCTGCAAATATGTGCCATTTTTGATTGGCAATAATGATGATTTGCGTCTGCATGGCACATCGCGGGTCCATGTGAGCTGCTATTTATAGGAATTGCATCTGCTAAAAGGCAGTGGTGTTGTGCAACACATGCTGGAATTTCAAATATTAAATAAAACGCAGGGCAAATCTCAACAATATATTCTTCTTTGGAAGCCATCATAATGTAAACATAAGAATTAGAAGCCAAATTGCTCACTGCAAGTCTGCAACCTACTAAACCCACATTAGAAAAAGTGAAAAAAAAAATATTGTATGACAAATGTTTTTCTTTGATTTTATTAAGTTAAAGAAATAGTATATTCATCATAATCCAGAATAGACCGTTACATACCCTTTTGCTGTCATTTAAGGCCATAGACAGACAAGAAGCTAGTGGTAATACCCACAAGTGGTACGTATATATAGTCATACTTATTATACATTCAAATACGTAGAGGTAGCGGAGTTCCTCATTTGGTACTATTCCAGAGGCGCTAGAGATACATAGAGTGCACATCTGTACTTAGCTTCCTGAATACAAGGAATTTATTGTAATTAGACTGTTTGCCTCAAAATCGTCTCGGCTCAAATTAGTAGCCGAGGGACTTGAAGTCCAATTGTCCTTCTTGATACGCAGGCGTGCCAACTCGCGGCCAATTGGCCAAGCAAGGTTTTGATAAGATTTGCGCTTGATCTGACTTCTTTCAAGTGACTGTGGGCCGAGGAAGGAACCGTCTCGGCCGCTGGGTTCTCTTGCCTTTGTTGCAAGGACTTTCGGCGTCTTCACTGATATTGCTTTTATTTTTTTATTTTTTGATGTAGGTTGCAGAAAGTAAAGTGCGAAAAGTGAAAGAACAAGAATCTAAATGCGAATTAATTAAATTGCATGAAATTTAAAGAGACTGAAGAGTAAATTGCAGGAAAGATAAAGTGCAGAAGGTAAAGAAAGCGATAAAAATTAAAGTAGGCTAGAGAAAGAATGAAAAGATTGATATTGTAGAGAATTTGATGTATTGATTTTGAGTTGTGTTGGTCGGGGACCTTTTACAATGAGCTAAATGCCTCCTATTTATACTATTACAGACATAACATTTAGGAAAGAAAATACAATTAGGAGTAATAAATTCCTTAATCGCACCATAATTGCATTCTTCTTGCGGCGCCATTATATTGATTTGTTCTTAAATATGCAATATTCTCTCTAATGCCTTCAAACTCAATAAAATCTCGGCATTAATTATTCCAAAGAATAATTATCGCCGTTATTTCCTTCCCTTTTCATTTCTTCTCCAAAAGTTAACATCTAATAAAATCTCATAAATATGAAATTTATCGAGTATCAACAAGAAAAGCACTATATTTTCCTCATCTATTGGCTAATTGATTTACGGGCCAGTTTACCAAATATAGGTACAAACATAGACAAAACTAAAAACATAGGAATGAGCCTAGGGTAAAAACTCTAGCCCAAATACTAAGGTCAAAAAGCAGCCCTAAGAGGAGAAGCCCCCTCCAAATCCATCAGGTCGGTCCAAGCCAAGCCTCAGCCCAACCATGCCATACAGTAATCCCACGTTGACCCAGCGTCGCCACAGATCTCCAGTGCCGTCACCAAAGCAATCCTGACCACCAAGGAGCCCCAAAACCGGAAAGCCAAGCAAACCCAAAGCACACCAGCTTGGGTTCACCCAAATACCCGACCGAAACATCCACCAGAAGCTAGCACCGCGTCTTGGAAGCAAAAGGGCCGAGATCCATCCCCTTCCAAGCCATCGAAGACACCCCAGAGACCGATGAAAACCGATCACCATACAACACATCTGTTGCACCGGAAACTGCCGAACCGTCCACCAAGACCTCGAGTACCACCGTCCCAAGAGAACCTGCTTTGGAACCATTGCATCACCCATCCAGCAGTAGTCGCACAGCGTCAGGGAGACACAGGCGCGCCGCCGGACGAGAGGGAGATTAGAGAATTTTTCTTTGGTGTGTACATAGCTTTCGCATTAATAGTAAAATCGGCAGTTATATTTGAAATTCCTAATAATGTCATTACTAGTAATAATATTAATGTGAAATTGTGAGAGAGAGAGAACCTAGATTTTTGGAGAAAATAATAAGAGGCACAAAACTGTGAGAGAGAGAGACCCTAGATTTTTGGTGTCATCTAACGATGCGCCTTTGGGTTTCCATCGTCAGACGGACTAGTACCTTGCGAGGGGAGCGGCAAGGTTGTCACACGTGGATGGGATCTTGAGCTGGTTGGTGGTTAGATGTTCGTGTGGTGGTTGGTGATTTGCTGGTTGAAGGACATGGAGGTTGGTGGCTTGTATCTGATCGTTGCTTGGTGCGGGATGGTGGTAGGTTGGCTGGGCGGATGGTGGACTTCGGCTATGATCTAATGCAATTGTATCATAGTCAGAGACTACAGTCTCAAATCTAGGGTGGGCGAGGAGTCACGTCTTTTTTTGGATTATGTCCTAGTCTTTTGGGCTACAATGTTGTGGTCGAGGCTTGTCGTCAGTCCCCAAAACAAGGATGGTGGGTGATATGCTAAAAACAAGTGCGCAATTTAACCCTGCAACAATATCAAATTATATAGAATAAGTAGGGATTGTTCAAGGCCAAGGATTGAGGGTACACGATTAATCAAGAAAACAAACTAACTAAAATACAAAACAAAAATAAAAGAGAATCAAAACACAGAAGATAGGAAGAAAGAAGAGAAAATTAACTAAAAATAAAAGAAAACAAAGTTTGGGGTTTTACGGTTTTTACGAATTTAAAATAAAACAAAGAAAGAAAATCGATTTAGCTAGGGTTTTAAGAAATCAAGATAAGAAGAAGTTAGAAGTTCAGTAATCTACCACCAACTATGCTCATAACAAATTATGCATCCTAGTTTCAATTACTAAGTTTACAAGAAAGAAATCAATCAAGAATCAAGTCTTTCACAATCATGTCCCTTATTTACTTCACTTCCCTTAATTACTTAGTCTACGAGAATGCCCCAATAGCTAAGTCTATCAAACATGAAATCAAAGTATAGAACTTTATCCTATCAAAGACAAATTTGAAGCATTAAGTACATGTGGAAGTTTGATTGATCATAGAATTACACCGTAGTGTGGAACGCCTACCTAACATGCAACTCTAATTGTTTGAAACTTAACTTTCATCAAAAAGTTTTTACTACTTGTGAACATAGAAGACAAAACTATTAGGTGAATTTTTTCTAAGTCCTAGCTGCACTTACAAGTATTCATCATAAGTTGGCCACCAAAGAACAAAAATATATAAGAGTTTTCCATTTACCGGAATCAAATAATTAGTCTCATAAACCAAATTTTGGAAACTAAAATTGCATAACCAAGCATTTATCACATAGTTGGGGCTTCAAACATTTCCTGTAACAAAAAGAATTTAGTTTCACATTGTTCTGAAAACCAAAATCAGGAACATAGAATAATAAAAATTGAGAAAAGGAAAAAGAAGAAAAAGATGGTGGCGGACGAACAAGAAAGAGAGATAGAAGAGAAGGTCAACGGACAGTCGCCCCTCCAACAAGAAAAGGTATAAATATGGAAACTTCTCTGCCATTTGGATCAGAGAATTTATAGAGGAAATCGGGTGAAAGGTGTGGTTGTGAATTATATGTGTTGATACCACCTATATTACATATCGCCAAGCATAAGCAACGACCTCGTAGGTGGTCCTTGTGACATGGTTTACCTCGCCTACGGCATACATCTGGTAGACCGACACCCGAGCTACCTCACCATGGTGGAGGTCAAACTATATCTCGCTAGGAGGCCACCCTCTCATGCTCTCCAAAAGGCTTCAAGAGAAGAAATATGTGTATTGTGTCCCACATCGAAAATATATAAATGAGAGGGGACCTCTTTAGCTATAAAAGAGAGTCCTCCCCTTCTCAGAAATGATGGAATCCATAATTCCCACACTTGTATTACTACAAAGGCTACTTAGCCTCACTCATAGTGAAATCTCTAAGTGGACGTAGTCTTGCCTCATGGGCAAGGTAAACCACTATACACCTTGTGTCACTATCTCTCAACTCTATTGTGCTTCTTACTGATTAGATGGAAATTGGGACGTTAGGGACTTTTCAGATTAATTGAGAATGTCAGGGACTGAAATGAAAAATGGGTCATAGTACAAGGACTAAACATAATTTAATCAATGAATAATATATATATATATATATTTATATATATATATATATATATTTATATATATATGTCACATTTTATGATTCTATCAAGAGTGGTGGTAGTGCAGATCGATGGCGACAACTGTATATGTCTTGAGGTCTGTGGATCCCCTTTAGTGGGCTGGGTCATGGTTTTGGGCCACATCTTGGGCTATTGCTCGTATGCTTGTAAGTTTTATTTGTTACACCTCATACCCAAATTTACCCACTTACCAGTCATTAGGACGGTAAACGATAATTATCTTTACCTTTTTACTTTCGTTTCAAACTTTTTAGGGGGTTTCAAGAGTTGACTTTTTATTCGGGTCAGTTTTTTAGGAAACTTTCTTCTAGATGTAGAATACGTTAAACTGAATCCATGGAAACGTGGTACGCTTAAATCGGAGTTCGCATGCGAAAGTTATGGACGAAAAAGTAAAGTTATTGTTCATGGTAATTTGGTATAAATAGGGAAAGTTATTGTGGTAGGTTTCCATTTCCGGAAACCCACCCTCGGGCAGTTCGTGGTTTATACTTAATGTCGAACTCGCTGAGCTCTATTGCCCATTTGCTTAGGCGGTCAAAGTGCTCTGGACTCTGCATGACTTGTCTCAGTGGTTGGTCTGTTAAAACATGGATGGTGTGAGCTTGAAAGTATTGGCGAAGGCGTCTAGCGGCGACGATGAGTGCTAGGGATAGCTGTTCTAGAGGGTGTATCTTGTTTCTGCTTCGATCATGCCTCTGCCGGTGTAGAAGACCGGGAGTTCTTCTTGCCCTTCTCTCCGCACGATGGCACAGCTCACCGCTGATGCAGATAATGCTAGGTATATATAGAGTATTTCACCTTGCACGGGAATGAAGATAAGTGGGATTGCCGCTAGGTACTTTTTCATACTTTGGAATGCCGCCTCACAATATGGCGTCCAATCAACTACTTTTTAGTGGGTTCTCTTCATAGCTTTGAAGAACGGGAGACACTTGTCGGTGAGCTTTGAGATGAAGCGAAACAGCGCGGTTAACTTGCCCTGAAGGCTCTGAACATGTACCTTCCACTCAGGGGACTTCATGTTGAGGATGGCCTGAACCTTGTCGGGGTTAGCCTCTATGCCCCGCTCACTAACGATGTAGTCCAAGAATTTACTAGCAGTGACACCAAAGAAGCACTTCTCAGGGTTGAGGCGCATACCATAAGCCAAGAATGGCGAATATCACACGTAGGTTAGCCACATGTCTGCTGGCCTTGATACTTTTGACGAGCATGTCGTCCACGTATACCTCTATTATCTTACCAAGGTGTTCTGCGAACATGACGTTCATTAACTGCTGATACGTTGCACCTGCGTTCTTCAGGCCAAAAGGCATGACATTATAGCAGTATAGGCCTTTGTCGGTTGTAAAGGTAGTGCATTCTTGTTCGCCGGGGTGCATTTTGATTTGGTTGTAGCCGGAGAAAGCATCCATCATGTTGAGCAACTCGTGTCCCGCTGTAGTGTCAACCAATTGGTCGATGCGCTGTAGCAGGAAACTATCCTTGGGACATGCCTTGTTCAGACCCTTGAAGTCTACGCACATTCGCCATTTGCCGCTGGGCTTTTTTAACATGACCAGGTTAGAGATCCACTGCGGGTAATTAACTTAGCGGATGAATCTGATGCCCTGGAGCTTGGCTACCTCCTCCTTGATTGCACGATATCTCTCCTCGTCAAAGGCTCTTCCTTTTTGTTTGACTGGATAGAAGGATGGTTTGATGCTTAGCTTGTGCGTAATTATATCAGGAGAGATGCCCGACATGTCCGCGTAGAACCATGCGAAAATAGTGGCGTTTTCTCGCAGAAATTGTGTGAGCTCTGCTGCTATCTCAGGGGAGAGTTGGACGCCGATGTGGACAATCCACTTAGGGTGCTCGTCGGATATGCTGATGATTTGTTGGGATGTCTCCTGGTTGACAGGTTCCTTTTTTACATACTTTTTCTCATCATCTCAGGGGTCGTCAATTTTATCCGTTAGCGGTGGCTGACTTCCTACCGTTAGGATTTCATGGTGGCGCATCGATCGTGTCACCGCTGTTGAGTAACACTCTCGTGCCAGCTATTGGCCTCCTTTTACACAACCCATGTCGTTAGGGTAGGGAACTTCATGAGAAGCATGTACCTGGCGATTATGCATTTCAACTTGTTGAGGGCTGGTCGGCCGATGATGGCATTGTAAGAGCTGAAGCAATCGACGATGATGAATTCAGTGTGCACCTCTGCTATGCAAGGGCTAGTATCGATGGATAGGTGCATATAGTCAGAACCCAGTGGTTGTGTGAAGTCGTTGGAGAAACTAAGCAGCGGTTCATGGTCCTGTAGGAGCTTTTTGTTTCGCTTGAGCTGGTTGTAGCAGCCGTTGTAGATGACATTAACTGTGGATCCACTGTCGACTAGCACTCTCCCCACTGACCATTTATCGAGTATTACGTCGATCAAGAATGGGTAGTCATGGGGGAGATGCACATCGCGTTCCTCCTCCTTGGAAAAAGTTATGGGTTCCCAGCCGGATTTTAATAGTTTAGCGGATCTCTCGTAGCGGATGTTACAGACTTCCTTAGGGTGGTTGGCGCGTGCATAGCGCTTTTTTGCCCTGTGGGACATATTCCTGATGGGAGAGCCGCCATCGATGGTGTTAATGCGACGCATGGGATCGATGTTAGTGACCACTGGCGCTGGCTAGCGTACCTTGAATTGTTCCAGCTTTCCATCCCAATAAAGGGTCTCAATTGCCGTTTTGAGGGCATTGCAACTATTGGTGTTGTGACTGCTGTCCTCGTGGTATTTGCACCATTTGTCTGTGTTCCTCGGTTTTCCCATTCTCGGGTATTTTCTTGGGGGTGGCGGTGGGATTTGATCCTTGCGCTGATCATATATCTTCTCATATGAGCCTCATACGAGGCTGTAAGGATTGTGAACACAGCATACCGCTAGGAGGAAGTTGTTTGCTTGTTGCGGTTGTCACCTTGGAAGGAACGATTACCCTTGTTGTGGTATTGATGATCCTTGTGCCACTTGTCCTGTTAATTGCCATGCTGCCATTCTCTCTTTTTGTTATTTGAGGGTGTGGTGGAGGATTTGTTGGTGGTTTCCTGGTGGGAGGAGGAAGGCTGAGTTATCTTGGCGGGAGTTTGCGGGGGTGGTGGTGTTTCACCATATGTAATGTACGTATTCTACCTGTGCATGGAGGACTGCCTCACTCATGACGTGGTTATATGCCGCGTTTGGGCAATTGTAATTGAGATGATACAGGAATGGTTCCTTTATGAGCCCCTGCTTGAAGGCTGCCAGTGCCATTGTTTTGTCAAGGTCGCGGCACAGTGATGCCGCAACTCTCCATCTTGTGACGAACGCCTTTAATGTCTCTTTTATGTCCTGCTTGACGCTGAACAGTTGTCTTGTGTCGTGATATCCTGTGGCTAGGAGGATGAACCGTGACAAGAAGGCGTTTGATAATGCTAAAGAGGAGTCAATGGATTCGGGTGCGGCACTCGAAGAACCAACTCATTGCCTCACTATCCAGCGTTTCGCTGAATAGGTGGCACAGGGTGGCGTCATCAAACCCTTTGTTGTTGGTTACCTTCTTCAATGTGTCCATGTGTACGAAGGGGGTTCGTTAAGCTGCTATATTGAGTGATTTTTGGCGTTTTTGCATACGTTGGCCTGATGGTTTGTAAGATCCTGGCGGTAAATGGTCCTGGCCTTGATGCGAAGAGTGGGTTTTAGATTGGCGCTGGGGCGCCTGCCTCTGCTCGGACCAGTCTTTCCTCCAGTTGTTGCATTCTTTGCAGGATTAGGATAGTGGTGTCACCAGCGGGTCCTGCCCGTAGATTCTGCTGTGCCAAGCATTATCTGAGGGTTGGTGGGTTTCCTTTTGTTCTGGCTCAGCCCGCGCCAAGGTTGGTGGCGGTTGTGATTCTGCTTCCTGTTCCAACATTAATCGTGGCGGAGGAGGTGGGCCCCAGTCCTGCCAGCTTTCTTAGGTTCAGTGGTGCGTTTATCTGTACGACTGATGCTAGTATTAACCTTCCACCACTGAGGCGACTACGCCTGGCGCTCTGCGATTGTTCGCTCTGCTCTGGGTTAGCGTTTGCCTCCAGCGCATTTTTTAGTTCGTCAAATCTTGACATCAATGTGGCCACTTGTTTCTGGGCTTCTGCCTTCTCCTTGTGCTCTTGTTCCCACTCTCTATTTGCTTTGTGGAGATCCGCCAGTGCCAGCTCATACTTGGCGGCGAGGTCCTGGTCTGGTGGTTGGCGATTGCTGCCCGGATGGTTTTCCGCCGCTGACTGGGTATGTGGGATTAGAGGGGTAACTTGGGGTTCCACGTCGGGGTTGACCGGAGTATTGAAGAGTGTGCGGTTGACGGTAACTGTGGGGTTGGTGGGTTGGGGGTTGACGGATTGGTCCACTTGCTCATCGGCAATTTCCCTGCTACCATTAGTCATGGTGGATTTATGGTGGGATGACCTTTTGCTCAACAGTTTCCACAAACGGCGCCAATGTTAATATCTGAGATTCAACGGTAGCCAGATCTTGTTAACACTAGTCCAAGCTTGGACCGCTATTGAGGAGGTTGTAGCGCTACCGCTACCTATCAAGTGAAATACAAAGGGCGTCAGAGGCAGACCGCGGTTGGCGGTCTTCTTTTCTCCGATGCCTAAGTTAGTCAATGTATTTATGTTGACAGAATAACGTTAGATAAATAATAAATGTAATTAATGAGGAGAGAGGAGTTGACCTTTTATAGGTGAGGAAGAGATTGATCTCTTCCTTATTTTCGATGTGGGATTGATGTGCTTCAATTCCCAGCTTCTGATGCTTCAGCGAGGTGATCTTGGGCCGAGCTAGAGCTCAGGTGATAGCCTGTTTGGCGATGTTTCCGTAGGCCACACCCTTGATAGTTGTTGGTACCGCTGGCGGTAGTATGAGGTGGCTCATTATACCTAATTATGGTTAGGCAAATGCTCATGTAAGTACACCCTTTCTGGCAGCTATTAATGATAGTTATCTCTTATCTCAAAAAAAAAAAAAAAAAAAGAATCAAAAGTGGCACAAAAAATGTAGGTACTCTTGGCATCATATTTTAGACCCGAATAAGCCGAACTTCTTCGATCGTAAAAGGAGTTAATACAAAATAAAAATAAAAATGAAATAGTACAAACTCACCCAAAAAGTCTTTTTTTTTTTTTTTTTTTTTTTTCAGCTTTTTGTCTACATATATGACATTTTTGCCCTCCATGTCATTACCCGTGTTAAACCTATGCTTCAAAACAGATAGTATTTGAGCACAGAGAGAGAGAGAGAGAGAGAGAGAGAGAGAGAGAGAGGGGGGGGGGTCTAATGAATGGCCTTCTAGTTGTGGTGTTTTGGAAGACCGATTTCATTGATAAACTTCTATGTCTCCAAGTCCGACCAAGCACATCATCAATGTTGCATACTATAGATGCCTCTAGAAATTGATCAAAACTTTCAATGACCAGCATCACAACGAAATAACCTCTATCGCCACCCAAAAAGCTCGACACGTGAAAATTTGAGTTAAAATCTGCGATCGTTGGTTGAGAGAGAACCAAGCACTCAAGTGTGACATGCTTGAAATAGTTACGCACGATTGAAAAAGACTCGCCACTAGCCTTAAAGTGTTGTATACAAAATTCTAGTACTAGAGATCCTCGCTATAATAGGTGCTGCGAACAAAAACTCTAGAAGAGTTTGCGTTGAGACAACTCCCAACGCAAACTCTTCTAGAATTTTTTGAAATAAAATTATCTCTCATATATTTCAACCTAGAGTTTTGTTTTATTACAAGTTGAAAATAATCATGTTAGGTGAAAATGTAGAACAATTGTCTGAGTGAACAAAAAATTAATCTCAACTATTATTTATAAAACAATGCAATAAAACAGAACTTCTAAGTTGAAATATATGAGTTAGGGTTAGGGTTTTGAACCTTCTACTTGCTATCTCCAATGGAGGTCATCTCGTGGAATTGCCGTGGCATCAATAACGATGCAGCAGTGCAAGCGTTGCGCCGTTTGGTGCAGCAGAAAAAGCCGGACTTCGTCTTCCTGTGTGAGACTAAGGTCCGAGATTGGGACTACATGAATAATCTCCGTCTGGAGGTGGGGATGATGAACTGTGAAGCAGTGTTCTCAGTCGGGCAGAGCGGTGGATTGGCTTTGTTTTGGAGGGATGGGCTGGACGTACAGTTTCGTTCAAAATCTTCACATCATATCGACGTGGAGGTTCATGAAACTGACGGGTCTGGTATACGGTGGAGATTAACTGGTTTCTATGGCCATCCCACCACCGCCGAGCGCCACCATACTTGGTCGCTGCTGCGAGATTTGAGCGACAAGGTGCAGCTACCGTGGGTCGTCATCGGCGATTTCAATGAGTTGTTGAATGCCCAAGAGAAAGAAGGAGGTGAAATAAGGCGTGAAGGCCAAATGCAGCGTTTCAGGGATGCTCTTTCCTACTCAGAACTAATTGACTTGGGTTTTTTCGGGTCACCATTCACTTGGAAGGGGCCGGGGATGTGCAGCTGGTTGGATAGAGGAGTAGCGTCGGCTTCATGGCTTGATGTGTTTCCAGAGGCTAGGGTTCAGCACTTACTTCCGATCCATGAGGATCATGTTCCCGTTTTACTATGGGTGTATCGAAGGCTGGTGCGTTCCAATTCTAGGCGTCATCGACAGTTTCGTTTTGAGTGTCATTGGACGCAGACAGACAGCAGTTATGAGGTTGTCCGTGAGGGCTGGGAATGTAGTTCTGATGGGTTTCCTATGTTCAAAACGGTGCAGCAAATTCGTAACACTCGGTTTGCATTAGCAGATTGGCAGCGAAACACCTATGGCAACAGAGGTAGAGAAATTGAGGCCCTGCGTGGCAGATTGCATGATCTAACTTATCTTCCTTTATCAGATGTTAATCAAAGGGAGAGCTTTGAGTTAGCTTTGAAACTAGATGGGTTATTGAATGATGAGCATGCCTATTGGAAGCAGAGGGCGAAGGTTTTTTGGCTTCGAGATGGTGATCGGAACACCAAGTACTTTCATAGGAAGGCCTCTAATAGGAGAGTGAAAAATAGACTGCAGGGATTGTTTGATGATTCTGGGATTTGGCAGGACACGGATGTTGGGATGGAAAGTGTAGTTATGTCATACTTTTCCAATATGTTTCAGGCTGCAGAGATTGATCATGCTCATATGCGTGATGTTGTTGACCTAATTACACCTAAGGTCACTCCTGAGATGAATGCAGCTTTATGTGCTAATTATTCTGCTTTGGAAATCAGGGAAGCTTTGTTTCAGATGTATCCTACGAAGTCTCCTGGGCCTGATGGTATGCCTCCGCTTTTCTTTCAGCATTATTGGGATATCATTGGCTCTGATGTTGTTGCTGCGGTGCAAAATTTTTTGCATTCTGGTCAGTTGCTTGGAGAAGTCAATTATACTCACATCTGTTTGATTCCGAAAGTGCAAAATCCAGTGCAGGTTTCTGATTTGAGACCGATTGCTTTATGTAATGTTCTGTATAAGATTTGTTCTAAGGTTGTGGCTAATAGGTTGAAAAAGATTCTGGAACTGCTTATTTCTCCTTTCCAGAGTGCTTTCATTCCTGGCAAACTCATCACAGATAATACCTTGATTGCTAATGAAGTCTCTCATTATATTCATACATGTTTGTCTTCTGATGGGGTGATGTCACTGAAACTTGACATGAGTAAAGCGTATGACAAGATGGAATGAAAATTTCTAGAAGCTATGCTCGTTAGATTCGGGTTTGCTGATGCATGGGTTCGAATTATTATGCAATGTGTCAGTACAGTGAGATATTCTTTTCTGATCAATGGACAAGCTAAGGGTTATCTTACTCCTACTAGGGGGTTAAGGCAGGGGGACCCTCTGTCTCCATATTTGTTTCTCTTATGTGCGGAAGTTTTCTCTGCATTACTTGATAAAAAAGCTTCTCTTGGCCTACTTAAGGGTGTTCAGGTTTGTGAAAATGCACCTGTTATCCATCATTTATTGTTCGCTGATGACAGTCTTCTCTTTGGGGTTGCATCTGTGGAGTAATGTTTGCACATTAAATCTGTCCTTCATGATTATGAGAAGGCATCTGGGCAATTGGTCAACTTTAGTAAAAGTAGTGTGGTGTTTAGTAAGAAGGTTGATCATCTTTTGCAACAGTCTTTGGTTGCTTCTTTGGGTGTGGAGATTGTGGGAAAACATGAGCGTTATTTAGGGCTTCCTACTTATGTGGGTCGTAGTAAGACAGAGCCCTTTGCTTTTATCAAAGAGAGATTGAGTAAGAAGCTTGAAGGTTGGCAAGGAAAGTTGCTTAGTGGTGCTGGGAAGGACTTGTTGATTAGGGTAGTGGCTCAGGCCCTGGCTTCCTATTCCATGAGTTGTTTTCTTTTTCCTAAAGGTTTTTGTGCTGCTTTACACCAAATGTGTGCCAAATTCTGGTGGGGCAGCAAGCACGACAATAGAAAAATTCATTGGATGTCTTGGGAGCGTCTTTGTAGGCCCAAGGAGCAGGGGGGTATGGGTTTTCGAGACTTATATGCTCACAATCTGGCTTTACTAGCGAAACAGGGCTGGCGTTTGTTACGCTTCCCGAATTCTCTGCTAGCTAGGCTCTATAAAGCTCGATATTTTCCTTCCGGTGATTTTTGGTCAGCTAGGGTTTCAGGCTCTATGTCTGCTTGTTGGCGGGGCATAATGGCAGCTAAAGATGTGTTGATGAGGGGTGTCAGATGGCAGGTGGGTGATGGTAATTCTATCCGGATTTGGTCCGACCCTTGGATACCTCGGCCTTCTTTTTTTCGTCCACTATTTCGACCAAATACTCCTGTGACTCGGGTTAGTGACTTAATTTATGATTCTCGTTGGGATGCTGCACTTATTGATAATATTTTTGAACCTGTTGATGCGGATTTGATACTAGCTATTCCCTTGAGTTCAAGGTTAGTCCCAGATAGGCTTATTTGGCATTTTGATTCTAAGGGGCTTTTTACCACTAAAACTGCTTATGCTCAAGCCTTTAACTGGCTGCATTCTCCTGCTTCTGCTTCTAGTAATAATTCTGCTACCTTGCTTTGGAAAAGGTTATGGGCAGCTAAAGTTCCGGGTAAGGTTAAAGTGCATACTTGGAGATTTTGTTCTTCTATTCTACCCACTATTTCTGAGCTTCGTACTAAGCATGTTTATATTGAGGGTGGTTGCGCTTTATGTAACAATGCAGATGAGTCTGTTGAGCATGTTAGCCGAGATTGTCCCTTTGTTAAGAGTATTCTATGTCGGTGCCCGGGGTTGGGAGGCATTTTTGCTAGCCATTCTGAGGCCTCCTGCTTGGATTGGTTGCAGGTATGTTCTGATTCTCTTTCTGAAGATCTTTTTTCTCTTCTCTTATGGGGATCTGGTCTATTTGGAAAGAAAGGAATAAGAGGGTTTGGCAAGATAAATGGTCTTCTCCTGAGCAGGTGAGGCATGGTATTTATTCTCAACAGCTACTTTTCAGCTCATTTGGACTGAGTCAGAGGCGGGTTGGGAGTAGGGTAATTACACCTTGGTCTCCCCCTCCAGTTGCGTGGTTGAAAGCTAACATTGATGGTGCTTTTGATAAGAATTCATGTTCTGGCGGCATTGGGGTGATAGTGAGGGACTCCGATGGGTTGATTGTGGGTGGTTGTTGCTGCAAAGTTAATAGGGTTTTGTCTCCAGCATTGGTGGAGGCTCTAGCTGCTAGAAGGGCTTGTCAACTTGCTGTGAGTGATAGTCTTTCTCCTATTATGTTTGAGTCTGATTGTCAGAAATTGGTGAGGGATATTATGTCTCAGGAGGAGGATGCTTCAGGATATGGAGGTATTGTGGATGATATTATTTTTCTTCATGATTCCTTACCTGGGTCCTCTTTTACTCATGTGTATAGAGAGTCTAATTTTGCGGCTCATATGTTGGCTAAATTGGCTCTTAATTCTAGTTTTGATGTTTCTTGGAGTGGTCCGATTCCCTCTAGTCTTAGCAACTATGTTGCTACCCATTGTATGATTTAAATTTATCAATAAAAGCTTGACGTCCTTCTCTCAAAAAAAAAAAAAAAAGTTGAAATATATGGGAGATATTTTTATTTGAAAAAAAAACTGCAGGGGAGATAATTAAAGTGCACTATGATCGGGTGGCATATAGGCCCCAACAACATGTCCTATCTACCTCATTCAATTGTGTGAAGCCTTGTCTAATTTTAATCACTGGAAGCCTTGTCTAATTTTAATTTAGCAACAAGTATTAAACAAGTAACGTTTTAGAGAGAATAATTTAAAATTAACAGTAATTTTTTTTTTTGGTGAGAATTAACAATACTTAATGTGTACTAATTACCCAATTTATAAAAGATATTCTTAAACACATGAAAAAGTCTATCAAAACCCCTAACAAGTATGATATGCCGCTCCCAAAACCTAGCCGTCTGTGCTCGGTGATCCAAACATGGCGACCACTGCTGGTCTCCATCCTAAGTGGAGAAACCCGCCCCACCTCCCACGATCCAATCTCAGCCCTCCAACGCTGGTTCTTCCCGGCGACCACCCAACAACACGAGGGTTCTGTAATTTTCCAGGTTTCTGATCCTTGCCGGATTGACTTCGGTCCAGACCGCGGTAGACCTCTAGAGGCGAGCCTCGTGCGCTTTGATTCGAGTCTCCGATCTGTCCAACTTTGGGACATGAGGAGGGTGGTGAAATCGGTGTTTCATCGCCGATGCAAGCATATCGAGGAGGATGAGTTTGCTGAGATCGGACGGGCTCGACCGCCTCGGGGTCGTCTCAAATTCAGAATTCTTGATTCTCCGCTTTGGATGCATAGGCTGATATGGGGAGACATGTCTCAGCACTCGGGCTGGAGGCGAGATCGACTGCATCTCATTTGTGCGGCGGCGATTATGGTTGCGACGGAGATGGAGGCCGCAAAAGTGGGTGCTCCCAATCGGGGTGGTTTGCCTTCGAGGGGACGTGATCGCGTGTTCCATCGTACTGTGACTGTGATCGAAGGCTTCCGTTCCCTGGGAGCGGTGGCAGCCGACACTGATCTCCGATCAGAGCATAAGATGGCGAGGTCGATGGTGGCAAAGGGCAACATGGTCGCCGGTGGGGTGTCCAAATCATTTAGGTGGCCCATTTTATGTGGGTGGCCTAAATCAAACTGCTCGTTTTGGACCCAGGTGTGGCCCAATTTAACGAGTTTGGGTCCTTTGGGTTTTCGTATTTGGCACCCCGGCGAATTCTGGTACTTCACTAATGGGCTCAGGTTCTTCATGGTTTCGTCTTTGGAATCTAGGAGGATCGACTCAGAACATCACATTACAGTCTTTCCATTCCTCCTGGCCCAACTGTTTGGGGCAAGGAAAATTTAAAGTTTTGTTTTTTCTTTCTAAATTGTGCCTAATTCCTATGTTTAGTTTTCATAGTTATTAGGCTCGCTTTTGAATAAGTGAGCACTGGTTGTCTAATGAGTGGTGCTAGCATACCACGTCCTAAACTTGTCTAGGGATGGCAAGGGAAGGTATGTATCCGTGCCATTCTGGCTTGAGTTGAATGAAATGAATGATTTGGATCAAAAAAATTACCCAATTTATAATGAGAAGTATGGAAATGTTGCTTAGATTTAGAATATTTTATTATTAATTATCATTAATGTCTAACTAACTTATTCAATTTTATTTTATGAATCTTAATAAAGTGTGTTAGATTTACTAAATTTAACATTATTATTCCATATATTCTCATGTTCTATATATTGACCATTCCAAAATTCAAATCCTGATTCTGTTCCTGCACGTGTTGCATATGCTAAAAAGACATGTACCCTACATAAATAGAAAAGAAAATTAGGAAAGCTAACAAAGAAATGTACATCAGTTCCACTGGAGACTCCCTCCACCTGTCCATCACCCACCTGTCCATCACTTATTGTTTAGTGACCATCAAAAGTCGCAGTCAATTATCTAGCACAGTGAGCTGTCAGATCAGCCATTTCTGATCACAAGATCGGGAAATAGTACGTTATTTCTAAATTCTAACTCAAGGTCGAATCTTTAGCCAAAAAAGAAGATAAAACTCAAGGACGAATCAGAATATTTGAACGTACCTTTCAAAATTTGAAAGGAGGAAAAAAAAAGAGAAAAAAAAAAAGAAAAAGCTTTTAACTTCTCAAAAATATCCTCAGACAATAGATAGAGCCACCTATTCGGCAAATGGGCCTAATAAATAAGTAGAAAATATGACATACCCATTGAGTTATGATTCAGACTCATAAAAAAAAACAAATAAGCTCGAGAAGCTCCTTCCGACTAATGAAAATTCACGTAATCGAGTCTAGCTTATGCGGCATCACTATAATCAGAGGTGTGATGATATGAGAAAAACAAATGACCAGATTATGATGGACTTAATGGAAACTGGAAAAAAGAAAAACAAAAACAGAAAGCAATACATTAAAAACAAAACGAAACAAAAATTATCGGCTAATCAATCTTATTTCTTATTTAGTAATTAACTAATTTATTTTTCTTATCAAAACGAAAATTCCTTAAATCGTAGCCGCTTTTCTCTAGAAACAGTAGGACAGTACGTACCTTCCGCCCCCCCCCCCCCCCCCCCCCCAATAGTCAAAATTAACCTTATATCTATATATGATCTGGCTAGATTTTGAAAAATTAACATGAATGCTCTTGAAACGCCATGGTGTACAAATTTTGGCGTTGATGCTGTGTGTGTGTGTGTGTGTGTGTGTGTGTGTGTCTATATATATATCCATGTACATAAGAGGCATGAAGACCAGCTCTAACTCTCTAAGGCACTTGTTCAGAGCTTATCAGCTTAATTCTTTTTCCTACATTACTTGACGATCCTGAATTCTTAGACTGATACTCCATTTCACTTTTGAGTTACACGCTACTGTAGGTGACATGCAAATTTTGATTCTCTTTAGATGATAACCAAAAAATCAAAAAATCAAAAAACAAAAAACTGCATAACCAAAGTTCAGTTTCTTAAAATTTGCATTAATTTTCTTTATGTGACAATTTCCCTACAAAGATATTACAAGGTACGTACGTAGATTGAAGTACAGTTCGATCATCTAGTTTTTCAAAGTGATCGATCTTAAAATTCATTGCAATTTCACACTTAGGCGACAAGCCACATGAAGAAGGCAGACCAAAAAGTAAGCGCTACCGAAGCAAGAACATAAGTCCACAGCATGATAACCGAACACTCTTTCTCTCCTGCTCCGAACAATTGAGTGACGGTTGCTGCCAAAACATTAAGGATAATGTTAAGAGAGAAAGCATGCATTAAGAAACAGTCGCACATTGCAATTTGTGGTGTGTATATAATATATAATACCCATGCTCACTGCAGGTGGGAGTGCAAATTGAAGGAGAAGAACAAACAGATACAATGGATCAGAGTGTACTAAGCCAAATTTCATTGCCCCTTTAACGATCAATATGCCTGCAAGAGGCAGGGCAACATAACGAACAATGATGATGCCGATAACGAGAGAAGTCTGTATCCCAGACCCTCTCAGGCCTGAAAGAACATAGTGAAACTTGTCAGTTGAACTCAAAACTAAGTATGCCTAATTAAGAAAGGAAGACTTTGTCGATGCAGTTATTATTACCTTTAAGGAGGTTTCCTCCTATTATCAGAGTGACAGCCGGGATAGCTCCACCTCTACGATCATTAAGAGAGAATTAGTTCAAAGAATAAAATGTTACTGAAAAGTAACAAATAAATGAACACAATTTCAATCAACACCAGATAATGAACTATCAAGACTCTCATTATGCTAAAATGTAGTAAGAATGTGTTCGTTCAGATGTACAACATTTGAATATTTGATCGAGTAAACATTTTCTCTGGAATCTTACAGTAGGAGCTACGAGCTACGAGCTAGCTGAGCTATATTTTTGGTTCATAAAACATCTAGGGGCTAAACCCGTGGAGTTGGACACACAGTTTTTGCTTAAGTTTTATACCCCAACAAGGAAACAGTGTCATTAATCACCCGTAGAGGAGCCCCATCTTCTATGAATACTTTTCGAACTGGAGGGATGACTCCGATAACAAAGCCAACGATCTATATTAAAAAAAAAAGTGTAAATTCTATCAATGTGTCAATAAACAAAGAAAAGGGGGAAAAGAAAACATATATTTGCATTGCCAAAAGGTAATACCGCTGCAACTATTGAGGGGGAAAAGATCGTTTCTAGATTGAGCTTTTTAACCACCTTCATTATACGGTTCATTATTTTGCCCGGAGGTGTCATGATCTGCTGTCATGAAAAATAACAAGCTTATATACTATATATCAGCAATTTTTAACAGTAATAGAATTACCAAATAATATCTAGCATGCGATGTACATACATTAATGTCGTACCCCTACTGTTTGGAAAGGACTCGAAACTTTACTAACAAGAATGTAGTTGAAGCTAGTGTAGTGGGTATCTCATACACTCATTTACAACTATTTGAACAAAAATTTACAAGTATTTGAACCAAAATTACAACATTGAGAACAAAAGTTACCATCTTCATTTACACTATTTATATATAGTTAAACAAAAATTACAACATTGACAACGAATTTGTTCAAAAGCTTGTAAAAATGTCGTAAGAGGTGTAATTACCATTATTAGAACTAAGATTACAACCTTGACAACAAATTTGTTCAAAAGCTTATCCACAACAATTCCTCTGTAAAGAAGAAAGGGTATCAACCAAACCATCTTAGTTGGTTTTGGCAAAAGTACCACTAATATTACAATAGTTCTGGGAAGAAAACAAAGGCTCAGTGCAACTTACTTGGTTTGGGATGGAGGATCTCTCCAAAGATTGGATCGTGTCTTGATCAAGAGTGTCTCTGTTTGAAGATATCCTCACAATACTATAAACATAGGACCACATATAAACAGCGGAGATCTGGTGAACAAAAGCGATAGAAATTAAAAATATGATAAACCAAAAAAAAAAAAAAGTAAAATAAATGAACAAAAATAAAAAAGTACCGCCATTGAAAGTGAAGCATATGCCAATCCGTAAGCATAACAAACATCAGGAGCTCCAAATGGACTCCCTTTTTCTTCACAAACAGCTGGGATTATAATAAGGAGCATGTTCCCTAAATTTCCTGCTCGAATTCACAAGCAGAAATTACAGAAATATTAATTTGTGGATACTGATCGATTTTGGATGTATTAAAATTTCACCATTCTTCTTTTCTGGACCTTTCACGTACTCAATCTTTCTTTTGTAACAAACATTTCATATTATTGAATATTCAAATTTACCAGCAGCACAGCAACCCACAGTAAGACCTCGAAGACGTGGAGGAGTTCTTGTTAATAGGATGAGTATCCATCCAAAGATTGAACCAACAATAAAGGTCATGAGGACGTTCACAGGCATGAACCACCTATATATACATACATGCAAATATACAAGTCATGTACACATGCAATAGTATTTATTACTCATTAATCATTTTAAAGTTGTAAAAATTAAGTAGTACTTCTAAACAAAGGACTCTTGAACTCACAGCTTAATCATACTGTGATATGTTATGGTCTGGGCAAGGCTGGAACCAACCAGGGCTGGATTGAACACGAAAAATACAAGCTGTTCATCATTAACACGATATCAATATAATACTCATTACTCCACTTCATTCAGTAAGAGAGATCGAAGCAAAGAGAAGTAGGTTAGTATACATACACTGTTTAAGTGCTTCCTACTATCTTCCCCCAGAATATTGACGCGTTCAGTTGCAAGATATGAGCCAAGGGCAGTAATCAATAGGGTTTTCAAGACTGGAATCGATGCAGTGATAAAGAGCTGGAAAAGCTTCATCTTCATCTTGTTTCAGCTAAAAAGTAATATTGCCAAGCAAATTATAAAAGCAGAAGATATAAGAATTCAAGAAAGAGCACTTTGTTAACCCAAAGAAAGAACACAACTACCACTACTACTTTGTAGTTCCTCATATTTTATACGCACACAGATACATGCATTTAACATGGAGGACACTGCTGCATTGCGTCACGGTTCACCAACGAACTCGTTCTGTGGGTTCTGTTTTCAGAAATATAATCTGCGACAACTCCTTAGAATAAGTCTAAATTAATATAAATTTACCTTTGCATATTGTACGATCTATCTTATACATAAATATTTTAGGGTCTTTGACCCATAAGTTCAATTATAGCAAAACCTTTTCTAGGACAAAAAAAAAAGGCCAGGTTACCATTCAGCCCATTTAACCCAACAAAGAGTAAAATTACGATTTTATAATATGCTCAATTATCAATTTACAAGACTGTCACTATATAAGGGATCCCTTTTTAGTCTTTTTAAGGAATTCCTTGTGGGACACACTTTTCGATTACATTCCGGCATCTCGTCTGCTCAATTTTTAGGTCCAAATGTATCAATTACATTTGTAAATTTTCAACAAAGTTGATAATCGTTAAAGCATCGAACTACAGTAAATCAATTAACAAACCAAATTTGTGCGACCTAAACCATTCATATCTATTATAGTAAATCACAGTTATGAATGCCTTAACGATTATCAATATTTGGCTAAAAATTTGCTAAAGTCATCTACTCATATAAACCTAACAACTGAAAACAGTCGAGATGCCGATATGTGATAGAAAAGTAGGTCTAATAAGCGATTCCTTAAAATGAAAAAAAAAATGATCGCTCACTAGAAGGGTCATATGTGTGTGTGTGTGTGTGTGTGTGTGTTAAAAATACCCTGAAGGTGTCACACATGTTAGCATTGAACTCCTTGAAGCTCGATCTCCACACAATCCCCACCTTGAAGGAGAAACGTGTTTCTCATGGACGCCTTGGCGAGACCCTCCTTTAAACTCTGAGCCTCGCCAGCAAAGACGATGGGAGGGAAAGAGTCCAGCGTCTGGAGTACCGAGTCCAAATGCTCTTTATTCGGGTACTCGGGCAATTACAATGTCTTCTTGGGTTTCCATGTGTCTACACTCCATTTTCCGGCACCACATTTTGGCGTGTTGTCGAAGAAGAACCATTAGACGCCATTGTTGATGGCGATGCTGGCATTGTTTGCTATTGCTTGAGACTCAACTGGATTCTTTATAGGGTCCGTTGCGTGGACCGTGACGATGGGCTTGAAGGGCCAGCTGGGGTTGTTGGGTATAGAAAGTTGGTGAGGTCCGGAGGGTAAGAGAATCGCTTTGAATAAAGGAAGATTTGGGGGAAATGATTGAGCTACTACTCGTGAAAGTAATTTTTATTTAATTGTCTTTGGTTGTAGATTTTGTTTCAGTTACGAAATGAGATTATGAGATAAATCTCAGAGGGTACCTGAGAATTTTTTTTAACAAAGGCAACCTAATTGTTACCATAATTATTACTGGAGTCCTCTTCTTCACTGGTGACTCTGTGACACTCAATAAAAAAAAAAATTACTGACAGTCAAATTTCTTTTTATTGGGGGGTTAAAAATTTTATTGAGGAAGAAGATGAGAATAAATCAAATTTAGAGGTAATTTTGGGGCTTCAGTTATAGGTGTTGTCGGTACTTTCATATTAATTGTTGTTGTTTCTGGGTTACTAAAATTTTATTGACCCTCAATAAAAAAAAATATTGACCCTCATTTATTACTAAAATTTTATTAAGGGTCAATATTTTTATTAAGGAAGAATAAGAGAAGAAACCAAATTTGGAGGTGATTTTGGGGTTTTGGTTATTAGTACTGTTGGTATTTTCACATTTTTGCTGCTTTTGTATTATTAAAATTTTGTTGACCTTCAATAAAAATTTTCTGCTTCTTCATTTTTTTTTTTCACATTTCCTTCTTAACTTACCTTTAACCTAGAAAAGAAATTGCGTGTGTGTGCGTATATTGTTGGTTGACAAACCACTATTGAATCTTATTCTAAGGTAAACATTACGTAATTTTTACAATATATGTATTAAGAGCTCAAAATTTCAGTATACCTCATATCTGCATATTAGGTATAGTACGTGGCTAAACTTTTACCTTTGTTTTAGACATATATAGTGAAAAACATACCTCTTTATGAGGTGAAAATAATTATACCTCTATATGAGGTCTAGATTTGCATATTATTTTTTATGTTGATTTCGTGTTCTATAATTATATGTACCTTATAGGTAGGTTTATTTAATGTTCTTCACTTTCCACCTTTTAGTTAGGTTTATACTAGAATACCATATTTTCTCTTTATGAGGTAAAAATATATGCCTTTCTATGAGGTAAAACACTCATGCTTGCATACTTTTTGGTTAAATTGATTTCAAGTTCTTTAATTATACCTCGTAGTTAGGTTGACTTGATGTTTTAAGTTTTATATTGTTTAGTTATGTTCATTTTATATTTATTCATGATTTTTGGAATGATTATGTATAATTAATAATTTAAATTTCAATCTTTGAAAAATTAAAAATAATAATAATAATGAAAATTTCGCAAAATCAGGTAATTTAAATTTGTTTCCTTTCTTGACTTGAAGGGGCAAATTAGACAGAACAAATAGTCAATGGACCGCAATTAACAAAAAAAAAGTGACCGGACTGAATCCACTATTGAATTACGAAATTGGACCTTGATTTAAATATCTCTAAAAAAAACTATTAACCCTAAAAAATTATTGCAGCTTTGACACAATTTGCTTTGTTAGGCCAACCCCACCACGTTTCACTTTTCAAGTAATTGGAGACTCTAGTCTGACAAGAATCCAACTGTTACAACACTTTCCTCATACAGTAACACTTATTGGATTTTTCACAAGTAAAAATTTCCCCTGTAACTATCTCAATTGTGTAATGCAATTTTCTTCCCTTCTTAAAAAAAAGAAGGAATTCCCTTACGGTGCGTTTGGATGAGAAAATTATAAAATCCGTAGGAATTTATAAATGATGGAATCCTTAACTTCATCATGGAATCTTTAACTCCATCAATCTAAAATTCTATTAATTGCAATTTCTATTGTTTGGTTGCATCTATTTAGGATTTGAAATGTGTAATAAATTAAAAAAGTTTAAAACAAATAAAAAGATAAAATAGAAAAAAGTCTTGTTTTGGAAATAAAAATTGAATACTGCAAAGGAATTCGTAAATGACACCTATTTTGGTGGAAATTGAAGTGAGGAATTTAAATAACGAATTCCTTCGTTTTTTTCCACAGAGAAATTTAAAATTTCCAATTTGATAATGTCAAACGATTGAATTAGTTTTTAGGAATTATGAAATCCTCACTTTCAATTAAATTCCATCATTTTATCCCTCATCCAAACACACTCTTAATTATTGTAAGTAACCAAGACGTCATTTCTTTAACCCTTCTTAGATATTTTATCGTTTGACAATCATTCTGCTTCAATTAAAAACCTTATGTCAATTCCAATTCATCTCCATTCTCAACAATTATAACATTTACAGCAAGTTCACTACCAAATGCCAACCAAGGAAAGATACGGAGGCTACACATTGGATTGAAAACAACTTCTCTTTTCGTCACTAGCAAAAGCACCATTTTAAGAATTGATGAAAGAGTAATCAAAACTTAACCACAATGTCTGCGGTATTGGTTGAGAGGGTTCCATTAACGATTTAAAACAAAAAAAACAAAAAGCAATTGTCACTCCAAAGCGCACTCAAAGAATGAACTGGAAAGTGATTTATATATGAGCCAAGTAAAACGCACTAGATCAATGGCTTTTGGATTGGACTTTATACCGTATTTTCAAGCTGAGGCGCATGAAACACTTACTGCACCAGCACACGTACTTGAAAGTCTTTGTCTCTTTCATCAAAATTATAATTGTATTCCATGAAAAGAGTGGGCAACACTAATAAAAAAGAAATCAACACTAATAAAGAGTGGGCAATTAACAATATCAGCCCCTGACAATATCAGAGAACCCAACAATCTTGCATATGACGTGCTTGATTTTGCTTTCATTAATTTAGACTGAAATGTAAATAAATCATGTTTCAAGCTCATTAGGCTTGGTTCTGGCCAGTTTCCGTGACCATCTCTACTGATGAGCAAGAGTTCAAGCATGTATGGGTAGATTTGGTTACGAGGTGAGCACAATTTGAATTCAAGCCGATAGACACCACCTCTAAGTTGTGGACTTGTGGTATCATATATACTTACTTTAGTGATTCGATAGTGGCTCTCTTTATATGTGGATTAGGATCACGGCCTTCCCTTGCAAAAGGCAACTAAGCTGACTGTCTTAAGCATCGGTCTCAGGAAGGATTACTAACTATATATATATAGAACACACACACACAGCAAAACCTCGAAGAAGAAAAAAAAGCTGGCAAAAGAAAAATGGAAATATGAGATAGTATTTAAAAACTGAATACATGGATACATCCTTGGTTTAATAAAGCCTGAAAAAATCTTTTTGTTCATTAACCAAGCACTTTTCTCTTACTCTAGCTAGCTTCACCTATGTAGTTTACTAGCTAGCTTCACCTATGTAGTCAACAATGTAAAGTTTGCTTTCGGAAAGCTTGTAATGTTCTCTCTTATGCTACTTTAACCTATGCCTCTATCTACTCTCACGAACTCTTAATTTGTACTATTATTATTTTTCTTTCTCAAATTAATACTCGATTGGTAAAGCGTAAATCAAGTTCTTTCATATCAAATAGAGTTGTTTCTGCTAAGACCCAAGAGATCTGGATAGAGGTACTAAGTGGCTGGCAAGGGCCGGGTATGCGGTCAATCTGGTTAGGTAAGCGACGATCACATGTCAAATTTAATACAAGGGCATCAAGAAATAGACAGGCTTTAGACGGAGTAAATGAATATATGGATTTTGTCAGAGTAACACTGAATAAGTAATGAATGCATACCTTTAATGAGACACCGCCGGTGCATGGAAGAATTTCTAATTTTTTAGACCATTTACATTTTGTGCCTTTAAACGTGTGGCTATAGCAAAGAACGATGGGTCGGGGTCCTCGGGGGATGAAAGAGTAAATGATAAAACCCAATATCTTTTGGGAAGAAATTGAACTTAGCTCTGCATCATATAAATATTAAAATTTGGCCCTTCGTTAATCGTTAATAGTAAATGATAAGTTTCCCCTAAATTTGTCTAAGGAGCTTTGATAGTAACTATTCCGTATGTGTTTCATCTACTTTTCTTTTGTGTGTTTCATCAACAGTCGCACCCACCAAGCATCTTTGTCCAATAACACCAGCGTTGGCATCCTTACGCGTCGTCATGGGTGACCGGAGGCGGCACCGATCGTCCAAGAGGTTGGATTGCAAACGTTTTGAATCTGCAGACCCAAAGCCAACTTCGCCTGACCTCAACCAAGTTCTTAAATTTCCGGGATTTCGCCATCCTTCATCACTGTGCCGGATGTTGGTTTGAATGTCGTTCAGAAGTCCTAAACGTACGCCATGTATTTGTTGCCCTTGCTCAATTATGATTTGTTGCGGTAAAAAACTGAAGGTCAAACAATGTCAAATCAGTTCTCATGATCACTGACACTGCGATGTTCTCTATTTTTTCATTCAACAAATTGTAATAATCTTATGCCAAAAACAAAATGTATCAATGTATATTCAAAAAGTATAAGCCAAGCAACACATAAATGAATTATTCAATTTACATGTCTGTGTCGGAAGCATGAGACTCCAAGAACCAGCATGGAATTGAAAACTAATAACAGTAACTCTTCACCAAAACAAATTCACCATCTCAAATGCATTGAGAGTGCAGAAGATGACAGTGTCAAAAGCCCAAGAGCACACCACCAAGAGATAAGGCGTGCTCTGTTCTCAAAAGTACATCAGACAAGTCTTGGAACCACATTAAAGAGCAAGACCAATCCTAACCACACTCTTAATTGTACATCAGTAGAGCAAGACCAATTCTAACCACATCCTCAATTATACATTAGTAGCTTCACATGTGATTCTTTGTCTCTTCGTTTCTACTATTATTGTATAAATAGTTATCTATTGTACAAAGCAATTCAAGGCAATACAAACACGTTTTCAGCCTTCATCTTTTCGAAGGTCTTTAACTTATCCATTCTTTTTAAAAACAACCTCTTTTCTTCGTCACCAACTCACCATCAAAAGCACCAATTTAAGAATCAAGAGAAAAAGCTTAGTATCATTTGGTTTAATAATATGTATCTCTTAATCAACTGGAAAGTTAAATATATGTGCAAATTAAGTAAAATGCACTAGAACAATGGCTTTTGGTTTCTATAGCATATTTCCAAGCTGAGACTGACAAATAAAATATAACTTATAAGTGGGTGGATCCCACCCAATTGTACCGAGGCCTTTTGTGATTAAAACCCAACACCTATCGGGTGGTTAAGTTGGGACAGTATCGGTACAATGGTGGGCCACGGGCCACGCTTGTCGCTATTTAACATGGTATCAGAGCGGGTCCTTCTCCAATTGCGTCTCCACGTAGGCACGTATCATGAACCCAAATTGGGGTTCCCTGTATTACCATCGAAATTACCAAGTGTCCAATGTGGGCCTTGGATTGTATTGACCAAGTCTCCAATATGAGACTTGTGTCCCAATTTCCAATGTGGAAATTGGATTAATTAATTTCACGTGCAGACCTAGAGTTAGGTTGCACGTGAGGGGGCGTGTTGGAGAGGAAAGATCTCACATTGGAAAAGTGACAAATAAAATATAACTTATAAGTGGGTGGATCCCACCCAATTGTACCGATGCCTTTTGTGATTAAAACCCAACACCTATCGGGTGGTTAAGTTGGGACAGTATCGGTACAATGGTGGGCCACGGGCCACGCTTGTCGCTGTTTAACATGGTATCAGAGCGGGTCCTTCTCCAATTGCGTCTCCACGTAGGCACGTATCATGAACCCAAATTGGGGTTCCCTGTATTGCCATCGAAATTACCAAGTGTCCAATGTGGGCCTTGGATTGTATTGACCAAGTCTCCAATATGAGACTTGTGTCCCAATTTCCAATGTGAAAATTGGATTAATTAATTTCACGTGCAGACCTAGAGTTAGGTTGCACGTGAGGGGGCGTGTTGGAGAGGAAAGATCCCACATTGGAAAAGTGACAAATAAAATATAACTTATAAGTGGGTGGATCCCACCCAATTGTACCGAGGCCTTTTGTGATTAAAACCCAACACCTATCGGGTGGTTAAGTTAGGACAGTATCGGTACAATGGTGGTCCACGGGCCACGCTTGTCGCTGTTTAACATGGTATCAGAGCGGGTCCTTCTCCAATACGACAAGCGACAAGCGTGGCCCGTGGCCCACCATTATACCGATACTGTCCCAACTTAACCACCCGATAGGTGTTGGGTTTTAATCACAAAAGGCCTCGGTACAATTGGGTGGGATCCACCCACTTATAAGTTATATTTTATTTGTCACTTTTCCAATGTGGGATCTTTCCTCTCCAACAGAGACGCATGATACACATATAATTGTACTAAAGCTTTTGTCTCTTTCATCATCTATTTGATTGTACAGAGGGCTAGCTCTTGGCCAAGGCAACCAAGGTGGTTGCCTTAGGCCTCAGGTTCCGAGAGACCTCGTATTTTTCTAATTCAACATATAGATATATAGTTAAATCCACAAACGAAAAAAAAAAAGAGAAGAAAGCGGATGAAAAGGAACTTGACAATATGAATAGTCTTCTTAAACTTTTGCAAACCTATGCTGCAAATTTTTCATCTCTGCTGCTTTAGTCTTTGCCTCTCTCTATTCTTAGTCCCTCAAATGGTAATTGTACATGCATGGTATCTGCCGGCCATAATCAGCACTCATACCAGACCACCTCACTTTGTCGAATTGGCCTTGATGGTGTGACCCCTAGGAACAAAGCAAGCCAACTTTCATCGACAAACCAGTTCCAGGCTGAAACACGCCTCGACGCGCCACCACGCGTCACCCAAAGTCATCCCTGAAAAAAGGACCAAAAGTCATCAGGCTGAAACATATCAGTCCCACATCGAAAACAAAACTGAGGTAACTCACTATTCCACCTATAAAAAGATCCACTCTATCTTCATTCACTACGCATTTAATTGCTACCAACCGCTATTCTGTCAATATAAATACATTGTCTAACTTTAGTATTGGAGGAGCGAAGACCGCCAACCGCGGTCTCCCTTCTTGACGTTGTTGTATTTCTCTTGACAGATAACGGGACTTTGCGAACTCACAACATATTGGAAGATTGGACCCTTGTCCATGTTATCGGAAGTCGACACCTTGTGGCGGTATTATGAGTAATACATTGGCGCCGTCTGTGGGAATCTTTGAACTAAAGATTACTCCACCATAATCTACCATGGCTAGCGGTAGTGGAAATGGCGTTGACGACCAGACAAACCAATCTGTCAACCCTTAACCCACAAACTCTGCCAATCCAACAATCGCCGTCAACCGCAAACTGTTCACCACACCAGTCAACACTGATGGTGACCCCTTAACACCCCCGAGGATTTAGGGGTGGGTTTGGTTCCGAACGGTTCCGTTTTGGGCCAAAACCGAGAACCGAACTGAACTTGAACTTCGGTTCGGTTCAGTTTTGCGTTTTTCAAAAGTTGAAACCGAGACCCGAACCGACCGGTCCGGTTCGGTTCAGTCCAAGTTCTTCTTTTTTTTTTAAATAAAAAATTATATAATAATGATTTTTTTTTTCTACGCCTGTTTGACAGTTTATTTATTTTTATTTTTTTATATCTTTTTGCTGGTCTTCCAGGCCCTTGCTCACCTCGTTTTCTACTTACAAAACTTATTCTGTAAACTAGGAAATTAGGAATCAAGGCCATTGGAGCCTTTTCAATATAATAAAAATGGAAAAATAAAAGAGCAACATCAACCACCACATAATTGAAAAAACCAAAAACAAAAAAAAAACAAAAAACAGTTAATTCCTCTTCTGTCCAATTAATTTATGCTTCTTCTGGATTCAAATAGTCCAAAAGTGAGGTTTGCATTTCTCACGAGATGCCAAAATTTCCTGCAATCAGAAAGTTTTATTATTAATTGCAGATTGACATTCATCACAAGACAAATTGAATTAAGAACCACAGCCTTGAATAGCAAATAACTGTCAATATATCATATATCATGGCACAAGAATTGAAATCTTGAGAGGAGAAACAAGAAAAGAACAAACTCAAATTAACCAAATGTGAAGATCAAATAAGAGTGTGAGTTCCAGCCTTGTAATGGGTCTATATATGGCCTAGATTTGACAAGTTTTTATCATCAACCCTATCATTCCTGCACAGCAAATAACAAGAGTGTTATTTAAAGCCCAAAGCCTATGAGTTAATTAGGTATATCCAATCATAGGTATATCTAAGTTTAGAAAGACTAGTGGATACCAGAGCATCAATTGCAACCTAAATGCTTATCAAGAGGAGACATCGACCAACAACAAAACCTCAATAAAGTACAGTAAAACTAATACTCTTACAAATTAAGGAGGCATGAAGGCCACTGGCTTGAGAATAAGAAAACATGAAAGTCATAAGCATGCGGAGAGTATAAGTGACTAACCAGTTGATGCTCTTTTTTTTTTTTTTTTTTGGATCAAATCATCATCCATACTTCATTCCAGGAAGGAAAATTACAAGCAGGGATGCAATGTAGTACAAAAGCCAATAGACATACTTCTAACTCAAGTCCGATCCACTGATCTGGACATACCTTCCAAATTCTACAAAACAAAAAATGGAGCAAAACTCTCCAGAACACCAATAAGGCTAACAAATGACCAAAAACCGGCAGCCGGGCCACAGCGTGGTTTGAGCCAACGCCGGCGTACCAACTGAGTCGTGGCTCAGACTCGAGTAGGAGGAAGCTGTTGATGCTCTCTTGGACTGATATGAAGCTGCTTTCTTGTTCTTCTTCTCAAAACCTTCAATTACATCACTAAGATCATGAATTGCTGATTTCAAATCTTTAATAAACCACTACAATTTGGAGCAATTAAAATACAAACAACTGGTAGCAATCATGAGTAACTTAATACGAAACAAAAGTAAAGCAAGGGAAGGGAGATCTAACCAATCTCTGCTCCAATCAATTAATCCTACACCACAAACTATAAAAACCAAAATTATGAACGAACTACACCTCTACTCCAATCATGAAATACCAAAATCAAACAAGACAACAAGAAATGCACTATACTTTTGTCACGCCCCTGATTTTTAACAAAAATAAAAATCGATATATATAATCCCATAATTATACATGCGTGAACGTTCAGTCATCAATACAAATACCTGGAACATCTTTCCCTTAAAACAAGTATATATTGATGCCCTGAAACAATCCAAATTAATATACACTCGCTCCACAGAGTTATATATTACACAAATTTACGAATTAAATTGTCATCACAAAATAAAACGTAAATGCTCCTCAGAGCTTACTACATAGCGGAAGTCATACACTGGCAAAGCCAACAAAATTTGCTTCCTACCCGTTCTGCTGCCAACAAGCTACCTCAGCTTCAGCCACGATTTTCCTGACCTGCAGGATTAACCCCTACACCGTTTGAATGGTGCACCGCGGTTGCCAAACAACAAACCCGGTAAGCTTTTGCAAGCCCGTATGAGTAACTCATGAACATCAATCAACAACTCACATCAATCTACTTGAGGAACACATGCAACCATGATTCCTTCTAACATTCCATATCCTTTCCACAGAAAGGACAACATGAGTCACCGCCGTGACAATGTTCTATTTGCTAACTTAACCATCAAGTAGCAATTCAAGCCTCATCTAGACAATTAAAGAAGAATACCATCGGAACTCTCCTTTAACCTACATACCTATAAGTCTCCAGCAACCTCGACCGTTACTCCCATAAGCTATCATGACAGACAGACTAGAGCTCTATTGAAATCGTAATCACTCGTCCTACCAAGGACGTGATTACCTATTTCCTGCCTTGGTCACCATCTGCGACCTGTCACCATCTGTGACATATGATTTCAGACCCCGTCTGATCATGAAATCAAACATCAAGGTCGCCATCTGCAACCTGTCACCATCTGTGACATATGACCTCCAGACCCCGTCCGGTCTCAAAGTCGAACGTTAAGTAAGTCACACCTGACCTAAAACGTTACTAACATATAATCTCGGCTTTCCTTATCCCTGCTCACCATCTGTGACCCTTGGTACAAAGACCAATACATTTAAATGAGTCACGCTTGACTCAAAAATGTAACATCAAACTCAATACATTTCAACAATAGAAAACATCTTTTTCCACAATATTGTTTCCATGAAAAGTCACATTCAACAATAATATAAGCATCATCATGCATATTATTCATCAAATACCATCCACAAGAATATATATATTTCACGTAAATATATATATACGTAGTCATTCGCTCAGGAATGCCTACTAATACCAACTATAGTTTGCAGTTAAATAATTAACGCAAAAACAATAATGGTACTTCTGTTCATAAAGATCCTTGTGAGATTTACTCACCTCGAATTCCCGCTGCGTCTTCAACCGAGAACAAAGCGGCCAATCCGCCAATTAACAGTCCAAATACTTCGTCAAGTACCTAATCACAAACGGTTTCCACTTAGTAAGGATTCACATTTGATTTAAGTCCGAAACCCCTGTTTTGAACTAAAATCCCCAAAGTGGCGCCAATCGAGGCAAAACAACATCCAAGACCTCCCAAAGTCTCCGGAATACGCCCACGATCGATATGACCCAAACATAAGTCGATCGAACGCTTAAATCCTCACGGATCGAATAAATCGATCAGTATGAAACCGTAAAAATCATAACAAATCCATACGAACTCCAAAATTTTCATATTATATATCGAAATGCTCGTATCGACGAGTAGAAGACATATAATACCAGAAACAGTCCCATACATGGCCGGAACACCGCCGGAACGCCACCACAGGCGGTGGCGCACCGCCGCCGACCAAAACTCATTATGTCACAAAACTCCCAACATCAAAAAGTTTCATCTAAGCATGCTTGTGAAATCTCATAACTAGCTTGAAGTCAGAAAACAACCATAAGGGATCGAAAACTACCTCACAAGCTTTGGATTTTTGATCAAACTGAGTTGAACCGATTTCCACGTAAATCGATCGAAACAAAGACCATAGATCGATCAAGGAGGCTGTTCTGAGCTCACAAAAAGAAACTTGAAGCCGTGCAATCGCCGGAGCTGTGTTTTCCGGTCGGGTCGGAAAACGCCAAGCTGCACTGCCGTACACGATGGCTATCGCCGCTAGAGGACACCACAGGGAGGAGCGCACGGAGGAGGCGAACCAGCTGCCCAAAATTCACGGCCATAGGTCACCGGAGTTGCGAGTTCCGGCCGGGTCGGATCGCCGGGTTCGGGTCGGGTCAGACTGAAAATTTCGTTTCTGAAGGAGTCGACCGAGAGAGAAAAGAGAGAGAAAAACCTTTCCGGAAATGGAAAGTGAAATAATGAAAATAATTTCTGATTTTCCTCTATTTATACTAAAACGGAAACTTCTTCCGCTAGCCATAAGTTTCTCATACGAACTCCGATTCCCGCGTTCCGCATGTCCACGAACTCGTTTCGACGCGCTCTACAACTTTCATGAAGGAAGTTTCCCGAGAATCCCAACGTACAAAAAGTCAAACTTCACACGACCCCCTAAACTGTGAAATTCAAATAATTATACGGACGAAAACCATTCCACTTCACATACAATCTACGAATAAAGCACAATAACAATTATTCGTACAACTGGTCCATTATTAATTACCAAAATTAAATAACAGAAATCCAGGTCATCACAACTTTGCATCATGAGATCAAGAAGAAAAATATGCAGACTTTACCTGTGAAAGGAGCACTCAACCAAACCCAATCGAGCCTTTCATTTGGCACAAAACCTCAGACCCATCTTTAATAATCACAGCAGCTCCATCGTCCCTGCAACCCACAAAATAATATCATCAGTTTCAAATGATATCCACATAATTATGTAAATTCATAGATCAAGAAGAAATGATGCAAACTTTAACTTTACCTGTGAAAGGAGATCTCGACCTAACCATTAACACTCGACCCAACCTAGACCCATCATTAACAATCCCAGCAGCTCCATCTTCTCTGGCATTATCAACAACCCACAAAATCATATCATCGGTTGCAAATAATCACCACATAATTATGTAAATCCACAGATCAAGAAGAAAAAGATGCAAACTTTACCTGTGAAACAATCAAGATTGGAGAAAAAAAAAAGATGAGGAGTATTTGATAACGGGTTTGAGCCAAGAGAGCAGAGAACATCACAAGGAAGGAGAGAGCGTGGGATTTTGATGAAATGGGAGCCGAAGGATCTGCGGAGAGAGAAGAGAGGAACTTAAGAAAGATGAGGTATACAGTGAGAGGCTCTGAAGAGAGGAACTGAAGAATGTGGCTGCGAGAAAACTATTTATATCGCGACTTAGGGTTTGCTTTCAGACTTAGAGGCAAAACGACGTCGTTTTGGTACTTTCGGTTCGGTTCGGGTTTTAACCCCCTAAAACTGAAAACCAAACCGAACCGCTTCGGTTCAGTTCGGTTTTTTCTTTTCAGTTCGACTTTTGGCTCGGTTTTTTTTTTATTTTCGGTTGTGTGAACCCACCCTACCCGAGGTACCCCCACTACTACAAAAAGGTCATCAGACGACGGTGGATTTGTGTTGTGTGATGACCAAGCTCACCGTGGTCTAAGTGAGTGTTGTGTGATTGAAACATCAGACAACGGTGATTTCACCGTTGTGTGATAGTACTTTGCTCAACAGAATACTAGTTTCCGTTGTGTGAATTCTGCGCAGGCATGTGCCTGGCATGGCATGTGCGGGGATGCCGCGGCATAGTCAGACAGCAGAAAAGAAAATTTGCCGTTGTCTGAGATTCATAACACACAACATATATAACTCATTCTTTGTTGTCTGAGATTCATAACACACAACGGATATAACTCATTCTTTGTTGTCTGAGACTAATAACAGACAACGGATATAACTCATTCTTTGTTGTCTGAGACTAATAACAGACAATGGAAATAACTTAATATTTGTTATCTGAGGTAAGTAACACACAACTGAAGTAAAATTATCTCCCTTGTCTGTTGATTACTTAGACAACAGTGATCATTTTATTTCTGTTGTGTGTTATGAATCTCACACAACAGAATTTTGTTTTCTTTTGTTGTTGGTTGTTAGTTCACACAACAACTATATTTGGTTATCCGTTGTGTGAATATTGTAATCAAATTGGGTACCAACCAGTGACTGTTGTAGGAGAAGCCTCAATTTTGAACTCTTTTATCATCATACAACACATGGTTTTGTATTGTGTTGTATGACTTAACCTTGGACAACTTGGATTGCCTTAACAAATTGTGTGAGAAGAACTCAGACAACATATTATTTTTATTAACCATTGTGTGAGCATTATAAACCATTCAGAAAACATAGAAAATTGAGTCTGTACTTGTAAAATGTTCTAGCTAGGAAGACCTAAAATACATAGATTACTGGCTCTTTCCTTTAATGCACCTTCATTTGTTCTTGCCGAAGCTCTCTTGTAGGCAAAGATGATAAGTACCCTCTCGATCTTTTACGTCATCGATCCTACACATGATAGACAAGGACCTTGTAGAAGCTCTAGTATTGACTCCAGTTCTGCTCACCCAAAGACCTTACCCTTTGAACACATTGAAGAATCTAGCTGATTGAAACATTCTTCAACAAGTCCTAAATGCTTTGCCCACAGTGCCACTCTACCCATATATCTGCACGTCTGCAACCATGCAGGTTATAATAATTTTTTACATTAGTTTCTTGTGGCCATGCATTTAAAATGCCATTAATTGCTTGCTGCTATTGAACACAAGTTCTGAGTGAGTACCTAGCAGGTTACCAAAGAAATTAACAACTGAAATATGTTGGAAAACATAGGTACTGGAAAAGAGACCAACTAAATATGCTCAAAAGAAATGTAAGGGAACTTACTTCAGGAGTGTTCGCTGTATTTGATAATACACAAACACATATTCCGAGTAGATTGACGAGTACAATGGAAAGCTGATCTATTTCACATTTAGAGCAGACAATACCTTTTGAAGAGATTTGTTCTCAGCAATGAAACATTCACCATAACGATCATCAATGACTCCTTCATAGACCCACCTATAAGAAGTTTCATTTCCAAACATTGAGATCAAACCCACCACAGATCAAATGTACCACATACAGAGCACATAGAAGGTAAACGTTGATAGAAGAAATTCTCAGTTTGTTTAATTTAAACAATAACAAGCATAAGATAGCAATTAATTGTCTAACCTGCAAATCCTCGGAAAGAGCCTCTGAAACTGCAAGTGTAGCAAACGATTCAACCAAGCAGAAATTGGAGAATAGAACTGTACAAGTGTTAATAGAATCTTAAGAAACTAAAGATTGAGATATTTGACAAGACAAACAAAGCATATAGTAAATAAATAAATAAAAAAGAAAACATATTGTTTGATGCAGATAATTGTTTACTTACTAACTTTCTATCATAAAACTGTAAATTGGATGTGTTTGACTAGTCGCAAATCTATGAACTTAAGAAGTTTGGAACATGTGCACAATTACTGAGATACGGGGAATAACAAAAAGCAATATCACGGAGTTTCGGCTATCTGCCTCTTTCTAAATTATCTCAAATGAACCATATTTATCTTGCAAGTAGAAACCAGAAATCAGAAGGTTATGATGACGCTTCATTCAACACTTCTAACAAATTCAAACGGAAAAGTTCAGAATCTTGCTCATATAGTACTACAGTCAAGAACACAAACATCTAACTTCATTTATTCGCAAGCAATCAATCATATAATGCTGGAAACAAATTATTCACTGGGACATCTAATAAAAACAACATCAAAACAAAGGTCATTTCCAATTAATCTTGGACTTGGGACTATTTTCAAGAGTTGCCCAGCCACCAAATCAAAAGTCAAGTTCATTGGAGCTCATTTCGCAGCTTGGTAAAATGCCTAAGCCAACACCCAAATATGCTTAACACCTCAAACAACCAATTATTCAAACTTTGCAAACAAATCCCAGCTAAGAACAAGAACATGTTCAAGAATTAATTAGTACTACCTTGACATTAGTGTTTCTGAGCCTAATTGCTTCTTCAGCATCAGTAAGAGCATGTCTGTAATTACCAAGCTCCTTCGATAACATCAACACATCACAGGAAGTCAGGAACCACGCTACAATAACACAACCAAGTGGAACACACCCAGATAATAATAATCAATCACTGGAACAATCACTTCACCAAACTGGTACAACTGTTCTAAGACAAAGTCAACTCAAATACACAAGCAAACCACATGGGAGACGCATGTTCAGACCCAACAAAGCATCTCAGTAATTCAAATCTAGGTACGAAAACCCATAAATACAAACACGAAACGATTGGAGTGGGTTCATTGTTCAAAGATGTACACAACTGGGCATTAACTTACTTGGAGTTCTATGGATACAAGTTATTCAATATTACTAGCGGCATTGATATTCAAGATGGGGCCATCTGATATCCTGTTTTTACTATGAAACTACCATAAATAAAGTTCATGGATTGAAACTATATATAGTAAAGGGAGAAGAAGAAGGAAAAGAAAGTTACCTTACATAAGCATAAAATGCCCAAGAGTTTAGCAATTTTTACAATCCAGCAGTCCTAGCAGCATTCAAAACAAAAAATAGAATTGACACATTCAAACCCAGTACTGCATAAATTCAGTAACTATTTCACTGCCTTAACTAAACCCCATCCAATTTTACACACTATCTTCCAAAAAATAACTACACTCTCATGATCATCATCTTCTTTTAGTAATGCTTATATGCGCAAATCCAATAACTTAATGAATCGTGGCATACAAACCCGACATTGAACAAATTTAGTAACTATTTGACTGGCTCAATTAAACCCCATATTCATTTTACACACTATCCTATCCTCCAAAAAAAGTTGCTAAATTCACAATCATGATCATTCAAGTATAAGCTTTACCTCCTCTCGAATCTTCGCAGAGCTGTTCTCAACTTGGCTGGCCATTGGCCAAGCTCTCAATCTTCACAAGCATCTTCTCATACAACTCCTCCACTCCACACAAATGTAATTCACAGCCTCCGAACCCATCAGCCTACTCAGGCCATTCACCTCTAACCCCTTGGCGCACATATCCAAGTCACTCTGGGCCTTCAACCCCTGCTTTTTTCATTGATTTGTTAATTAGGAAACATGTTGTAGATTATATGTATCCATAGAATGAAGTGCAAACTTACCCTTTCATTATTGAAATTTCTGTCAGCTGAGCGTTTTTCTACCATTAGAAATAACAGAACCCTGGCTACTAACTAAGGTCACAAAAGTAAGCATACAGCAGATAACAAAACATAAGCATAGTTCATTGTACGAGAGGAACCTCTAAGACAATTGCTTCAATTCAAATCACACAGAAACATAACAAAATGGAAGAAATTAAGGGAAAACATCAAAACAGCACCCAAACTCATTTCATCAAAATCATGGTACTAAACCCAAACCCAAATTTCTCATAAGCATTTCAAACTAGAATCAGAAACAACCAACCCAAAACCCCAATTCATACCAATTACCCTAATTTCTCAAAAACCCAAGTCACCAACGAAACCAAAATCATCAGAAAGAAAAGCAACTCAGTGGAGGAGAAAATGGGAAACTGATGAGATGTTCATTTGGCGGAAGAGAAGACCGAGGATGACGAGAGAGCGGAGGAGGACGATGAAGACATCGGAGACGAGAGAAGAGGTCGTCGAGAGCTTGGTCATCGCTGATCTCGACTCAGACGGAACGATGGCCATGGAGATGGTTTCAACTGTAGGAGATTTTGGGGATTTCTTGCTTGACGGCTGAAACGATGAAGGCCATGGTATTATGCGATGGATTGAGATGAAGGCCATGGTTGCAGACTTGCAGATCGAGATTGAGAGAGCTTTCACGAGAGATAGGGGTTTCGCGCAGAGATAGAGAGAGAGGATGGTGAGAGAGATCCAAATAGGGCACTTTAGGGTTTGTGAGAGAGGATTGAGAGAGGACTGAGATTTAGGGTGTGTCTGAGAGGACTGACTGGGAGTTTCATTTCGTTTTGTCGAGAGAGTTTCAAGAGTGTGGGAGGCATAATTAAACTTCAAATAAATTCTAAAGTGACTCACACAACACAAACCTAACAAACTGTTGTAAAGAGTGCACTACAAAAATCAAAATGCCAAACACATGGAGGGAAATGTACAGCGCCCATAGCATTTTGGCTTAAAATGTTGCTGCCTATATTCCAACTGCACACAACAGAAAAGTATAACTTCTGTTGTCTAATTTCTACAACTTGCACTAGGTTTACCTTGTGGAAGACATTCAAGCAAGCTTCCTCAAAATTTGGCATCCAGTTTTCAATCACACAACGGAAACCTCAAGCACCATTGTATCAAGTAGCCCAAATTTCAGATTTCAAGAGGCAACCAAGACTCGAGAGTGGAGGGAAATGTGCCGCTCAATTTTTAAGGCTCAGACGACGGACCATGTTTAATTCCGTTGTGCAATGTAGTTCCGATAAAAAAGTTATCACTTTGTTGGCATTCACACAACAGAATATAATCAGCACCGTTGTATAATAAAACTGACTTCAACACACAACAGATGATTTGTGTTCCGTTGTGTGATTAGTGTTGTGTGATTAACTTTTTGTAGTAGTGCCTAACATAATCCATTGTGGAAACCTACCCGGCGCCAACCATCAAGCACCAAGCCGGGACCTCGCCACCATGTTGGAACTAGCTTTAACGGACCTGCACAAAGCAAACAGAGAGCGGGAAAACAAGAACAAAAGAGGAAATAGGGTAATGGGACTCGAACCAAGGTTAGAAGTGGGAACAACAAAATCACTTTAGCACTTAGCCAACTGAACCAACGTAGGTCTTCACAAGCTTTTAAAGAAAGGAGAAGGCGGAGGCTCAAAACCAAGTTGCGACACTATTATCAAAGTTCAACGAACTAAATAAGGCATTAGGGACAAATGCAAATCCGGCCCAAAACGAACACTCGCAAAGCGCAAGGCTCAGCCCAAACACAAGGGTGAGGGCAGCACCGGCATCAGTAATCCAAATGGGTGTTGCCTTGAACCCACCTGAACTGGTAGGATTAGGGCCAAACCCACCGCCACAATTGGTGCAGGAGCAGGTAGCGGACTACAGCCGCAATACGATAACTCATTCAGCGCAGGCCAGTAGAGGGGAACAGGAAACATGCCAGCCCCCCGACAACAAATTTTGGTACCAAATCTGCCACTCCCCAGGCCTACTGTCGATGTCACCACCTTGATCCTAGAAAAAATGCTGAAACTAGAAGAAAGGTTAATTAGAGGTGAAACGAGCACCCTACCGCCAACTCAAAACCGCTCTTTGCGACGCGTCCAGGCCCATTTACCGCTAGAATTTTGCAAACTATCAAACCAACATATGCGAAGACTCCCAAGATTGCCCAATTTAGCGGTTTGACAGATCCATTCATCCACATGGATACGTTCAAGAAGGTAACCAACAACAAAGGTTTTGATGACTAGACTCTTTGTCACCTATTCAGTGAAACATTGGCCGATGAAGGAATGAGCTGGTTCTTTGAATGCCCCCCAGGCTCTATGGACTCATTCTCAGCCTTATCAAACGTAATCCTGTCACGATTCATCCTCATGACGGACGGTTATCACAAGCCAATTATTCAACGTCAAGCAAGGCACTGATGAATCATTAAAGGCATTTGTCACAAGATGGAGAACTGTCACATCAAGGTGTCGGGACCTAGACAAAACAATGGCGCTGGCAGCCTTCAAGCAAGGGCTCCAGGCAAACTTTTTGTACCACCTTAACTACAATTGCCCAAACGCCACATACAACCACGTCATGAGTGAAGCAGTCTTACATGCCCAGGCAGAGTACAAAACACTTATGGCACTACCCCACCACCACCACAAACTCCACAAAAGACATCCTAGCCCTCCACATCCCAACCAGGAAACACTACCACTACCCCAAATATCACCACACCACCAAATGACAAGAAGAGGGAATGGCAACAGGGTAACTACCAAGACAAGCGGCAGAGAGACCAACAATACCACAACAAGGGCAAAAGACCTTTTCACAATGATCGCCACGACAACCGCAACAAAAAGCCCGCCGCAAACCCTCAAAATTGTGAAGTATTCTCAGTTTTGACTGCGTCGTATGAAGAAATCTATGATCAGTGCAAAGATCAAATTCCACCACCACCCCCAAGAAAGTACCCCCAGAGTAGGAAAGCCCAGATACACTGGCAAATGGTGTAAACACCATGAGGATAGTGGCCATAACACCAACGACTGCAACGCTCTCAAAACCGAAATCAAATCGCTATACCAGGATGAGAAGTTAGAACAGTACAAGGTCCGACAACTAGCACCTCTCATCGCCAACATTGAAACAGTGCGTCAGATCAACATGATCGACGATGGCACTTTCATCGGCAACATGTTGCACCGAGCAAGAAAACACTATGAACGTGCCAACCACCCAAAAGAGGTATTCAACATCCGCTATGATCGATCTGCCAAATTGGCCAAAACTGGCTGGGAACCAATCACCTTTTATGAGGAGGAAGAGCGGGGTATTCACTCACCCCATGACAACCCTTTCCTAATCGACGCAATTCTCGACAAGTGGTCTGTTGGCCGAATATTGGTAGATAGCGGATCTGCCGTCAATGTCATATTCAACAGTTGTTATAAGCAATTGCAACGCAACAGAAAACTCCTGCAAGACCACGAGCCACTATCAGTTTCTCCGGCGACATGACTCAACCTCTGAGGTCTGATTACATGCGCCTATCCATCGAAGTTAGCCCATGTACAGTGGAGATACACACTGAGTTCATCATAGTCGATTGCTTCAGCTTTTACAACACCGTTATTGGTCGTCCTGCCCTCAACAAGCTCAAGTGCATCATAGCCGGATACATGCTGCTCATGAAGTTCCCCACCCCTAATGACACTGGCTCTGTCAAGGGAAGTCAGTCGGTTGCACGGGAATGTTACTTAACAATAGTCGCAAGGTAAAAAAGCAGCCATGAAATTCTAACGGTGGGCAACGCACCACAATTAACGGAAAAAAATTGATGACCCCAGGGATGACGAGAAAAAGTACGTTAAGAAGGAGCCCGTCAACCTGGAGACATCTCTCCGTACTGTGAATATCTCCGATGAACACCTAGAAAGAACTGTACGTATTGGAGCCCAACTCTCCCCTGAGATAGCTACAGAGCTCACTCAATTTCTAAAGAAAAATGCCGCAGTCTTTGCATGGTCATACGCTGACATGCCAGGAATCTCTCCCAACATAATTACACACAAGCTCAGCATCAAGCCATCCTTCTACCCCATCAAGCAGAAACAACTGGCCTTTGATGAAGAAAGATATCAGGCCATCAGGGAAGAAGTAACCAAGTTACAAGCTATAGGTTTCATCCTCTAAGTTAACTACCCACAATGAATCTCCAACATGGTGATGGTGAAGAAGCCCAACTGGAAGTGGAGGATGTGCATTGACTTTAAAGGCCTGAACAAGGCATGCCCCAATGACAGCTTCCTGTTACCACGCATCGATCAATTTGTTGACACTACAGCAGGTCATGAACTACTTAGCATGATGGATGTCTTCTCTAGCTACAATCAAATAAACATGCATCCCAGAGACCAGGAATGCACAACGTTCACCACCAACAAAGGCTTATACTGTTATAATGTCATGTCATTCGGCCTCAAGAATGCTGGAGCTACATACCAACGATTGATAAACGCAATGTTTGCGGAACACCTAGGTAAGATCATCGAGGTATATGTCAACGACATGTTCGTCAAAAGTATAAAGGTTGGCTGTCATGTAGCTAACCTCCGCATCATATTCGCCATACTACTGGCATATGACATGCGTCTAAACCTAGAAAAGTCTTTCTTTGGGGTCACTGCTAGCAAGTTCCTTGGGTACATTATCAGTGAACGAGGAATTGAGGCTAACCACGACAAGATACAAGCAGTCATAAACATGAAATCTTCCGAGAAGAAAGTTGACGTGCAAAGCTTGCAAGGAAAGTTAACTGCACTTTCTCAATTCGTCTCCAGACTCACAAACAAATGCCTACCATTCTTCAAGGCGATGAAGCGGTCACATTGTAAGGTGGTAGATTTGACTCATGATTATGAGGTAGCATTTCAAGGTCTCAAGGAATACTTGGCCTCTGTCCCGCTACATTCAATCCCGGTACAAGGCGAGATACTCTACATCTACATACCGGTGTCCAAATCAGCTGTCAGCTGCGCCATTGTACGCAGAGAAGCAATGGAAGAATTGCCGGTATTCTATGCTAGTAGAGGCAGGAATGGAGCGAAAACTAGATACCCGCCACTTGAACAACTAGCACTAACACTCACAATGGGTTCTAGAAGGTTGCCGCAGTACTTCCAAGCCCACATAATCCATGTCCATACAAATCAACCACTAAAGCAAGTGCTGCAAGGCCCTGAACACTCAGGACACCTCAGTAAGTGGGCAATAGAACTCAACAAGTTCGACATCAAGTAAAAGCTAAGAACTGCCATCAGAAGTTAGGCTGTGGCTGACTTCATAGCAGAGCTAACCGAGCAACAACCAGAGCAAGCAAAAGATATGATATCGGAGGTCAACACTCAACATCCTGAGGCCACACCAACAGAGACACCATCAAAGGGGAACCTCTTTGTCAATGGCTCAGCCTGCGCCAAAGCATGTGGCGCCGGCATCATCTTAACAGAACCGGAGGGACTTAATGCGAAGTAAGCTCTTAAGTTCAACTTTGAGGCCTCCAACAACATGGCGGAGCACAAGTCACTCATCGCAGGATTGTTGTTGGCCATTGACTGGTAACAGAAAGTGTCGACATCTTTAGCAACTTGCAACTGGTGGTCAACCAAGTCAGCGACATTTTCCAAGTCAAGGACAAACAGTTGGGGGCATATCTAGGGTACACTAAGACCCTACTCGGCAAATTCAGTGTCTTCAACATCACACAAATACCTCGAGAAAAGAACGCCAAAGCAGACTCCCTGGCACGTCTAGCAATGGCCCAACTACATCACAGCCCAACCGACACTCGAGTGGATATTCTCGACAAACCCAGCATCACAAAAACTCTGGCGGAGATTTACACAGTCTATGTAAGCCCAAATTGGATGGACGAGATACTTAAGTACAAACATGACGGCACATTGCCATCCGACAAGGTTGAAGCAAGACGACTTGTACGAAGGGCAACACGCTATAACATCCAAAATGGCAAGCTCTACCGCCAAGGATTCACACATCCCAACTTGAAATGTCTGACGACAGAAGATGGAAGACAAGTTTTTACAAAATTACACGCTGTAGAATGATGCAACCACTCAGGCGCCAGGTCACTCGCCAACCGCACCATGCGTCAAGGATATTTTTGGTCATCATTGGGGGATGACGCCAAGGAGATATCACGGTCATGCCATAAATGCCAGCAGTATGTAGACCTCCCACATGCACTAGCAGAACCACTATCCATCATTATCGAACCATGGATCCACTCCACATGGGGACTGGACCTTGTCCGCAAATTGCCAACCGCCAAAGGTCAGTTCAAATACATAATCTTGGCCATAGATTACGACAGCAAGTGGATCGAGGCTGAACCATTAACGGCCATCACAACTGCCAAGGTATAGCATTTCCTCTAGAAGAACATTTACTACAGCTATGGAGTCCCCGATACAATCATCACCGACAACGGAACCAGTTCAACAACGAAGAAATCATCAGTTTTACCGCCAAACTAGGCACCAAGATGCACTTGGCATCTGTGGCACACCCATAAACCAATGGACAAGTAGATGCCGCCAACAAAATTATAAAGAAGCTACTGAAAAAGAAGTTGGAGGACAAGAAGGGTCTATGGGCTGAAAAGCTCCCGGATGTTCTATGGGCCATCAGGACAACGCCAACATCTGCCAACGACGAGACCCCCTTCTGCATGATGTTAGGCACAGAAGCAGTCATCCCCATCAAAGTAACCCAGCCGACGGCCAGGGTCGATGGTTAAGACGCCACGACAAACAAGGAAGACATCAACCTCGACAAGGATCTACTCAAAGAAAAATGAGACAAAGCACACTTGCACAACTTGCAAAACAAGCAGCAGGTGTCGCATCCACTCATCCTTGGAACATTGGACATCTTCGCTACTACTACAAGTAGCGCGGCAATATGCCCACGAGCATCTTCACTTAGCTAATTTTTACAAAGTTTAGCTAAGAAAAGCTACCCTACGGGTATACATATATTTTGTAAGCACTGGTTCTACCCAGTCGTCCATGAAAAGAGAAATTATTCAAACCATTGTCCCAAACATGCACAAATTCAAGTCTAGCTAGGCCAACACCTTTCGCCCGTCAAACAGGCAAAGGCAGTATGTGCAATCAGCAGACCAATCTTAATTCCTTTCATGTTCCATTGACATACAAAAGTCCACATTTCGCCACAAAAAAAATAAAAAGAATCACTTAGCGGATAGGCATGCTTCATACGTAAGAGAACAAAGAAGCGTCACATTCAAAAGAAAGTTGGGACTCCCCAACCAAAGTTTTCCATATTTTTCAACACAAAGCGTCTACACCACCACAATGTTACAAAAAATAACTAAACTACCGACAACTCTACTCCTGAGCATCCTCATCAACATGGGAGGAGGAACCTGGAACACGATCACTGCGACGACGCTTCTGAACAGGTTGTCGAACAGTTCCCTTCCTCTTCTCAGCTTTACTTGTCTGCGTCGGAGACTCAAGATTACCATGGGACCTGACGTCATCCTCCCCAAAAGAACCACTTCATCCACCACCATCAGAGGACCCTGCTTTTGAGGATTCGTTATCCCCGGACTCCTCAACATCTTCACCCTCAAAGGGACTTGGCAGAGCTCGGTCAGCGACAATCTTGTCAAAATTCAAATACCCACTCTCCTCAACTCCTTATAGTTGGCGGCGGCACCTTGCCTACCGGCATTTGTCAAAAGCTACGTGAACTCGCAGACTTTTTGAAGGCCTCCACTGCTTCCAAACCAACCTTTGTTTTCTCATCCTCCACCATATTCGCCACCTCATTCTGCCTAGCAGACTGGAAGTCCGCCAACACCTTTTCTTTGGCGGTCTTGCATTTGGGAGATGGTATCCTCCCTATCAACTTTCTCCGCTTTCAGGGCCGCCAACTCGAAGTTCAGGTTGGCGATGGTAGTGGTATCGACGATAGTTTTGTCAACCGCATGCTTGAACTTTTCCTTAACGTCAAGAAAGGCACCATCGAGCTTTGCAATGTTCCCCTCAGTTATTTTATTTTTCTCCCTCTCTCTCTGTCGCCAAGTCATATTGAGCTTGTAGAACCTCTTGCTTCAACTTGCGCTCCTTCGACGAACCCTGATAGAGGTAAAGCTCTTGGGCATCCTTCAAAATAAGATCCAAGGATGTTTCCAACTTCGACGCCGCCACAGGCCGAGAAAATCTCCCCTCACCACCAAAACCAAGTCACTCGCACACCTTGTATAGAAAACCATGTTGGCCAGCGAGCGTACTCTGCACCAATCCAAGAACAGGATAGTCAGAAACAAACCTGTCTCCCCCGAAACCTTAACTACCGCTAGCTGCCATATTCTTTTTAGTAACCTTGACCCTTTTCGCATGGTCAAGGGGAACGGTCGAGGCACAAACTTTCCTCTTCTGCAGAATAGATGATTACCCTTCAGACTCACCAATGGCGCTACCGCCAAAACCCAAAACCTCGACAACACTTTCACGAGCGTCTTTCCCATCATGTTTGGTCCCTTCTTTTTCCGCCGTAATCTTCTTTTTCTTCTCTTTCTCAACATCCTTCTTCATCTTTGCCTCCTTTTTACCGTCTTCATCCGCCACATCCTGTTCTTCAACGATAGTTGTAGTCTTTTCCTAAGGCTTACCTGCAGGAACTTCCAGAACCAACCCAATCTGCTCATTTTCTTGCTCAGCCTCATCCGCCACATCTTTCTCTTTGCGACCAATTTTCTTCTTCTCCAACTTTGCGCGATTAGAATGTAGGGGAGCTTCCAAAGTCTTCATCGTTACCACCCTTGTCTTAGGGTCGACCGTCTTCTTGCGCACCTTGGCAGACTCGTTAATCATGAAGTTAACATAATCTTTAATCCCGCCAAGGTCCGCCATCGCTTTCTTCATAACTTCGTTGGTCCTCTTGTTCGTTTGAATTCCGCTACAACAAGTAAAACATCACAATTCCGGCAACAGCAACAACGCAACAAAGTACAAAGGTCCAGTGACAAGCGTCGCTTATCGGCTCACGAGTAAGAGTCAAGCGAATTTGCAATGACCAGTGTGACAGAATACGAAGATCAAGGCAGTTCTTGTTCGTCTAGCAGTAGTGCACACGACACACCCGCTGTTGTTCGATGTCTGTCAACTTCGGTCTCCAACCCTCTGCAAACATACAGGCAAGTAATCAAATAACGAGGCAAACACAGTAGTTAAAGGTGACGGCAGATTCAACAACAAACACAAAAGAGACACTCAATGCAAAATTATATCCCAAGCTATCAAACAACAACCTTTTATCACTTGAAACTTCGACGGAACCCTGAATCGTCGAGCCTTGGCCCCTTTTGGCCTCATGTCGTATTCCCAACCTTCAGTGGCAACGCACACGGCGGCCCACCAAGTGGTAGAGGAGTCAAGAGTGTGTTCTAGAGCCACGCCGATGAGTTAGTTTCACGGTGCAAAAACCTCTGCCACTGTAGGAAATTCGCACCCCGACAATTCCCATAAGGCAGTCATAGCCAACAATATCTTCAACATATTTATAGAAACCTGGCCAACCGCAATATTTAGCTCCTACAGTAGGTATTACATACTCGGGAGCAACGTTAATTTCACACAATGGTAGAGGATGGCTTTGTGAATGGCGGCACAACCCTCTACTAAGTTTGTAGCCTTCTCATCCTTTTGTAATGGCCACAGCTTCATAGTGCCTGGTAGCCGAAACCGTTCTCTCATCTTATTTATTTTCCGCCACGGCATAGTAGAAGTGGGCTCTTCCACCCCGGTGCCGTCACTAAGGGTCCAGGAGAAGTTGGTAGGCCGAGAACCTTGCACCCCGCTTCGACGTCACTTCTTCATCGCTTTGGCCCGAAACACCGACACTATCCTCACTAATGTCCGTCGATGTTACGTCCTCTCTCTGCCGAACAGCCTCGTGTTCTTCACTTCGCAGCTACGCCATTCATGGCGGAGAGATTGTTTGCAATGGAATTAAATCTAGCGGCTCTTCAAACCTACCCCCTGCAGAACGATGCAATGAGTCAATAAATCCCCTCTCTGACGGTTTAAGTGATGACACATCATATGCCGAGTCTTTGCTACTTGAAATATTAAGGATTAATTTCAGTTTACCCCCCTGAGGTTTGGGGGTGTCATCATTTCACCCCCTGTACTTTCAATTTTGAATTTTTACCCCCTAAACTTTCCAATTTCAATCAGCCGTGTCCAATTTCTACTATTCCGTCCAAATTGGACGTTAAGTTTGACTTTTGAGGGCTAAAATGGTCATTTCAACATAAAAAAATTTTAAAAAAAATTATTTTTTTCTGTTTTTTAGTTTTTTTTTTTTCGGTTTCTTCACTTTTTTTTTTTGTTTCTTCGTTTTTTTTTTTTTTTTTTTTTTTTTTTCTGTTTCTTCGTTTTATTTATTTATTTATTTTTTTTTTGTCTTCAACCTATACACCACAAGTTATAATAGGTTTATGAAAACAAAAAAATACTCTAGGTAGTTGAAAGCCGCTCGCTGGTCTACGATATTTGTGACATATCTCCGATAAAGTGAAGAATTTAGGATATATCCCCAATAAAGTGAAGAAATATCTGTAAAAAATAATTTTACACTTTATCTGTAAATAAATATCTGTAAAAAATGATTTTACACAAATATTTCTTCACTTTATTGGGGATATACAGATATTTATAGATAAAGTGTAAAATCATTTTTTACAGATATTTCTTCACTTTATTGGGGATATACTGATATTTATTTACAGATAAAGTGTAAAATTATTTTTTACAAATATTTCTTCACTTTATTGGGGATATATCCTAAAATTCTTCACTTTATCAGAGATATATCACAAATATCATAGACCAGCGAGCGGCTTTCAACCACGTAGAGTATTTTTTTTGTTTTTATAAACCTATTATATCTTGTGGTGTATAGGTTGAAGACAAAATATTAAAAAAAAAATTATAAAAAAAAAATGAAGAAACAGAAAAAAAAAAAAAACAGAAAAAAATAAATAACTTTTTTTTTATGTTGAAATGACCATTTTAGCCCTCAAAAGTCAAACTTAACGTCTAATTTAGACGGAATAGTAGAAATTGGACACGGTTGATTGAAATTGGAAAGTTTAGGGGGTAAAAATTCAAAATTGAAAGTACAGGGGGTGAAATGATGACACCCCCAAACCTCAGGGGGGTAAACTGAAATTAATCCTAATATTAATAATGGTCGGCAAGCCCCACAAACGCTCTAACCTAAAAATTAGCGGTCAAGTTATATCTAAACCTACCCTATGCTATTAGTCACAAGAACTCACTTAATAACACAATCGTTCAAAACTCAGGGAAAAAACAAAAACAAAAAAACCCAACAAAATCCCAGAAAAACCAAAATTCTTAGACACAACACACATCAAACCACAAACATATCTGTACGACCCCTACAAAGCACATACATTCGCAAAGAAGGAAATTTAGCTAGAAACACAAAATCTTAGAAAAAGAAAGCATACCTCAACTTTGCCAAAACGAAGACTGAAAAACAACATAACAATGCAAGCAAAAACGATCTCTGCCTCTCCACTCGATCTTAGCTTCTCCTCTCGATCTCTGCTTTTCCACTCTCGATCTCTGTTACTCTAACTCATTCTCTGGTTCTCCCCCACTAGTCTCTCTCAACGAAGAAGACGAAGAAGAGTTTTGCAGAATAGGGAAAAGTGAGGAAAACTCGCCCAGGTTTCCCCCTTAAATAGGAATTCCCTTGCAGAATAGTAACCGCCCTGCAAGATCGCGCCACGTATCCCCACTAACCGAGACGTCGCCTCGGTAAAACCCACAAAGTCATAAATGCCGCATTTATGGCGAAACGACAATGGATGTGAAGTGACGCACCCACGCACTCCATCCCAGTCAAAAATCCCCACGTGTCACCTACCTTGTCAGAAGATCACTCCGAATCTTAGTGCAAACTCAAAATTCAAAATGCCACTGCCAGTCAAGGCTGCTTGCAGCTAATAAGCATCATTTTCTGACAACAACACTATCTCTCCACTAAAGTTACCCAATGAAAGTCCACCTTTAAGAAGCCAATATTCCAGAAAACTAGGCTCACCGCCGACATCCTTGTTTCATCACTAACATCCTAGTTCACCGCTAACATCCTTTTTTCAGCACTAACATCCTAGTTTCACCGCTAACATCCTGTTTTCACCAACAACCTTTGAACCGCCAACACAATTGTTTGTTGACTACGGACCTCCTCGCAGTAAACCAATTTCATTCCTAGTTCACACCCTGTTAACCGCTAATGAACCTTGTTTCCCGACATCATCACTCTATCCTCCAAAAGGGAACATAGTCGTTGTAACTGACATAATCCATACTTAACTGGGGGGTATCCAGCAATTGACACCCCCACTTATTATCAGTACACCAACTTCTACCTGCCGCCTCACGCTGTCAAGCAGCTCCCCTCACTAAACAATCACCCGAACAAACAGAGGTCTTTCTTAGCCGGGGAGTGGGAGACTCCTTGGAGGGCCTAGCAGGGGCCCACCCAAAAAGGCAAAAGCGCTCGCTCAGACGAAGTTCATGGTTGACGACGCACGCGCACTAATTACGCCTGACATGTAACCTAAGGTTCCTCCTTAGCAGTAATAACTCTCCAACCAAAAAATCCCTCCTTGACTGGGGACTTGGGGAACTTGTACATACATGGTACCTGCCGGCCATAATGATCAGCACTCATACCAGACCACCTCACTTTGTTGAATTGGCCTTGGCAGTGTGACCCCCGGGAACACAGCAAGCCAACCTTCACCGACAAACCAGTTCTAGGCCTAAACACGCCTCGACGCACCGCCACGCGTCACCCAAAGTCATCCCTGCAGAAAGGACCAAAAGTCATCAGACTGAAGCATATCAATCCCATATCGAAAACAAGACTGAGGTAACTCAGTATTCCACCTATAAAAGGTCCACTTCTCTCTCCTCATTCATTACGCATTTAATAGCTACCAACCGCTACTCTGTCGATATAAATACATTGTCTCGGAAGACTGGATAGCATCTGGAGTGCTCAGCTTTGAAGATATCCGCACAACGTTATACATGTAAGCAAATTTGATGAACCCGACATTGTATAGAACCTAAGTATATATTCATATATGATTTAGTTTTGAATTCAAATGTCAAGTATAAGTTAAGGACTTAAGAAAATCATTTTGGTCCAACTTATCACGTCTGTTAGAATTTGAAATTCGTAAATACAGTTATGAGTTTATCTGGTTATTTGAAAAAGCAGTTAGGAGGAAGAAACTGACAATATATACAATGCTTTATACAAAAGGTGAAATCAGAAGAAGACTAAGATGGAAAACTCAAGTTCTTCAAGTAAGTATGTTCTGTCTGTTTTCTGGTATTTATGTATTCTACAGATACAGGATTGATATAACAACTTCAATCCCAAGCCTAAATGCAGAATCTGATGATGCATGGTGATTTCATTTAAATTGCTTTACACATCATACAGTTCATACAATATGCATACATAGGATAAATACGATATTTCAATCCTATATGCTAATTACAATCACTGCTGCACTCCTACATAAATTTTCATAGAAATGTTTATTTACATGTATTCATGCTAAGATAGTTTTACAGCAATAGAACTGAGAGTAAGTTCTAACAATACACATATGTCCATCGATAAATGGCTCCTCTCTGAAGAAGTAAAACAAGTTTATTATGAAAATTAAAGACAGTTGAACAAGGTAGAATGTATTAAAAGAAAACAAAAACAGACATCATATCAAGAGAATTGAATCATAAGGGAAACTGTATGCACAGATCATATATGCTTGTCCAGAATTAGAGTTCTATACGTTTTTTCTTCTAATAAACACAGCACACACAATTAAGATTGAATAACAATTGGGTAATTGCAATTTTTATGTTGATTTGGGTTATACAGTAGGACTGAAAAAAGTTTCATTAACCCATTTAAGAGATTCTCATAATGTGGGAAAAATCCTCAAATGGTACCTGAACTATGATCCAATGCACATTTTGGTACCTAAACTTTCAAAACTACACTCGTAGTACCTGAACTATTGCTCCGTTTCTCCATATAGTACTTCCATCCGATCTGCCGTTAACTTTGCCTATTAATTTTTTTTTTTTTTTTTTTTTTTTTTGAGATGAATGTCATCCTATAAGAATGAGCCACGTAGGCAAAGTTAACGGCAGATTGGATGGAAGTACCGTATGGAGAAACGGAGCAATAGTTTAGGTACCATCAGGGTAGTTTTGAAAGTTTAGGTGCCAAAATGTGCATTAGACAATAGTCCAGGTACCCTATGAGGATTCTTCCCTACATACATATTAGTATATTACAACACATGCACACGCACATGCAGCACTTGCTCTGCACAATCATGAGTTCAAGTCCCAATGATAATTGCAACATCTCAATTGAATATTGAATTCCACATGTGATGAGAGAATCCAGTTTAGGTTTAGTTAAACCCATAAGCTAATATTCAAGAAGCTAAATATTAAAGGAAGAAAAAGACATGTGTGCGTACCGCCATTGAAAGTGAAGCATAAGCGACTCCATAAGTATCACAGGTGTCAGCATCCCCAAAAGGGCTCCCTGATTGCTCACAAACTGCTGGGATTTTTTTTTTTTTAATTAAGGGCTGGTGCGGCTGCCCTCACGCCTTAATTAAAGAAACTGTCGAATACACAAGGGGAGGGACATTGAGCCTAAACCCCTGATTACAATAAGCATCTAGAGTATGTCCCGAAATGATATCAGGAATCTCTACATAATACATGTATTCAAAGAAGCAACAACTAGCAAAGAGTGCTCTACTAACTACTCGATTTGCTTTGACATAACGGAAAGATAACTCGATATGTAACACGATTACAACGTAGCATAATTGCCAGCTTTAGCATAGCTTTCCTACTATGTTACCGTCGGAGAGACCCGGCGACACTTAGTCTCACCCTGCCACTAGGCGGTAGCGACCATTTGACGAAGCAAAGAACTCGCCGCCTACCTAAAGCAGACAAGGCACTTAGAGTGCACACACAGGCACAAAGCCCGACTAGCCCTACACAATAATTGTATGGACTTATTGCTCGCAAATAGCGCAAACAATAATTGTAGGGTGAAGCCCCAGGCCCAAGGACAGCCAGGCCAAGAACAGGCCCACAAGACCAAGGCCCGAAGTGCCTAAGCCCTGACCCCAGCCCAAGACAACCCTTGCACAGAGAGGCCTGCCACCACCATCGGACCACCATGCCTGCCACGCCGTTGCCTTTCTCGGACCCCGACATCATCGCCGACAAGGAACTGGCAGAGATCCTTCCTCACCACCACACTCACCACCAACATCCCACACCTCGTGAGCACCATTCCAGAAAGAAGATTGACACCACTCCCTCCGTCGCCGTCCCCAATCGCACCGCTGCCCTCCCGAGGAAAGAGCCTAGCCAACGCCGCCGTCGAGCCACCTGTGACAAGGTTCAGATTCACACAGCAACCAACCACCAATGGATCTGCAACAAGATCCGAACGAATCCAATCACACATCCAGAACCCGGATCGGATTCGCATCACAGCCACAAATCTGGCCACCACCGTCAGCCGCCAAGCCCCGATCTGTGCAGAAACCACCTGCGACTGAAAGTTAGGAAAATGGGATTCTCTCAAGCCCCCTCTCCAATCACCGGAAACAACAAACTCCCGTCCGGCCGCACTCGATGCACGCCGGCGAGGCCAGAAGCCAACGCCAACGTCGACAGGCAGCCGGAAAGGCACAGTCAACCTCGGCTTTTTTCTTCTGTTTCTAGCGACTCTCCCTATCTCATCCTTTTTATGTCAAACTGCTGGGATTACAATGAGGAAAATGTTCACCAAATTTCCTATCCACATCAACCCTCAGGAAAACCTTAGAAACTTTACAGGGTGCTGGTAGAAATGAAGTTCAGATAACACTTAAAAACGTAACGGGTGCCATATTCGTATCCGAATCCTAGTTGTGTCAGGTATTAAATTATTGGATCAAATAGTCCAACATTTTATATAATCCTCGATTCAATTATATAATAGAATCTAATCTATCAATTGTAACAGTTGATTTTTAAATTTCTTAATTGATGTTTTTGTCCTTGATGATTAAGTTGTTGCTAATAATTTTTCACTCTTAGAAGGTTACTAGGAAATAAAATCAGTTATAATTAAGGGAAAATGCTCATTTACCCAATTTTAGCTTAAAATGTGCCCACTTGCCCAACTAAGAGTTTTTAAACCCCATTTACCCAAAACACTCTAAGGGATTATTTCCCCTTTACCCAATTAATTCTTTTTATTAATTTTTGGGACTTTTTTTCCCTCTCCTTCAATCTCTCTACTCTCAGTTTCTCTCTCTCTCTCTCTCCCCCTCACCGATTTCTCTCTCCTCCCCCCTCACCGATTTCTCTATCTCTCTCTCTCTCCAGAAGACGTCGGATCTCTCTCTCCCTCCCTCCATCCCTCCGGCAGGTCGCCCACGACGCCTGCTCTAGCCATCGCCGCGCCGAAACTCGTCGTCGTGCTCTCCGCTGCCAGGCTCGACGCCAAGCCGACGGTCCTCGTCGCTGAGAAGCTCGGCGAGGCCGGGGTTGACCTTCTGAAGGAATCGACGACGGACTGAAAATGGCTATCTGCTATTGTGCAGTCATAACCATAAAAGTTGTAACATTAGTGCCCCCCAGTAGACTTTGTATTGGGGGCCAATGATGACTGCTTTATTTATTGACGGACTGAAAACTGCTATTCCAAAGTAAATGTAGTGTTAAATTGCAGTAGTTGATAAATGAAAAAAATTGTGTTGTTTGTGTCAGTCTAGTGGGGGGCAGTAGACAGAATATTGACCCTCATAATGTGGGTTTTTAGACATTATCTGTTGTTTTGAGTGTGAATAACTTGTATAATCTGCGAAACATAGGAAGCGGTGTAATGTTTGATGGTCTATTGGGGGGCAGTAGACACATTAGTGCCACCCAATAATGTCTTTCTTAGGAGACAGTAATCATCTCTTGTTGATTTGTTTGTGATAAAGTGCAATACACTGTGAATCCTTGAAACTGGTGCAAGTTTTAATGGTTTAGTGGGGGGCAGTAGACACATTACTGCCCCCAAATAATGTCTTCATACGAAGTCAGAACCCTTCACTTAACTGGTGCAAGTTTTAATGGTTTAGTGGGGGGCAGTAGACACATTACTGCCCCCAAATAATGTCTTCATACGAAGTCAGAACCCTTCACAAAACTGGGGCAAGTTTTAATGGATTAGTGGGGGGCAGTAATAATGGTTTAGTGGGGGGCAGTAGACACATTACTGCCCCCAAATAATGTCTTCGTGTTAAGTTTAGGGTTTAGGGGCAGCGTTAGGGGCAGTAGACACATTGCCGATGAACTGCGACGAGGACGTTGGAGTGGCTGGATCGCCGATCAATCGAACGGCGACGAGAACGTTGGATCGCCGACTGGAGCTTCATCGTCGTGTTCAGATTTGGACTGCATCTCCGGCGCGGCGATCAGAGAGAGAGAGACAGACCGGAGGTGGAGATCATGGGGAGGAGAGAGAGAGAGAGAGAGAGAGAGAGAGAGAGAGAGAGAGAGAGAGAGAGAGAGAGAGTGGAGGTGGAGATCGGGGGGAGAGAGAGAGAGTTTGGGAAGGAGAGAGAGACTGATAAGAGATGGATGGGTTTTAATTTAATTAACAGGGGCTAAAATGTCAATAGATGTAAGATTGGGTAAATGGGGTTAAAAAACTCTTGGTGGAGTAAGTGGGCATTTTTTGGGCTAAAAATGGGTAACTGGTCACAGCCCCTATAATTAACTTGTTTTCTCCTGATAATAATATAGATAATGTGAGTACTTACCTCCAGCACCACAATCGATAATGTTAGCCATCTGCTCCGCTCGTGGAGGGAAATCTATAGCTCAACCAATTGTTCAACGTAACCAAGCATGCATTGACTTGTAAGCTGTAACCTATCGGCAGATCCATTACGTCCTTGAGCAAAATATCATACCATATGGATGGCGGCTGTATTACGAATCTACCGTACAAGCTATCGAAATAGCGTAACTGCCAAAGAACAGTTTTTTAAGGACTAAAAACTGAGTGAATCTGACAGTTGAAAATAAATGTGCACTTTTAAATTATTATAATTTCAAGCTTAAATCCACATATCTATTACAATCCCTCAAAACTATCATTTAAGTGAGCATGATTAATCAAAATAGTATCCCAATTACATATTTGTCATACGTTTTTAGCACTTGATCCATTTTTGCATTAAACGTACATGACATTAGTCATCGAAAATCAACTATCGGACCAAGTGAATGATGGTGAATTGTTGGAGTAGTTTCAACCTTTGATGGAGAGGGTAAATGAATTTCTGAAAGTTTTAATGCTCTTCACCTTCAAACTGGCAAACTATAACCGCACGCTCTCTGGTGATCCATCATTTATGGCTTCAAAGATTAATTGTACTACTGTGCATTCTGAGAACATCATCATGTTCCAACAAGTGCGACTGGTAGCGAGAATATGACTCTTACGTTGGTGGAAGATGATGGACCACACCGCCCAGCTAGGTACAAGAAATTCCATCATTCAATGCAATTATGCAAATGCATATGAAAGAAATATCCATCAATAATTGCTTTTTGAGAGCACTCACACGCTCACCAGTCAATTTTATGATAAGTAGCCTCATCTGAAATTAAACAGAAAAATTCAGTCACTGTCTCCAAACTATGCTGCTAAAGCCAATTTGATATCCGAACTCTCAAAAGTATCAATTTGATACCCAAAGATATATTTTGACATCAACGTGATGCTTCCGTCCAAAATTTGTGACGGTTCCGTTAAAAATGATCACGTGTCATACATGTGACAGATTTTTAAGGGCAAAGTCGTACTTTTACACCAATTTTGTTATATATATATATATATATGGTGGTGCTATTCGCACACTCATTTTCTCTATTCACACACCCCCTCCATTTATCTATTACTTTAATTTAATTTTTTTATTATAAATTACTATAATTACCCTCTCTTGTAATTATGTTTCTTTTTCTTTTTTCTTTTTTCTATTCGGCAAGTCAATCATGAATTAAACATCATTATACAATAAACTAATTTTTCTCGTGAATGTCATTGCTGATTAGAAAAAAAAAATGATGGGCAAGACGAAATGCAATCTGTCAAAAGTTCTGCAACTAGTGTGGCAAAGTTTAGAGCTCAGATGAAAAATTACGATGTAACTGAGTTTGGGGATTTAGGTATGTCATCATGACTGCTATACAAAACTGAAGAAAGATATAAGCATATCACCTAAAGTTTGGGGATTTAGGTATGTCATCATGACTGCTATACAAAACTGAAGAAAGATATAAGCATATCACCTAAACTAAATAGGAGGTCCAAAACCTCTCACATCTGATAACTCAAGTCAAAACCATGATTAGCAAGCAAGCCATACCAAAATCAAACTAAGATGAACAGAACGCGCCAATTTAATGCTCCTAGTCCACCAAATCGCTGAGAAATTGGTCTTTTTAGCGGAGAGCTATGGATTGAAATACACTAAATAATTTCAGTTAGAATCTTACCAGGAATAATAGATTCAAAGGGGCTCGAATGATCACTAAATTCATATTTTTCTTCCATGTCTCAATTGCAAATCAGATGTAAATTTTTTTCCAAAGATGGGTCTAACATTGCTTGTTCTATCATAATTAAACTTTAAAGTATCACGTTAGAGAAATAGAATGACTATATATGCTAGAGAAATTTTTGATGGAAAAGAAAAGAGAAAATCGTAAAGAGTTTTGAAGTTCTTTGTGTCTGCAGGAAAATAAGGGTTTAGGATTTAAGGATGATTGACTTGCCAAATAGAAAAAAAGAAAAAGAAACATAATTGCAAAGGAGGGTAGTTAGGGTAATTTATAAAAAGAATTAAATTAAAGTAATAGATAAATAGAGGGGGTGTGTGAATAGAGAAAATGGGTGTGCGAATAGCACCACCCATATATATATATATATATATATATATATATATATATATATATATATATACAGGCGTTCTTGGTTGCGGACGTCCGTACCTAAGGATTAGGTACGGATTTCCATTTTTTCCCCCCTTTCCGATCACACATTTAGATCTTAACCGTTCAGTTTTTAGGTCCTAATGTATAGATCATCTCTGCAAAATTTCAGCCAAATTGGTGATCGTTAAGGCATTCAAAACTGCAATTTACAACAATGAATACGAACGGTTCCGGTTCGACAGATTCGGAACCGTTCGTATCCATTGTTGTAAATTGCAGTTTTGAATGTCTTAACGATCACCAATTTGGCTGAAAATTTGCAGAGATGATCTATACATTAGGACCTAAAAACTGAACGGTTAAGATCTAAATGTGTGATCGGAAAGAGGGGAAAAAATGGAAATCCGTACCTTTTGCTTAGGTACGGACGTCCGCACCTGAGAATGGTTGTATATATATATATATATATATATATATATATATATATATATATATATATATATATATATATGTATGCTTTTCATCTTCAACTTAAACCGAAGAATAAGAACCCCCAAAATTTCAACCCTCTCTCTCTCTCTCAAAATTAAACTGAATAAGCCCCAAAATTTCATTCTCAAATCGGAAACCAAAATCAACCATGGCAAGTTCCGTCAGCAGCTTCGAAGATTTCGAATTCTTGCAATTCGAAGACTCCGATCAAGACTCTTTGGGAATTCATCGACCTCTCCGACGCTGACTCCGACGACAACCTCCCCACCTCAACTCCGACGCCGAACCACCACAAAACTCCGAGCTCATTGGGCCCAACACTTCATTCGACTCCCCAATCGCTTCGCCCATCGCCGACCTGATCCGAGCCCACACCCGCCGTCGTCAGACCCCTCTCGTCCGCCTTCTCGATCTACCTTTCCTGAGCCCTCTCAATTTCGATGACCGTCGTGGCCGTGATGATGATGACGTCGGCGGTGAGCGACATGTTTTGGCTGGAGAGGATGAAGAAATTGGGGAAGAGGACATTTGCTCAAAGATTGCAAGGAGGTTTCCGGATTGGGTTTTCTCATGTGAAGGTGAGAGATTGAGCTTCAAGTGGTATAATATATTGGTTTTGTGAAGGATTTTTGGAATTTGGTTGATGCTATAAAGAAAAAAGGGTTATGTATGTGAGAGGTTTAATCGTGTTTGTGAGGGTTATGTATGTGGAGCTGGGGTAGTAGTAAAGTAGGCTTAAGCATCATCGACTCTCCTGATGATGATGATGTCAAGTTTTCTGGGAAAGTTCCCAGATGAAGATGAAGAAGATGAAGAAGAAGAAGAAGAAGAAGAAGAAGATGAAGAAGAAGGAAAAAGAAAAAGAAAAAAAATGAATTAACAAAAGAAAAGGGTACATCGGTCTTTTTCTTTGTTTTTGGTCTTCATGTGCTTGCCACGTCACTTTTTTAACGGAACCGTCACAAATTTTGGACAGAAACATATGTCTTTGGGTATCACATTGATACTTTTGAGAGTCCGGATATCAAATTAGCAACATAGTTTGGAGACGGTGACTGAATTTTTCTCGAAATTAAAATGTCGAGAGAAAATCATCAGAAAGCAATAATTGTCCTTCTGATTTTTCTGGAGGATTTTTTGAGACTGCATAACAGTATCTCGTTTCTTTATTGAGTAAAAATAAAGTTAGCAACTCATTCACTAATTTAATATGCAATCAGATCTAAAGTCAAATATATGGTAAAATGACTAAAATCAAGCTTCAGTACAGATGGTTAGACTCGATATTGGTTTCCACCCCCTGTAAATGAAAAATACCAATTCACATGATTCAATTCAATTCCCTCGGTATCCTAAATCATGCCCTTCTCTCCTTAAAACTAGTAATGATTTCTTACCTGTTTCAACCTTCATAAGCATCACTAATGTTTTGTTCCATTTAACATCTCCATTGCTCAATTACAGACACAAGAAAGCATCCATTCTAAGGTCCAAAACAAGGGAGGCAAATTAGAAGTATTAATAACAATACGAATTGGTTTACTACAAAGTAAAAGACTTCAGATCATAAAAGAGTTCACAACAAATAAAAATGATGGACAATGGAATAGCAATGAAGACAGTTAGAAGCATCCGTCAACTACAGATTTGAAACAGTGACGCAGCATGCCAACAAAGCAGAAGGCGCAGGGCTAGTGATCTCTGTAATAAGGAGTTCACTGATGTAGCAAGGAAGCACGTATATATAGTAGCAGTTGCCTCCAACAAGGAATTTCCAGACAGCCTAGTAAAAAGAAAACACCGAAAAAGGATTAGTCAAATGCATGAGTGAAGTAATTACAGATCCCCCAAACTCATTGAACACAACCAAAACAGAACACGCGCTGAACACATTTGTTTAAACTGAACAATAGCATCAGGAGCAGGTGTCGCACCACGGTCGCATCTCTTGGACAGCTTTGTAATTGGAAGACCATATGCATATAACATCCCTCGCGCCAGGGGAAATGATAAGCAAAAGAAAGAAAAGAAAAGAAAATCAAAAGGTGCCGATAAATTGTGCAAATCAAAACAAATTCATAAGAACTCACAACTTGAATCTAACATTTGATTACCCATTGACATATTAAAATGACTCCCAGAACAACAACTGTAAATCAAGTTAATTCATGATTCAGTATAATGAATTTCATTATAGATTAACACCAGAGGTCAAAAGTTGAATTTAATCAATAGAGTCCAGGAGGACAGATAAGACGTGCAACACATGCAAAGCAAGTAAACTAGAATAATTCCTATAAGGCCATTACGTGACCGACCACCAATTAACAAGTAACTCAAAGTGATCAGCATACACAAATAACATCATACCTAGAGTTGGGATTAAGTTCTCACGCTTATATAACTTGATATCTGCCTTGCTGATTTCCTCCAGGGAGTGATAATGCCTGATTTGAGATCTCTTCCAAAACACCTTTTAATTCTGCTTTAGCTCTCTTGACAGACTGTTCGGTAGGGCCCTCAATAAACAAGTAGAGCTTGCGATCTCCTGGTCCTGGAACCTTCCCTGGTGGGAAATACTGACCCCTGGTAGTAATTGCAGCTCCAGTCCACTCTGATATAGGGCCCAACGTTTCCTTGTGGGTGACTTTCCATCTAGCATTCTGGGGAAAATCATTTATCTCCAACTCTGCTTCATAGTGTTCAGGCATTGCATCAGCGTGGATCTTTGCCAGGTTATGCTGTAAGTTCATGGCAGCCGCAAGTGCTGCAGCCCGAGCTGCCCCATCACTGCCAACAAGAGGCAGACCAGTCCCAGGCACAACTGCTGCTGTTCCTGGTAATGCACCTACACCACCGACACCTGGAAGAGCGACAGGCAGTCCACCGTTGGGAAGCAGTTGGGCAGCAGAAGCAGGAGTCTGCATTGCTGTAGTAGCTTTGGAGGCAGCAGCAATAGCAGCTATCTGAGCAAGAGCAGCCTGCTGAGAGATATCACCCCCTGCTTTTCGAATACCTTCATCTTCATCTTCTGAATCTGACTTGTCTTCCTCAAAACCATATTCTTTGGCCTGTGCTTTCTTTGCCGCTCTCCTTACTTCATCTTCCTCTACATTAAATTTAAAGCCACTTCCCCCATAACCAGTCCCATGGGCTTGTGCAAGTCCCTGATTTACTTTTGACATAAAATTATCAGCAAGAGATTTCAAGTCATCTGGAACAACTTGCTCAGAAAGTTCCAATGCTTTCACAAGATCTGGAGCATATCTAGCATCTTCCTCAGAGACAAAAGTTATAGCACAGCCTTTCCGGCCAGCACGGCCAGTACGTCCAACACGGTGAACATAGTCCTCATAGTGATTTGGGACATCAAAATTTATCACCAGTTCAAGCTCCTTGACATCTAGCCCTCTAGCAGCAACACTGGTTGCAATCAACAAATTACAAACATTGCTCTTAAAATCAGCTATGGTGGACTCACGATCTGTTTGATCTTTGGCCCCATGAAGTGAGAGACAAGGATATCCATGCTTAAGCAGATCTCTAAATAAAGCATCACATTTGTCCTGCGATTGTACAAATATCAAAATTTTTCCTTTTTCATACCATTCTCCAAGTAACTCTAACAATCTCAAGAACCTTTCATGTTCCTGCCTCACTTCGACCAATTGCATGATGTCCTTATTCACAACACTCCTTCCGCCAACTTGTATTTCCACAGGTTTATCTAAGACTTTACGAGCCAAAACTTCAACCTGCCGAGGGAAAGTGGCAGAAAATAATACGGTTTGGCGATCTGGACGAATATTTTGAACAATTCGAGTAATTTGAGGTTCAAAACCCATGTCAAACATTCGATCAGCTTCATCCATGACCAAATAAGTTACTCTACGCAGATTTGTAATTTTTCCTCCACTTGTGCAAAGTATGTCAATCATCCTACCAGGAGTACAGACAACAATTTCAGCACCCCGCTTCAGTTCACTAATTTGTTGTGCAACACCTGAACCTCCGTATACAGGCACACACCTGAGACCCAGAACCTTGGCAAACTTTTTGATATCACTGTGAATCTGCTGAACAAGCTCCCTGGTTGGTGCCATAATAAGCCCAATAGGCCCATCCCCAGCTACCACAGGTGGCTGGTCCTTGATATGCCTCAGCATTGGCAGTACAAATGCAAGGGTTTTGCCTGATCCAGTTTTTCCAACGCCAATGCAGTCTCGACCACTCATAATTATGGGCAGTGCCTGAGCTTGAATTGGCATTGGCTTTTCATAGTTGAGCTTCTTTATTATATCCAAGATTTTACTTGTAAGTCCAGTTTGGTGCCAGTTCTTTATGGGCTTTGGCACATCCTTACCATGTATCTTCAATTCCAATTGTTTCCGGTATGCACCAACCTCATCTGGCGTCATCCTTGAGATCTCCTTCACCTCGATATAAAAATTTTTACGGAATGGTATATAATCTATCTTCGAGTGGTCAACTAAGGAAAGTTTCTCAGCTTTCGTCTTTTTCACCCTTTTTATGAACTCATCATCATCTTCATTTTCTAAAGGATCGTCATCATTCTCAAGGTCCCCGTAATCCGAGTCAGAATCCTCCCCAGGAATTATTCTGCCAATAGATTTATTTGAACCTGCCCTCAGCTTTTCACCATTACTTGTATCAACCTTTTTCTCCTTGTTCTTGTCATCAACAATTGAGGGTTCCACAGTAGCATTCAGCTTCGCAACTTCGGGCATCACCACAGATTGCATAAAAGCTTCTAATGGATCAACTTCCTCATTCCCTGCAGCAGCTGTTGTATTAATATCTGGCACGATGGCATCTACAACTTCTCCATCAGTAAGATCATCCCCATTGACCTCCCTATCAATGTCCATACCTGTCTCTGATTTGCCTGCTTCTTCGTCATCAGATTCTCCATCAAGAGTCCAGGTCTTTCCAGACTTGGTGTCATCAACATTATCTTCCCCACGCTTCTCTCTCTCATCTTCTTCCTTCTTTCTCTTTAACTCTTGCCACTCCTGAACTCTCCTCCTCCTCTTTTCCATTTCCTCATCCAATTTCCGTTGTTCGTCCTCTAACTCCTCCTCACGGGTTGGCTTCTCCTTTTTATCTGAATCATCTTCAACACTCCTCTTTCTTGGGCTCTCAATTCCATCATCCCTATGTCTGTTTGACCTACTAATACTCCTTTCCCGATCTCTCTCCTTGTACTCGCTATCACTCTTCTTATGCCGCTTCCTACCACGCTCCCTAAGATCATCCTCAGAATCAACAGTATCAACATCCCTATGCCTCTCCCTCTCCCTTATCCTCCTCTCTCGATCTTTTTCCTTTTCCCTCTCCCTCTTCTCCCTCGCCCTCTCTTCTGCCTCCCTTTCACGTTCCCTTCTCTCCCTCTCCTTCCGCTCCCTCTTCTCCTTTTCTTTGACTCTCTCCCTCTCCCTCTCCTTGTCCCTCTCTTTATCTTTATCCCTTTTCCTATCTTTGCTTCTCTCTCGTTCATCATCTCTGCTTCGTATGCTATCAACCTCCTTATCTCGATGCTTCTCTCTCACGTACCTCTCCTCAGAATCAGAACTCTTTTCTCGCTCATATCGTCGGCTGTCACGACTCTTATCTCCTCTATCTTTTTCTCTGTGTCTATCTACTTTCTTCTCCTTCTCACGATCCCGATCCCGATCTCGATGACTCCTCTTAGCTTCCCCTTCCTTCCTAGATTTATGTTTGCTCTCTTCCATTGCTTCGTCCTGTGTCATTCACAAACCACAAAAAAAAAAAAGTCATCACTGATCCCAAAATAAATAATGGAAGCAAGGACAAACAATAGCAAAATCAAAACCACTTTATGTCTGTGGAATCACAACAAATTAGATTCCTTTCAAAAGCCTATAAAAGTTGATACACCTAAATTTTAAAATAAAAAACAAATACAAAAAAGACCTTCAATTCATTAATAATCAGACCTCATTCAAAATGAACCCAAAAAAAATGTAATTTGAAGTGTAAATTTAATATGCAACCAATTAAAAGAAATGAGACTCTTCTGCCCCACAACCTAATTGTGTGTATTTGAGGATTGCAATGCAACGTCAATAAGCGAAACAAACCAACAATGTCAATAAGCAGTACCATTATCTGAAGAAACAAGGGTCATGCATGTGTATATATTTATCATTGATCAAATGGCAAGCCTGGCTGTACCCAAACCCCAAAAGGCTAGTATGTCAGGGCTCCATTCCTTAATATCTGGTGCACCCATTCTAAATCCTACTTACAATTCACAACGCATGGTTCATCCCCATCCATACCCAGTGAACTCTCTCAGACCAATTCAAATCAGCAGACCTACTTTATTCCCAATTTTGTGAGCGCCTAAGCTTCACCTACATACCTGTACCTAAACGATGGGATTACAGAACATTAAACTGCAGACACTGAATGAACAAATCATGAAGAATACAAGATGAGATGAACATGCAAACCAAAGGTAACACCCCATTAATTCTGATACTTTACTGAAAAAAAAGGTTCATTCTACACTTGTTAGTCATGTACTATTTTGATTTCAATATCAGGATTATGATGTGTTGAATATGCTCAGTAGTACAAGACAGGGTTACATTCCAGTTGCCTGCGTTAACTCACATAACTTTATTCACACTTCAATTTTCTTTTGTTTGGTTACATAAGGTGCCTAACCCCAAAACAGAAAAGAACTAAATACATATTAATCTCGGCCAAGTAAAGCCTTCTAAAGTCCTGATCCAACACAAAGCAATTACGGAGCGACCAAAAAGTGCTAGAGCATCTGCGACTAAGTTGCACTTTCTATTTGTGTTTGCAACACCATCTTAACTTGAATCAAATTATTTCCAAGGGGCAATTACACCAATTTCCATGTTAATTTTACAACCCTAGATTTACTAACCGTCAACAATTCATGATCATGCTAGAACTTGCTGATTTCCTAAAGATTTGATCGAGAATTTTCGATAACTCTCACAATTTAACACAATCGTAAACCTAATCCTGAAACCAAGACCGCTGGAACAAAACAGAAAACCAACTCAACATATATCAAACACCCAAATCTCAATATGAAGCAGTAAACAAACAGATATCAGAGAAGAGAAGGAGAGAAGGGAGCTTACAGGAAACCCTAGAAGGGGTGTCTAATTGCAGAACGAGAAATCTGAATTGAGAGGCGCTCTTCAGAGTTGGCGCTTCTGTTCGTCGAGGATAGATCAGAACAAAAGGAATTCTTCGACGAATTGGGGTTTCGTTTTCCCCACGCTGGCGAGGACGATATCAAGTTTTTCTTGTTTGTTTTTTTTTTATTGAAATACGAAGAGAATATATAGTTTTTCTTCTGTTATCGATCTGATAGAAACAACCGACTTATTGCATAATAAATTTTAAGACTAAAGATAAATAATTTTTTTTATTTCAAAAAAAAAAAAAATTGGTTAAAAAAATTTAAATAAACGACTAAAATTTTATATAACTATATTAGCATTTCGACCTCTCAATTTTTTTAAATCCAGTTTTACCCTTAAATCAAAAACTCTAATCTGTTTCCACCTCACCCTAATCTCTTTCCACCTTTGTTTAGCACTTCTTTGTGAGTTTGTGTGGGTAAAGAATCAAAAATTAATATGTCAAGTATAAAATTAGAAATGGATAATAAAAATCAATAACTGAGGATCTGTATTTTATTTTATTTAGTAAATAAAGATTTAATTGATAATCGCAGGCCATAATAGCACTTACAAATTTCCCAGAAAACGGAAATCATGCACCATTCGCTTAAGACATTGAAGCTCACTTAAACAAGGAGTCTAACAAACTACAACATTATCCTACAAAGAGATAACATTGTGTGAAAACTTCATTTGCCAATGCGCTCAATTGCGATGCGCCAGAAGCTTCCATTATCAAGATGTAAAGAGAAACATCATTATCTGTAGGCTAAAAAAGTCAAATATAGACGTAGTTTGTTGAATGAAGTCACCGGAGTCCCAAATACGAAACCCTAGGAAACTAGAGCCCAACTGAGGATCTGTATAAATGTATATATGTGGTGGTTAATTAAGATTTTTTTTATTTTTTTTTATATTTTATTTTAGAATTTCACATTAATTTGCATTGAAAAAGGGCATGAAAACTTGATGCTATATGACGACCTCATCTTGGACAAGTTGCTGGCACTGGTACCATGTCATCTATTCAGGTTGCCATTACAAGGCAATATTTCCTTCATAGCCCGCCACACGAAAACTTTAATTCTCTTAGGTGCCCGTAGTCCAAACCTTTTGCCATATTCCCTTCATTCTCTCGTTATCAGAACCTTCCCCAACTGCTCTTTCTTGTCTTTCAGAGTCCACGACCAACTGATAACCACTAGCAACCATGTACATTTCCTTTGTTATACAGTGCCAAACCCATTTATCAACATGTTGTCTTCCTGTAAAGGAATTGATAGAATAACATCAGCATCCCCTGGAAAGAAATTAGCACGTACATTCCAACCTACGGTCGCCGTCATCAATAAACTCACTGAATGATCCATAGCCAAATGAGGTGGGGAGTGAGGCTTAAAGTTTCTAGGCCTAGGGGTCCATGTATGACAGTATATCCCGATAGTTTCCCCGTTACCAAATCGTCTACGAAGGCCCCGACTCAATAACTCTCTCTCCCACAAAAGTGATCTCCAAGTGTAGGAGGTATCTTTTCCTTTGTTCGCTGCAAGAAGACATGAACTTGGAAAATATTTGAATTTCAATACTCTATGCATCAGACTCTGCTCATCATGAACTAACCTCCATATTTGTTTAGCTAATAATGCTTGATTAAATAGACCAATATTCCTAAGACCCAAACCTCCCTGCAATTTGGGTGTACAGACAAACCTCCAATTTAACTAGTGTATCCCTTTTGAGCCCTTTGAACCGCTCAACCAAAAGTTACTCATCAAAGAATTCATCTCTTGACAAAGAGTCGTTGGCAACTTGAAAACACTCATTGTGTAAGAGGGAATGGCTTGTGCTACTGACTTCAGAAGCACAAGTTTCTTGGCCTTAGACAACAAATTTTCTTTCCACCAAGTTATTCTCTTGCCCAATTTGTCTTTAACTTTCTTGAATCCAGATTTCTTGTTTCTTCCAACAATTGTCGGTAATCCCAAATAGCTCTCATGGAATGGAACTATCGGCATTTGCAGCAAACCATTATAAAATTATTTTTCTGATTCCCCCACTTTAGAATTGAAAGCCACTGCTGACTTCTCACAACTAACCATCTGTCCTAAAACCTTCTCATACAAATTAACTAAGAATAGCTTTCAGCTTCTGACAAGCCTGTTTTGAGGCTTTTCTTAGTACCAGACTATTATCTGCAAAGAATAAGTGTGTTATAGATGGTGCACTGTATGCCACTTTGATTCCACTTATTTCCCCCATAATCTTTGCCTATTGTAAATTTGTAATAATTAAGTGAGTGAAACCCTCCGTGCATAGTAAGAAAATGTAAGGGGATAACATATCTCCCTGACGGATTCCTCCCTTGGAGTGATATGCCCTGTAGCCCTCCCTTGACATAGTATAGAGTATGATACCATTGAAATACATTCAATAATTAGAGCTGTGAATCTCCTATCAAATCCTAGTTGATCCATCATTCGCTGAATAAAGCTCTATTCTACCCTGTCATATACTTTTGCCATATCAAGTTTGATTGTCATACTCCCTTCTCCTGCTGACTAGTCATCTTCTGCCACCTAGAGGATACAGCCGACCAGGTGACGCATCGGAGGATACTGCCTACCGGAATATAAGGAGTCGATGACTAGAGGGTATTGTCATCTGCCGACTAACCATCTCATGCCATCTGGAGGATAATGCTGACCAGGTGACCCATCGGAGGGTATTGCATACCGAAATAGAAGGAGGCAATGGCTAGAGAGTACTGCCGACTGACCATCTCAGAACAACTCCAACAGCTTCCCCATATTTTAGTATTTCTCTACTTTAGGGAAAAATAAGCATTGTTTGCTCCAACAGATTCCATATATATATATAGAGGTTCTGAAGAGGACGTCCGCAACCCAGAAAAAGTGCGGACGTCCGGGATTTCTGCGCTATCAAGCTCCGACGACGGCGCGCCTCTTGCCGGACGGAGGCCAACAGCATCCCAGACCAGTTTGCAGTGAAGACGAAGGCCAAAGAGATTGAGGTCGGAGGTCTGGGCAGGGTGGTTGACTGCAAAGTGGTAGTCCGATCAAGATCAACTGGAAAGTGGTAGGCGGCGAGTCCACCCGACTGCAAACTGGTCTGGGATGTCCAGAGGGTTCGTCCGGCAACCGCAACGCAGCAATCGCCGCCTTCTCAACGCCGGAAGAGGGACGTCCGCACTTTTTTTGGGTTGCGGACGTCCTTTTCAGAACCAGCCTCTATATATATCCCTATTTTAGGGATAGTGATGAAAGAGAAAACAGAATTCTCTAAATTTACAACAATCACTAAAATTTTAGGAAAGAATATGAAATCTATAAAGTAGGAAATTTATTGAAGTTGGAGCAGAAAAATTATGGAGATTTTATTTTTGTTTTCCTATAATAGAGAAATTATAAAGAAGCTGTTGGAGTTGCTCTCATGCCATTTGGTGGATACTGCGATCAGAATTAACAGAACCCAAATCGAATTTCACATTGAAATCCGAAATGACCCTGCAGGGCCCACCTTAGAAGAAATTTCACAAAAAATTTGGCGAAACTTCTCCTAAAAGTGGACTATTCAAAACCTGTAAAAACATTTGAGCACGACTCAATAAACTTATCCATTCTCAACTCCAGGAGCATACCTGCTCCCCACAATTCATACCCAACTCTCCAACAGGAAACATAAAACAAATCTGAAACTCAAATCTTGAATATCAAATTATTTTTCTACTAACACAACTGAAATATGGTCATCAGAGCAATCTAGACAAATGAACTGGAATAAAGTACAAGTAGGTTAACATATAACCTACATGGGAGATGGAAGAGGTGCTCACTATGCCTCGATTTCTACGCAAGCTCGACCTTAACTACTTTGCAGACTGGGCACGAGAAATCGAAAAGCCCAAGGAAAAGCATTTGAAAACTGTTAGAGTGAGTGGACAAAAAATAAATGATTTCATTGGAAATAAAAGAAGATTTAATGCCTTCCTATTTTATTAACTTAAAAACCACGCATGCAGTAAGGTCTCGTGAACTTAATCTACCACTTTATTGAAATCTCAAAATGAATTCAAGTCCTCTCTAAATCATCTTAAAATCATTTCAAAACCTCTCATAAAGAAATATCTCGATCAAATCACTTTATAAGTCTCAGAAATCTCAAACATGTATCGTAAAACATCTCGAAAATCGTCTCAAATCATGCTGCAAATCTCATCTAATAAAATAACTTTAAATCATCAGTGAAATCATCTCGTAAAACTCTTGAAAATCTCATAATCTCAATAAATATTCAAATCTCAAAATAGGCTATGACTAGAGGGAACTGCCGACTAGTCATCTCATGTCACATTGAGGGGACTGCCGACTAGGGATGCATCAGAGGGTACTGCCGATTGGACGTGGAGGTGATGGCTAGAGGGTACTGCCCTCTAGCCGACTAACTATAGATAGTTAGAGGGTACTGTCGACTAACTACCTCATGCCATCTGGAGAGTACTGCCGACCAGATGACACATCGGAGGGTACTGCCGACTGGAATATTTTGGAGGGTACTACCGACAAGAATATTGTCTGGAGGGTGCTGTCAACCAAACTATTACCTAGAGGGTACTGCCGACCAGGTAATAATGCATGTATGCGCTAACATATTTACCTCCTTAAATAAACTGAAATCACTAAATCATAATATAGCTCGTGATAAATCCATACTCAAATATCATCATCAGTAAATCATCGAAACCATAAATCAAATACTCGATAAGTCAAAGCTCATAAAACTCAATATCTCAATAAATCCTCGAAAGTATAAGTCAAATACTCGATAAATCAATAAATGCTTTCAGAAAGGAAACTCAATATAAATTCAAAGCCGATAAATTCGAAGCTCATAACTCAAGATAAATTCAAGGCCGATAATAATATTTGAAAGGGAAATCAATATTAAACCTCGACCATTATCATATCAATACTCAAATCTTTTTTTTTTTTTTTTTTGAATAAATCAATACTCAAATCTTAACAAATCATTGAAAACATAAATTTCGATAAATCATAAGTAGACCATGAAACCATTATAAGTCTCAAACATTATTAACTTAAATCAACAGAAAAATGTAATAATTGAAAGTATAATACTGCATGCATAATTATTTAAAATCAAATGTCCACTCGTATAATTACGCTATGACTTCTGTCCAACAATTTCCTCCTCAAGCTCTCTCTACACGTCGTCCTGAACAAATTAATATTATAAATAACTATTTTTCGATAATCAGAATTAAATGGACGATAATAAAATCGAAACCCTAAAACCGATAACTCAACTGAAGCTCGAAATCATGTTAGAATGAGCTCAAACTTCGTACGTTATATTGACTCAATAGTTATAACAATCTATCGAAAGCTAGGGTCGATCCAAACGGTCGGATCTTCCTGAATCGAAACCCGAATTTCCGAAGTTTTGGGAATTCCGATCATTTTCAAAACTTGCACCGATTGATACAAAATCCATGTCTACACGCTCCTAACGATATGCTCGACCCAACAAACCAAAATAAGACGCTGGGAACGGCCGGACGCGCCCCCACGAGCCGCTACAGGCGGCAGCGCGTGGGGAGCCACCAGTTTCAACCTCGAATTGGGTCACCAAATTTCATCACCATGATCCTCTCATCATCCCCAACAACTTTCTCAACTATGACAAAGCTCAATTTCAAGTCTATAGATGGGAATTTACCTCAGAAACTTGAAAACCCTAGATTTTCCTCTCGCCTTTGATTCTGCTTCCTCCAATTGAATTGGAGCTACCCACTGGTTGGCTTTGAACCACGAAGAAGAGAGCTTCAAGATGTGAGTAGTGGCGAAGCCTGAGCTGGTCGGAATAACGAGATTTGGCCGGAAAACCTCAAATGACGTCATTAGAGTTCTTTGCTTGCTGTGCCTCCTACCGTCTGATTTGACGTGCGCTACCGCCACAGATAGGAAGAGGAAGTCAAGGCGGTCTAGATGGGACCAGTTTCATGGCCAGAGGTGGCCGAAATCGACGCTGGCGAGGCCAAGAAAGTTTATCGCCAAAACTACTCTCTCTCTCTCTCTCTCTCTCTCTCTCTCCGGTTTCTCTCTCTTCGACTTCCCTAAATGGAAGTCCCCAAAATAGCAAGTTTCCCCTTCGGGAAACACCTAAATATGCTTAAACCAATTTCTAAAATTTACAAAACTACCACTAAGTTTTAACCTTTATAACTTCTTCATTACAACTCCAATTTTAACGTGCCGCATGTCTACGAACTCGGTTTGTCGTGCTCTACAACTTTCTAGATAAAAGTTTCCTCAAAAACTGACCCAAACAGCAGTCAACTCTTGAAACCCCTAAAAAGTCTGAAACGAAGGTAAAAAGTAAAGATAATTATCGTTTACCATCTAAATGACTAGTAAACAGGTAAATTTAGATACGGGGAGTAATAATCTACCCACTTTATAAAAATTTCGTCCTCGAAATTTCGTGCTTGTTGACTGAAGATATAGGGAGACACGAAATGTTGAGTATATGTATCGAAGAGAAGGAACATACAAATCCTAAGAAAGAAATGAAGATGGCATAATGAAGAGAAGTGCAAGTTACCAAAGATAGAATGGAAGTATCACTTGGCTCAAGCAAAGTATAATAGTTTGTTCGGAATTAAATAATATACTCATACTAACCTTCGATGAAGGATGACTCCCCTAATGAAACATACCATGAAGTCTGGTTTGAGTTGCTGGACGTCCCCACTGACCTCTACCTCGTCTAGTGTTAGATCTGTCTGCTGTACTAGTATGGGTGCCATTGCTCGATAGACCACCAAATGCACTACCAGATGCATTACCAGAAACACCACTTGATGCCTGACTGGAGTTTTGCCCAAGTCCCGATGTATTCCTCTGAATCAACTACGGACATTCTCTCATATAGTGACCTAGCTGGCCACACTGATAACACTCTCTACTACCTGCTCGACATTGACCCTCATGGTATTTGCCACAAGTCTGACACTGCGGAAAGTAGCTGTGACTCACGTAAGTATCGTAGGGATCACTAAAGTCACTAGTGTGGTCTTGGAAGTGCCACTCATCTATCTGTTCATACCTCGTGTCATGACCACCAAAATTTAGTCTAGCTCTGGAATCAAAACTGGTAGGTCTACTGCCGCCCTCAGACTCAGATCCCAACGTACAAGCAGCTTCGACCCCCACGTGCCAAAACAAAGGGCCTAAAGGTGGCCGGAGGCGTGTCCCCCACGCGCCGCTGACTCCAACCCCGAATTGGGTACCAAAACACATGCCAAATTGTTCATTACAACAACCCCAACCATTCTTAAAACTACAACAAAGTCAAAATCGAAGCCATTTGACCAGAATTTACCTTGAAAGAAAACGGGGTCCGATTTCTTCAAATCTTCGATTGGCACTCCTTGCTTGGATTCGAACCACGCCAGTTGGAGGGTTTGCTCTACAATGAATGAGCTTCAAAACCCAATTTTTTTCTTCGCCGGAGATAGCCAGAATTGGAAGTTCCGGCTAGGTTGGCTCGTGCGAGTTGCCGAGTTGGAAATTGCTTGGAAACTCCTTCTCCAGTACAAATTGAGCCAAATCAACACCATAGACCTCAAGAGGAGGAAGAGGTGGTCCAAAACTGACCAGTGCCACCTGACGGCGGAGATCATGTCGAGTCGAGGTGCGGGTCGAGTCAAAAATCCGGGTCGTGCTAGAGAGGAACAAAAATAGGGTTTCTCTTCATACAAACTCCGATTTTTGCATGTCGTGTGTCCACGGACTGGGTTTAACGTGCTCTACAACTTTTCAGAAGGAAATTTTCTAAAAAATTGGACAGAAGAAAAAGTCAAACTTAGAGCCCTAAAAGTTTGAAATGAAAGTAAAAAAATAAAGATTTTAATTGTTTACCGTCTAAATGACCGGTAAACAGGTAAATCTAGATACGGAGCGTAACACATATTAACATATAGCTGTTTCAGAGTTGTGTTCTATTGTATAAAGACAAATTATTGGTGTAGTACACTCTCTGGTTTATTCTGCTTTACCTCTATTGTCAAGTCGGCATTGACTTTTATATGCTCCCACTTTTATTTGGTATTCCATGTTGAGTGATTTCTATCGCTGATATTTCAATGAATTATTTCTTTTTAAGACAAAATAATAATTGAGTGTAATTAACGGAGCGTATAATTTCATCCAGTAGACTTGTTTCTAAAAACAGGTTTTGTTGGTTCCAAATCCAAAAAGAAAAGAAGGGAAAACCCAACCCAAGCAACCGGGTCGGGGCGTCAGTTTTCGTCCAGGTATTCAGCTCAAGTATGAAGTGTCACTCTTTGTCGAGTCAGAAGCGCTTTTAAGTCGGAAAGGAGTGAAGAGCAGAAGACTCTGTGAGCCCCTGAGAAACCCGCCTTGGTGAACTTTTGTCTTCTTCCGTCCACCGGCGTTAAACAATTTTTTGGACTCGGCCTGACGGAGACCCGCCGCTGCCGTTTCCGAAACGGTTCAACGTTTCCATGTTTCCCGGGTAACAAATTCAGTTCCTTTCCATCTATCTCTGCGCTTCCGTTTTCGACTTTCCACCTACATTTCCAGACCCAAAGCCCTAACTCTAAAACGACGCCGTTCCCCCCTTCTAGCTTCTCCACCGGCTGCGAATTTACCCTCACAGGCAAGGCAAGCTTCACTTCACTTTTCTCATATATGCTTCGCGTCTCTCTAGTTCTTCTTGGTATTATCGTTAGTTTTGAATTTCTTTCCTATGCTTTGATCCCAATTTTTAGAACCATGTTCCATAGGAATACACCTTAAAATTTTGGCGCTATTCTGCTTCGCTTCCTGTGAAACAATGAAAATTGAGATTTTTTTTTTTTTTTTTGGTATAGTACTCACTCTATGCTGGGACCAGACTCAATGTTAGGGTTTGGATTTTCAAGAAATGATTTCTCATGAAGAGGGAAACAAAAAGAGTGTTGCTTTTTGTTTAATTTTTTTTGCTAGATCATCCATTTTGTTAATCTTTGTGTTTACTTAAGAGAGCAGTATAATAATGTAATTTATTAGTATATAGATATAGGTTGAGGTAAATTATTTGTATTTTATTTCATTCAGATTTCAGATTGTAGAAACAATATAATTTAGATGGAGGGCAAGGAAAAACTGGGCAAAGATCCGCAGAACGGTTCTGATGCTAAGGAGGAACCTACTGGGCCCAAGGAGGAGCAGCCACCTCAAACAGAAAATGATGCAGACAGTAATCCAGGTGATGACCAAATTATGAGGGACGCATTTCAGGATCACATGGCTATTGATGAGCTAAAGGTTGGTGATGTTAAAGCTAATGATCCTCTGCTTACTGAGGTGCGCATAGGAAGAAAGGGCAATGGCAGTAGTGCCAGAGTCGCAAACAAGCTCAAAACTGTAGATAAACATGTGGGGGAGTCAAAGAGTTGGTTGTCTGATTCCGAGGTACTTTACTTCCAGACACAATGTTTTATATATATATATATATATATATATATATATATATATATATATATATATATATATATGCATGATTGAATAAAATGAATACTGTCTGTCATGGACTAAATTTCTCAATTGGATTTTCCTTTTCCTTCACTTTTTATTTTTATTTTTTAATCTTTTCTCTTTTAATTTAGGGTGAGGAATCGGAAGATGGGACACCGTTGCAGCAAGCAGCTTTTATGAGGGAGCTGGAGAGTTTCTATAAGGAGAGGTCTTTGGAATTTAAGGCCCCTAAGTTTTATGGAGAACCACTAAATTGCCTCAAGTAAGTTTTTGTTGATAAGTAGTGTTTTTACTGTTGGAATTATGTGCGTTTGAAATGAGGAGTGGACTAAATTTCTGCATTCTTTTTTTGCGATAGGTTATGGAGAGCTGTCGTTAGAGCTGGTGGTTACGATGTGGTATGTATTCATACATTTTGAACTTGGTACTTGGTAAAACCAATGTTACCCCTGTTTTTGGCCGTAGTGAACATATTTACAGCATTGCAGCTTGCACTGAGTATCTTATCACAAAAAAAAAAAAAGGAGAAGAAGCTTGCATCGATTTTAAACTGAATTGAAAGTTTGCATACTTCACTGGATTATTAATAGAATTGTTCACCAAACTATGACTAACTTCTCAAAATTTTGTTGGCAATTAAAATAGTTTTCTGACATAATGCATTAAGTTGATGGCAAATGTTGTATGGTACATGAAAATGAATTCATTATTTTTTCTCCAAATTTGATCTAATCAGTTAGAGTTATATTGGTGACAGTAGGAATGTAATGTGGTCATTTATTGTATATAAAATATTGTCTAAATGTATATGTGAGGGAAACTTTGAGCAACTTTATTCAATGTTTTTGGTAAGTTTTGGTTGCTTTGAACAAATCAGGATACTATTTCATTCTTTTAACTCTCAATCATGGTTGACAAAAGAAGCATAGGAACTAGGAAGAAAGAGTAAGGAATGATTGTCCATACATTGTGGTACCTTATCTGTGTTTCTCTTTCTGGAGTCCATAGGCTTTGACTTGAAATTTTTTACTCAACTTCAAACGCTGCAAGTTAACAGGAAAAAGAAGAAGAAGAACAAACTTCTGATGTGATTCTGAGAAAAATAGAAGGGTGTAAAGTTCCAATTGGTATTGGTTTATTTTGTAGTATTGCCTTAAAGCTACATCAACCAATAAGTTAGGCTTTACATTAGAGGTTATTGATTACACTTCACAAGCATTTGCTTGAACCAAAATAACTTGAGACAACAAATATGTTTTAAGCTGATTTTTTTTATAAAGCCAGTATTTAATCTTTTAGATTGGAAAATGTTACATCCTATTTTGGGAAGCTTCCTTCAGTGTGTTTGATCCTAGAAATTGATCTTGGATGGTAATGGGGTGTGCGGTGAAGTGGGTTTTGTTGCTGTGGTGAAGTTCTTGTTATAAGTGGTGTTTGGGGTTTCAATTTTATCTTTGAGTTCTTGAGAGAATATTCTCTTAAAGTTGTTGTTACCCCTTGTCTTGGCTGTCTTTCCTGCATGGGTTTTTGATGGTGGTGGTTGGCAGTTTCCTAATTCTTTTCAAGAAAACTGGGCTCAGGTTATTACGTTCTTGTGTGTGACTGTGTGCTAAACTGCTAAAAAAAATTGAAAGTATTTGACAGATCAAATTCACCAAACAATTGCCACAAAGTTCCTTTTTTTTTTTTTTTTTTTCTGTTTGGGATGTATTACTGTGATCAGTAGGGATGGCAAAAATACTCAGCCGGGTACCAGCCAATCACCATTAATCTCTCCCTTCCCCCTCCCTATAGGGAGGAAGCAAGGTGGGGGGAAGAGAGATGTGGGTTGTGGGGGAGAGTTAAAATTCTCGTATTCTGTTTTTTGTTTCTTCCCTTAATTTGTTTGGGAAATTTCATTATTCTAGATTCTAGGTATGATGGGATTTCATTTGATTTTGGTTTCCTGTTAGACTTGGTCTGGTCTCTAGCCTTCTGGTAACTATTTAGAGAAGCTTCGGTATGCTCCCTACTGTTCCTTACTAATTCAGGGAGAAAGTTGAAAAATTCATGCTCCAGCAAGCTGCTACAGGACTCTTGTATTTACAAGAAGAGTGACTCCCTATTTTATTTCACAAACTTAAAGTATCCCATGTTAAGTTGCTTTTTTACATTATGTCAAGTAGTCTCTCCCTCCCTTCCTCCCTAGTTGCTACGTTTTGAGGTTTAAATGGTAGCAAACCCCCTCAATTTGGCCGAAAATGGCGATTTGCAACCTGGCATTCCTAAATGGTCAATTTGTAGCCTGTTCTTGGTTAAAACATGTCAATGTTCACCCTTTCCATCAATTCCAACTGTTGGAATCCTCTACTTGTCTCTTAATCTCCCTATTCTTTAAGCCAGCTGGCCCCTCAGAACGAAGTCCTGGATCCCACACTCCATTAAATATACAACATAGTGAAGTGATCTCTAATTTTGCGTTTTAAACTAGTTAGCCACACACTACATCACCTTGCCATTCAGCATTAGAGAATCTTGAGCTTAAATTCAAAAATGCTAGGCTTGTATGGAACCGAAAACCAAGCTCCTAACTCATTGTTTCACACTAAACTTGATATGGATCACATATGTCCTATTTAATTGGCCTTCTTTACAAATTTGTGCCTAGGCTTGATTACTTGACTAAACCTTGGCCTTGATGTTGCGTGAAAATGTTCTTGAATTCTGTGATTCCTTCCCTTAATTCCTCATGGAGGTGTAAAGAACTTGTCCTGTTTCCATGCATGTTATATTGATATGAACGACTACCAGGAATATATATATTTTCATCCTTTTGATAATGTGATCTTGGAGCAGATTATTCTGAATAACAATTTTTAATCGGATATCTATGGGTAAATGTAGGTGACTTCATCAAAGTTATGGCGGCAAGTAGGAGAGTCCTTTCATCCCCCCAAGTAAGGAACATATTGTGACGGTTGTTTTCTAGCAATCATTCAGAACCAGCTTTCCTCTCAATAAATTTTTTTGAACCTGCATTATTTTCTAGTAATAATTCGAAACAGAAAAGAAGTTGCAAACAACTAATGCATTGTTCCATGTTATGCACCTGTTTCTCTTTCCTTCCTTCAGGACGTGCACAACAGTATCTTGGACGTTTCGCATCTTTTATGAGAAGGTAATAATTGTTTAGGGATGAGATGATCTTGTTGGTATACTTTAACTCATGATCATTGTCAGCATATGTGTGCTTCTATTTCTATTTGATGAGAAACAAACTTTTAAATAAAGTGAGAAGTTAACAAAATAGGGGACAAGGGTTTCTCTTAAACTCTAGTAAACTGAAAGTACCTTTTGAAAACAGAAAAAAGCATCAGACTAATACATGAAATGGAAAAGAGTCATCTTTGTGGTCTGAAGAAACCAATGCACAAAGTGGAGGCAAAGGACCACAGCATTCCAGTCCAAAAATATAGCTTGGAAAGAGCCATCTTTGTAGTTTGACGAAAACCAAAGCAAAAATCGAAGCCAGATATTAAACTCTGCCCACAAGTGTTCTACCTCCTCACCCTAGATTCCTCTCCAACAATCCTCCAATTTGGTTCCATCGGCACCACCCAAAAATTTGCTAACACAGCATGTCTTCCACCAGCATTCCCCTCATACTTTCAAAAGTAGAATAAGGCATTACAAGAAACTGGAACATCCCATCTACTTTGGAGTCCATCAACAATTTCTTACATAAAGTTATTGCAATCAGGCAATGGAGTAGCAAATGATCTGAACTTTCACCACCCTAAACCCTAAACTTTCATCAGCCTTTTGCTTCTATTTTCCTTCAGGTATGGGAAATGCTAATTCAAAAGTGGTTAAGTTGCACAATAGTTGCTTAATTGGCTTGGAGAAAAACTGGATTCATTATTTCATATGATTCTTGTATTTTTGCCCCATAGGCAACGTGACCCCACTGAAAATCTGTTGCAAGCATCTTTTCTTATCAGACCCTCTTCCAGCTATGTAGTTAAAGCGTGTTTCAGTTGTATAACAAGATTACTTTTCTATTATTTTGCTGTGTCTTCTATTCCCTAATGACATCAACTTTGTGCAGGCACTTTTGGAATATGAAAAGCATAAGAGGCAAACTGGGGAGATTCAGACAGCCATTGGATCGCTCACTCAGTGTACAACTGCTGTGAAGGAGGTTGAATTTGTAATTTAGTTCTTTGATGTGTCAATAATCTTTTTAGTACTAAGTTTATAAGGTTCTTGCTTATTTTACCAATGCAGAAAAGTTTCATTGTGCCTTTATGAATAGTCAGAATATGGCTGTACTTGCAGAGCTATATGCATGAGACCTCTCCTTCACCCCGCTCTCTGATCATTTTTTTAATTTTTTTTCAGGCAAGTAGTCATCAAGCACCTGGATCAGGTAGGGCACGGAGGGATGCTGCAGCGCGTGCTATGCAGGGTTGGCATGCACAGCGTCTTGTTGGATATGGTGAGATTGCTGAGCCTATTGTTAAGGTCTGTTGAAACTCTTTCTTACTATCCCGACTACTTATTTTGTGTTTTGTATGTCTGAAAAATTTGTACGTCATTCAGTCTAGTTCAACCTTTTCCCTTTCATTTACTTGGATAGGACAAGAACTTAAGTACTACGCCAAAGCGTGAAAAGAATCTTAAAAGCATTGGTATGTTCCCCTGTAATTAAAGATCCTTCCTGCCATCTATGTTTAATATCAAGATGTATTTACTCTCTATATTCTCTTGGCAGGTTCTATTAAACACAAAACACCAACCAGCCTGGATCATGCTGAGAAAACTGCAATCGTTGAGGCAGATAAGCAGTTAAGATTGCTACTTGCCACTCCAATTTCTTTATCCCAGATAATATTTTTTCTCTACTAGTGTCAGTTCATTGTTATTTTATTTTTACCGTCACACACTGCTACAAAGGTAACTATGTCAGCAGTGTTAGAGTTCTTTTGGAGTTCTTGTTATACTTGAATTTAGAATAAATGTCCTTGAGAAAAGTCATGTATAGTTTTGAATGTAAATCTCCATTTGCCAAAAACAGCACATAACCTTAGTAAGAAATGAAGATTTTGCCCATTGGTATTGACTGCCCTTTGTCCTTTTGTGCTGAATAGTTGACGATTAGTTCACCTTTTAGAAGGTTGTAATATGTAACACTTCTTGATTGCCTCAAACGTCCTCACCTAAAAAGAAGGTTAAGGTTTGTTCAAAAAAAAAAAAAATGTGCTGAATAGTTGACGATTAGTTCACCTTTTAGAAGGTTGTAATATGTAACACTTCTTGATTGCCTCAAACGTCCTCATCTAAAAAGAAGGTTAAGGTTTGTTCAAAAAAAACAAAAAAAAAAATCCTTCAAGCAACAAGTCTGTAACTCTGCATGCACATTGAAAATTTATTTTCTTTTTCCTTTATTATTTTCTGATCAAGGCAAGACTACATTGTTTGCATCTCATAGGGTAGTCACGAATATTGTGGATCTTGGACCGCCAGCAGATTGGGTGAAGATCAGTGTACGAGAAACTGTAAGTGCATTTTATTTTCCTGTTCCTGCTCTCATTCCGTCTAAAGTAGATTTTATGCAATTTCTGAGTGTTTTTTTTTGGTCCTAATTAATTTCACTGTCTATATGCTCAGAAAGATTGCTTTGAGGTATATGCTTTGGTACCAGGTCTTCTGCGTGAGGAGGTGAGTCCTTGTAAAACCGTCTTCGTCTTACCTTTATACTCACGTCTCCTTTGTGCTGATTTATACAACAGTAATATGTCAATTTCCCCACTGAACTAGGTGTGTCAATTTATCCTTGCACATTTTCAGTGGTTAATTTGCACCTGAAAATATTCTGATATAGCCAATTAACCTCATATCATAATATTTTTTTTTCCGTCAAAAAGTTGCACAGCGCCGCACATGACTCACTTTTTGAGTGCAAATTGGTCAGCCTATGCCTAAAATAACTATTTAGCTAAACCAAAGATATGTTTCATCATCTCTATTCCGGCTCCGAATGGAAAAGACCTACTGAAGTAATTCCTTACCGTTGGAGATGCTAATGGAAAATCGTATCCAGCTGGTTTTAGTTTAGCTAAATGTAATTTAGGGGTTGGCCAACAAATTTGCCTTCCAAAAGTTAGTCATGTGACTCACATCGAGATCACCTGGTCACATGCCATTTGATGGGAAGTTAGCTATGCAGTGTAATAGGGGGTAAATTAAACATTAAAGACGTATAAGGGGGAATTTACACACCTCATAGCTCAGGGAATCAGGGGTAAAATGCATATTACTCTCTCTATAATGAATGGTAAAATGAGAATCTTGGCACTAGTTATGATAGTTAAGGTTTTTTTATTTTTTATTTTTTTATTTTTTATTTTTAGAATGTATGATAGTTAAGTTTTATTACTACACTTCTGACAATAATCAACTTCACAATTGATATGGCTATCTGTAATGAGTTCTATTATACTTTTCAATCTGTCGGAATATAGTTGCTGATTTTACAGAATTGCAGTTATGTGGAGCTTGTGTCTGAGTCTGCATGTGCTTAATATGCTTATATCTATGTGTATTTGAAAATGTGTGCAACACATGTTTCAATGTATACCTCTAATCTCTATAAGTATTTATGCATTTATGTAATGTGTGCCTTCATGTGTGAGACTACAAAAACAATGAATGGCAATGTGGGTAACTTGTCATCGGTTGATTTATTGGAAATTCTTACATCTTCTAATTGAATATACTAACTTGTCATACTCATCTCCAGGTGCGAGTACAATCAGATCCTGCTGGACGTCTGGTTATAACAGGTCAGCCAGAGCAGCCTGACAACCCTTGGGGCATTACACCATTTAAAAAGGTATCTCTTTAACATTGACCGGCTAAACTTATTGCTGATTGCTTAAGGTTTCATGGCCAGAGGTAGCCTGTGGAAAGGCATGGGTTTGGCATTAAGAAGCACTTGTGCCACACTACTAAAAAGAAAATGATGTCCCCTGTTGGAAGTTCAATGTCAAGCCCCGTGTATGCAAAACTTTGGGATTGGTTGGTCAATTGGAACCCTTAATTTGTTCATTATTCCCACAAAAAAAAAAGAAAAATCCTGTTTATCCCTGAACAAAAATTCTATTTTTACTTCACTTCAGTTTTCTTTAATTTTCTCCTAAAACTAGTGATAGAGTGCAAGCAAGGCGCTGGTACCCCTTTGAACAAGAGAGTGGGTCCCTTTGTTTGATGCTCCTTCTGAACGAGGGGCTTCTAAATGAAAGATATGATAGAGAATATGGAAGGGGTAGTACAGAAGAGAAAGGGGATAGCCGAGATTGGTCAGAAGAGAGGAAGATGAGCGTGAGCTTGAGGAAATAGAAGTAGTAGACTGGGCAAACTAAGGGGTTCAAACCAAGCTACTTTTGATACATTTTCTCTTTACAAGCATTTGTGGTCTTTAGACCATTCATTCTATGGGACATGAGCATTTGGCTTGTTATAATATCTTTAGGATATCAAATTTTATTCTTATGAGCATATATTCTTTATAAGCTCGTAAAACTACAAAGAACAAAAATTCATAATTACAGTCGGCGATATGATTTCAGGTTGTGAGCTTACCTGGAAGGATTGATCCAATACAGACATCAGCTGTGGTTAGCCTACATGGCCGGTTATTCGTGCGTGTTCCTTTTGAACAGGGATCATTTTGAAAAGGGACCGCGTTGGAAAATTCCTCTCATGGGTCTATTGATCAATTTTGAAGGATAGGAATGACAATTTTTCCTTCGGGGAGAAATTTAGGATGTATGTTAAAATTAACCGAGCTAATGTAATAGCGCATGATCAGTAATTCATTTAACATAATGTACCGACTTTAATGCAAGTTATGGCTATTTTAGTCCATGCTGTGCCTTCATGCCTGATGGGAAGAATTGAAATATGTACTGCAACTCAAAAAAAAAAGAAAGAAATATGATGTACTGAGTTGTACTTCTCATCAGCAAAAGTGCGGCAGATTTCCATTTAACAGTTGAAATTCTGTTTCTTCACCATTTCTTCGACTTGTATTTAGCAGTGATGCTTCATCTGGGTTGATAACTCTGGGGCTTCTGTGGATCCATCCGGCTTTGCTCGAGAATCCTGTGATATGTAGTTGACTACAGTGATTTCTACTGACTACACTACTGATAGTTTTGTGCCGCGAAAACAGAGTTTTGATTTTTCTGCACCTGGTTTTGCACCAGAAAGGATGCGGAATACATGTACATGTTTGGTTTGAGCATGCTATTATTAAAAATAATCATCCTTATCTTCAGAGAATAGAAAACCAAGCCAGAAATTCCGGAGGAACCTGGTTGGACTCCAGAAGCTCAGACCATGTCAATTATTGCGTTATGATAGCAAATGCTGGATTAGTGGATTTAATAGTGCTGTCTAGTGTTTGCCAGATAGTCTGATTAACAAAGATCTAAAATGCATACAATGTGCTTGGTTTAAGATCCTGTCAATAATTAAGCTTTTAAGTTTGATTATTACATATATGACACCTTTAAGAACGTTCAAACCACTGAATCTGTTTGACCTTATTTTAAGGGGACATTACTGTAGTCCACTGGTTCTTTTATTTTTTATATTTTTTTAAAGTGTCTTTTCTATTTTTAAATGTGGTTTGCTTGGCTAGAGGTACAATTTTTTTTCTCTATGTTAATGCAACTGTTGATTTCCCTTTCTGGCATTATCAGAATAGGATAAACTTTGTATGATCTATCCTTTTCTTTTATAGTGTATACTTCTTTCCTATTATACTAAAAATGATACCCTATAATTCTCCATGAACCAAAGTGAACTTTTTAAAATGTCAACAGCAATAGCAATAAATTTTCGCAATCAAATTGTAACTCTTCCGTGAGAAATTCACATTTCTATCACTTCACATTTCAATAATAATGCTCTTGCGCTTCACTTTTTAAATAGTTAAAATTGAGTGCGTATGTAAAAGCGGAGCGTGAAAATCAGTTAAAAAAAAAGAAAAAGAAAAAGAAAAAAAAAACATCTATATGCTTTCTCCTAAATTAGATTATGAAGTTTTGGGGCAATGAATTATGACAGTAGTCCACGATGGTATTGACAGGGTCCACTATACTCCACAAAGGGCACAAGTATCATCCTTGGGATCTATCAACTTTTTGCTTTGGGTACTTTTGCAGTACTTCTATAATCAAATCCAGACATATATATGATCAGGCTTGATTTTAACACTTTGATGAAGTTATAGTTGTGCGATGAAGTTATAGTTCTGCAATATATATGAGCTACGACATGATAACCAGCAAAAGGTGGCATCATCGAGCAAGAGGTTTCAAGTTGAAGACAGTTAGAAGAAAAAGACTGTGTGTTCAGTGGCATCGAGTGAGGTTCCTTAATTACTTCATCAGCTTCTTCTATAAGGTCAAGTGGAAGTTTCCTTACGTTGATCGAGTTGCAAACTTGCTCAAGAAAGGTAGACTCGGAATTAGAAGCAGTAACTGCAGCAGCAGCTATCGAGACAAGGCCAACAGCAGGAATTCCTTGAATTCATTTTATTCGGACTCAATTTCTGACTGCTTAGAGTTCATCAAATTGTCTGCTGATTCTTCTGCGAACGAGCATAGATTTGATTGCATAGATTTGTAGTACGTTACTACATTCATTAAGAAGCTAGCATGCATGGTTTAGTTTTCGATCCTTTTGTAAGGTGTGTGGTGAGATTAAATGTGTAAGTATGCCAAATGAACAATTTGTAATAATGTTTTGGCTTGTTACAGAACGATCGAGGTGGAAAAATTTTCCCAGGTGGACCTAATGAGTCATCACTCGAAATTGATTCCATTGTTTTCCCATTAAAGCATGGACTCCATCTTTTGTAATTTGTTCTAAGTTAATTAGATGCTCTAAAATTTCTAGAAATTTAGTGTATTTTTAATTTTTTGTGAGCAAATATTTCATTGATATTTCGACATTTGGAGATCAACCCAATCAAACAAATAGGTGCGATCGGCATATGGCATCCATCTAGACCAACAAGTAAATCCCTTTATCCTATTTCTGGAGTGCCAATTGAAGAAACTATGCAAAAAGTTGAAAAGGAAACAGAAAGAAAACTAGTACTAACTCAAACCGATGAATCTCACAGTCAAACAGAGATGGGTGAGGCAATCCACAACGTTCGATAACCAACGATGAGAAAGAGTCACAAATGTGCAATGTGCCAGGTCTCGCTCTGGTTAATATACCTATTTCAGCCTCAATCGATCTGTACTAGAGGAAGCAAACCCTAACTTAGGTTTTGCCACTACCGCTCGAGAAAAACTCTCTCCTTTTATTAGAAACTTTTCACTGTCTATGTATCAACAATAACGTTAGTAAAGATCCATGATGTTTCGATCGGTTGATCTTCGTGTTTTGTGCCCTAATTGTTGTTACTTATTTGTTCATGGGCCGCATGGATGTCATGTTCCTAGCCGGGCAATGATTTTAATTCCCCTTGGTGTCGATAATGCAGCTAGCTGTAGTTGTGACCATGCCTTGTAATCCTTCCACAACCAGCTCTGCTTTTGCTTATGGGATTGGTATTTTTATATGGCCAAACTATGTGTTTCAAGCTCGTGGCCTGATCTCTCTTATGGTGGCATGACTGATATAGCTGCTCCTTTGTCGGATCAGCTGGATGATGTTTTCACTTGTTCTTTGAAACCCATGTAGCAGAACCAGTTGAACCCAAGGTACAGTAGAGATCAGGGGATATCATTCGGGTAGTAAGAATAAGCCAAAGGAGAACATTGATTATATGCTGAAGATTAAAAACTAGCTTGATCTTCTTATAGAAAATAGGGTAACAAGAAGAATGGAAGCGGACGGACAGTACAGTACTTGTATCCATGTAATTCAAGGGGAAACATGTATGTGACTGTTGTAACAAAAAAAAAAAAAAAAAACATTTATGTGACCAATTCCTAGAATGACAAACAGTTGGGAATTGATGCATGAGATATGCACGGAAAGAAAGAATCCATGAGTAATGATTTAAGACCAGCAATTAAAGATTCGAGGGAAAATCTCGCGCGACCAACGAACCACAAAAAATGTAGTCGTTTATATGCTTGTACGCCACACCTGTAAACACCCTATTGAGAGAATACACTTTTCGATTTTTAGATTTTTGGTACAAAGATTAGTATTAAATAAAAATAATATATTAGCCTTCCTAAACTCTTATGGCCATATATATATATACAGATCCAATCCAGAGCGGAGCTCCGCTTTGAAATTAACGTGTGAAGTTCGAGTTTTCGGTCACTTTTCGGTCGCATATCCACATCTCGACCGTTCAGTTTTTAGGTACTACTGTATAGATCATCTCTGCAAATTTTCATCTAAATTGATGATCGTTAAAGTATCTAACTCGCTTAAACCAATGGACGGACTGAATCTGTCAACCTGAAACGTACTAGCTTTAAGGCACTTATCAATGCCTTAACGATCATCATTTTGGCTGAAAATTTGCAGAGCCGATCTATACACTAGTACCTAAAAACTGAACGGTCGAGATGTGGATATGCGACCGAAAAGTGACCGAAAACTCGAACTTCACACGTTAATTTTCAAAGCGGAGCTCCGCTCTGGATAGGATCTGATATATATATATATATATATATATAGAGGCCCGATCACAGGCGGACGTCCGCACTGTCGCTAAAGTGAGGACGTTGACGCAGCAGCAGCTTCCAGGCGGCGACGGCGGCGCGCGGCTTGCAGGAGGGAGGCCGGAGGCATCCTGGACCGTTCTGGGCAGCGATCGAGGTCTGAGGAGATCGAGGCTGCACGTTCTGGGCAGCGGACGTTAAGGCCGGAGGAGCGACGTTCGCACTTTTTCTGGGTTTGCGGACGTCCGCTCTCGAACGGCTATATATATATATATATATATATATATATATATATATATATACAGTCCGGCTACACTAAGGACGTCCTTAGTTTTTCTTAGGTACGGATTTCCGGTTTTCACCCACTTTCCGATCAAATTTTCACATCTTAACCGTTCAGTTTTTAGGTCCTAATGTATAGATCACCTCTGCAAAATTTCAGCCAAATTGGTGATCATTAAGGCATCCAAAACTGCAAATTACAACAATGTAAACGAACGGTTCTGGTTCGACAGATTCGGTTCGTTCGTGTAAATTGCAGTTTTGGACGCCTTAACGATCACCAAATTGGCTGAAATTTTGCAGAGGTGATCCATACATTAGGATCTAAAAACTGAACGGTTAAGATGTGAAAATGTGATCGGAAAGTGGGTGAAAACAGTAAATCCGTTCCATAAGAAAAACTAAGGACATCCTTACCTGAGAAAAATCCTATATATATATATATATATATAACTTTTTGACCCACTTTTCGATCATATTTTCACATCTTAACCGTTCAGTTTTTAGGTCCTAATGTATAGATCACCTCTGCAAAATTTCAGCCAAATTGGTGATCGTTAAGGCATCAAAAACTGCAATTTACACGAACGAACCGAATCTGCCGAACCGGAACCGTTCGTGTACATTTTTGTAAATTGCAGTTTTGGATGCCTTAACGATCACCAATTTGGCTGAAATTTTGCAGAGGTGATCTATACATTAGGACCTAAAAACTGAACGGTTAAGATGTGAAAATATGATCGAAAAGTGGGTCAAAACCTAAAATCCGTACCTAAGAAAAACTATGGACGTCCGCAGTGGAAAAGTGCTGTATATACATACATACATACATACATACATACAACGATCCAGAGAGGACGTCCATGAGTATCAAAAAGTGCGGACGAAACGTTCTCAGCTGTTGATTGGTTTAAATGAAAAGCAATGGCTCTGATCATTGCTTCCAATAACAATTGCGGGTCGAGTCTTGTACTTCAAACCCGACTGTTGAGTCTTCACTCTCAACGACAAAACCAAAGTTTCTCTCCTTCTCCACCCAAAATCCATGTCTTCTCACCATTCATGCTTGAAACTCGTCTCAGGTTGCCCGATTGTTGCAACCCAAGCTTTCTTTTTTTTTCCTCTCTCTCACGAAAATCGTCACCGAACCTCGTCATCTCCTTAGTCCTCTTCACTGCTGCCATTTGGGTTCGACGATGACGTGGTCACCGGAGTTCATCACTGGTGAAGACCTCGATGAAGGTCCCCAAGTCGTCGTATAAGGTAAAGCTTTGAGTTTTCTGAGTTTGAAGATTTGGGATTTTTCGGACCTCCCTTGGAGTTTTAGCCCCAAAAGTTGGAGACTTGGAAGCAGAGAAACACATCTAGAGTGTGGGTTCTCTCTCTTTTCTGATTTGTTTGATTTCCAATTACAAAATTTAGGGTTTTACCATATTTGGGACTTTTCTTCTTTCTGTTTCTGGGTTTCTTCTTTCTTTCTTTTGTCGATGTTATGGTGTTTTCATTGATTGTCTTATGTATCTAATTAGTTTTGGCCAGCAATGAAAAACAGTCATGGGTAATTTTTTTATTGACATTGGTTGAATTTCTATCTTTTCTTTTCATCGGCACTGCTGACTGACAAATTTAGGTTGGGTGTATGTGTACTTTTGCTCATTTATGTAGACCTGCTATTGATGAGTAGGAGGTTTCAAGTTCCACTAGTATGGATGAGGATAGTTGTTCATCAACAGGTGAACTCAATACATGTATGATAATCCACTTTTTTGTTTAATTGGTTAGTTGTTTTATTTTTATAACTGATCAGTTTGTTGACATCTTATTTTGCAGAATAAAGTCCCAAATAGATCAGTTAACTACCACCAAACATGCTCTCTAAGGTAAGCTTTGGATCTGATTTGGTCCTTTTCAGGGTTATGGATTTTGTGGTGTGTTTGATTTTTCAGGTTTTGGATTTGCAAGATGATATCAGGTTGGGTATTAGCTTTATTAATTAACTACTGTGCTGGTTTTGACATTGTTGAGAAATTGTTGCTGTGATTGGTGATTTAGCTTATGGTTTTTGTGGTGTGTTTTATTCTTTAGGTTTTGGATGCACCGGCCTTGCAAGACGATTTTCGCTAATGCTTTACTGATTTAGCCTCTGTATGGATTGTAGGTTGATCGATGTTTTGGAAGATATAGAATTCATTTCAAGATTATATGGCAGTCTTGTTGATAGTCAATTTTGTATGTAATGGTTTCAATTGTGAATGGTTGGTTGGACACTCAGAAGATTCTTGGAAGATTGGTTAGATACGGATCATTGAAATTTTGTACATGATCATTATGATCTTTCTTGTTTTGTTTATGAATGCCAAACTTGGATTTATAATTAAATAAGAATCTAATGATCATCATTTCAGTAACTAGCTCTCTCTTAACTTGTTTACTATAACGATAATATTGAATTTTAGCACTTGAAAGTGAGTTGATTTACATGAAAGAAGATGGAATAAAAGCTGGGATATGATACCAGCTTGAATATACACCTAAAGTCTGAGATTATTATGGGAGATATAACAAATAAATGTTGATGTTTTTGTTTACAGGGAGATTTAACTTCTTTCATCAGCTCATCTTGGTTTTCCAGAGTTGTCATGACTTGATATGTAATGATTCCAAAAAATGAATGAGGAACTATGGGATCAAAAGTTCAATTCTGGAGCTATATGCAAATTTAGACGCAAAATGGTTCCAATAAATGTCTGTTGCCAAAGTAAACAACCACTTTGTCAAAAAAGCCTTCAGACGACAGTCTGATGAAGTAAAAATCTATTGTCTAGGTGGTTGCCGTCTTTAAGCTATTCAGACGACAGATATTCCTTGTCGTTGATAATGCACTCAGACAACAGATTTAGTTTAAGGTACTGTCGTCTGAAGTACCTAATATTGAAGAATTAGGGTTAATTTGTCGTTTGAAACATCTTACTACTACATATTAATGTTGTTGGGAATTCACTTCATCGACGGGTTCAAAAAATAACCGTCGATGTAGTTAATCTAACATGACGGAGTTTTTCTTGTTTATATCGTTTGATTGAACCAATATTGAAGCTTAGTTGATGTTTCTGTTGTCTGATTCAAAGCACAATGACAGTTATATGTCGACTGATTTTGTATGCAACAACATTTATACTGTGAGTTATGTTGTTTGAGATTGTTTGAACTATAGATAATTTTGATTGTTGTGGTTAGATTTGATTTCCAGCTACAATTTTAGTTTTTTTATGTTGTTTAAATCTCACTTGGAGTATAGTCTTACTCAAATTTCTGTTGTCTGAAGTAGTATTCAATCTCATTTTTCTGTCGTTTGTTTGGACTTTCAACCGTTGTTTTAGTTCTGTTATGTTGTTAGAGTGTTAATAGAAATACAGGAGCCATTTAATTATGTTGTTTGAGAGTAATTACAAGTATACTTTTATGTTGTTTGAAACAAGAGATTAACCACCTAATTCTGTTAACTGGGTGTTATTTGACCTCCATTTTTCTGTTGTTTGAAGTAGTTAGAAACAAGAGATTAACCACCTAATTATGTTGTCTGGGTATTATTTGGCCTCCACTTTTATGTTGTTTGAAGCTGGTAGAAACAACATATCAACCACCTACTTCTGTTGTCTGGGAGTTGTTTGAACTCCACTTTTCTGTTGTTTGAAGTAGGTAGAAACAACATATCAACCACCTACTTCTGTTGTCTGGGAGTTGTTTGAACTCCACTTTTATGTTGTTTGAAGTTGGTAGAAACAACAGATGATCTATTTATTTCTGTTGTTTATATTTTCTTGATACAACAATATTCATTGTGAAACCTACATATATGTGTTGCCTTTCAACCACATCATTCATTTAATAATCATCAAAACCATAAAATTGGACTAAAATCAGCATTCAAAATGATGCCTACGTTTCATTGCATCAATATCATTCAAAATACAATCCATAGTTCCAACTCTAAACCTAGCTAACAGCTACATTATGATCGAGAGAACCAAAAAACCATCTTATATCTCGATCATTTACCTAGTGCACTAATAATTAAGTCAAAAACCTATAAGGTAAAAGAAAGAGTAGCTAGATAGAGCAAGTGCATGCATAATTTAGGTTCATCAACACTTTCCATCAGTTATATATAATGCACAAAAGCAGTTCCAAGTGCTACTCATCTATGTTAAATAGAACCAAAGTTAGAACTGTATAACATGATTTGCCCATTCAGCTCGAACCACATCAATATCCTTCTGTTTGTAAGCAAGATTTGATTTCCTTTCCCACTGAAACAAGCAAATGCAGCAAGTTATTATGATACTCATCAGATTTTAGATTATAGGCATATTTCAGATTTGTACATAATAAAGTACATTAAATTTAAGAAGCAAATGCAGCAAGTCCATTATATGGAAATACTTATGATGAAATACCTCAAAAGCAGCAAGTTATGCAGTTGATCATTCTTACCTTGGTAGCAAACTCCAAGTTCTTGTCCTCCACAATTTCTTTCATATAACGCATGACGAAATAACCACAAGTCTTTGAATCAGTTTGCTCCAGAATACCCTAAAAATAATAAATTAAGATTAACCATAGTGAAATATACCATACCATATGAGGAAGTACGACTTAATGGAGACTACAAAAATTCCAACCAACTTACAACAAGATTCTTGCATTGGATTATTTTCCTTCCTTTCCTACCCTTTTGGGCATTGAAGATTTTAACGGAGCTTGAAAATGATGATCACAATAATTATAATTAGTAGGCAGCAAACTGATCAATATAGTAAAAAAAATTGGGAAGCAGACTTACTTGTCGACAATAGTTTTCCATTCACCAGCACATAGTCGCCTTTTTAGCGGATCCATGAAATGCACGGCTTCTTCATCCGGGTTCACCACTGACAACATCCAATGTGCATACTATAGGAAAAGATGTAATTTTTTTTTAATAAGTCCATTAAATCTATACACAGTAGCTACCAACAAGCAATATAACATGCCTAACATTGTAGTAATACTGATTACATACCCTGAGTTATATGGAACCAAAAATATCTGCCCCGGTTTCCCTAACATATACCGATTTGACATAGACCGTGCCCATTCAGTGGAATTTCCACACCCAATTATACCGGTGTGTGCAGGGTCGATAAAGCCAACCATATCAAGCATCTTAGACTTCTTCAGGACTCCATAAAGGTAGCTACTAATAATATTGTAATATTAAAGGTCTAAAAGTATTTCAACCACAAAAAAAAAAGCTTCTGATTATGAAGATTAAGCAGTATTGTCAATTACTGAAGATAAGAATAAGAAAATTGAAAACTGATCTGTATCTCATGTAAAAAATAATGACTCCTCCAGATACTTCTAGCATGTTAGCCATGTTATAGATATCCCTTCTAAAGATAATGACTTTCCTAGAATGGCCAAAAATTTCTCCACCAAATGTTGTGTGGATTGTGGCACCATCCGTCAATTCAGTCTTGGCCCACATACACAAGTCCTTTATTGGTAATGGCAGATTCATCGGCAAGTTTTCCAGGTCTTCATTGTCATCATGAAATGAATCACTGATTCTCTTTCTAATTTTGTAACAATAAGACTGCATGTTATTAACCCTTCCAATATTAACATATACTATATTGTTAGGTCCATAATTACCTACTAATTATTCCCCTAATCTTGCACTTTTGCTTAAATTTTTTTGTTTATTTATATATATATTTATTATTTTTTCCTTATCATGCTAGGAAATGATGGAGAAGCTTTGAAATGCACTAAAAAGTCAACTTTAGCACATTTTCCTACTCCGGCTAGGAGAAACCGAGCTAGGCAAGGAAGGAGGAGTGGCAGACTGATCAAATGAACTCCGAATGAGTTGAAAATTTCCATATCCATTCTAGACATCCTAAGGATCATTTTTTATGAAGAGTTTAAGAGTTAGTTCGGAGTGGAAGACCTTCAAAAGATCGGTCCAATTTTCTGCACTAGAAGACGAAAACTGCAAAACCGGACCTATAAGGATTTCGGCAGCATTTCTGACCAAACCACGGTGAACTAAGCTCTGAAATTTTACCAGGATGATATTCACTCATGGAGGAACATTTGGTATGAATAAGTCAAAGGCCAATTCCGAACTCTCGGTGGAGATTCAATTGAAGGAAGAAATGAGAAGAAAGTGAGCAAACGGACAAAAAATGGGTCAACGGTGGTCAATGCCGGATTCCGGACATTTCCGGCCGAGTTGGCCGGTTGAGAACATGTACGGAGGACATGGAAGAGCTGATTAGGGTTAGAGACTTTAGGTGGGAAGACTTTAGGTCTAGGTTATTTTGAAATTCAAAATTTGAATGATGACAATTGATCTCATTCTTACACCTTACACATTTGTCTCCCATTTATTACCTTGTTCCCTTACACATGACCCTTCTATCCTTACTTTTTCTCCACCACCAAAATATCTATGGGCTTTCTAGGTCATTTCTATGTGGAGTAAAAAACTATATCCACATTTTGTGCTTACACATTTGTCAATCACATCTAGCCCTTCATTCCTTTTGATCTCCACCCTTGATTTGGATTGTCTTGGCCTTTAAATAGCCCTTCCTCTCTCCCAAAACCGTGCTCCCCCTTGGCTCCCTCATTTTGGACCATCAAAATCTCTCCTTTCTTTAGTTTTAGGTTAGTTTTTCATACCTTGTACATAGCTCTTTGAGTTTTGTGTGAGAGAAAGGTGTGTAGCCACTTGGGTTTCACCAAAACCAAAGTTTCTACACACTTTGATCAATCACTTCTCTTGTTTCTCACATATTCAAGCCTTGTTCTTACTTTGTTCTTGAGATTTTGTGGATTTGTATAGTGATTTGGTGGCGTTACCAGTTGCCCTCGGTGCTAGACTTGGGAACAATGGTTTGAATAATTCCTCGTTTCATTGATAGCTGATTGATCAGCGTGTACAAAAGTGGGGTAGTACCCGTTGGGTAGCTTCCCTTAGCTAAATATTGAACAAAAATTTAGCTAAGTCAAGATGCTCCTGGGTAGCGGCATGACTATTTGTAGTAATACCGAAGGTGTTCGGTATTCCAAGGGTGGGTCGTTGTGACGCCATCCCTGCCCATTAAGTAGAAGGTGCCTGGGCTAACGACTTCCACAATTTTGTATGGACCTTCCCAAGTTGGGCGAAGTTTTGTTGGCGGTGGAATGACTTCCTTCATTACCCAGTCCCCCAATTGGAGGTTCCGGGCTTTGACTCTAGCGTTGTAGAAACGCGATACCCGCTGTTTGTTTTGCAAGTTGTGCAAATGGGCCTTGTGTCGTTTTTCCTCCAAGAGGTCCTTGTCTAGGCTGACGCCGTCGCTGTTGGTCTCTGGGCAGTAGCCTTCGATCCTAGCTGTAGGCTGAGTTACTTCAACAGGTAGGACAGCCTCTGTTCCGAACATCATACAAAAAGGGGTTTCGCCGGTGGCGGAAGTTGGAGTTGTCCGGATGGCCCATAGAACTTATGGAAGCTTCTCCGCCCACAAACCCTTGGCGTCGTCGAGTTTCATTTTTAGCAGCTTCTTGATTATCTTGTTTGCTGCTTCGACCTGGCCGTTGGTTTGGGGATGGGCGACAGACGCAAAACTCAACTTGGTGCCAAGGTTGGCAGTAAAAGAGATGAGTTCTTTGTTGTTGAACTGCGTGTCGTTGTCTGTAATGATTGTATGTGGGACACAATAGCGGCAGTAGATGTTCTTCCAGAGGAAGTGAATTACCTTGGCGGTGGTTATTGCCGTCAGTGGCTCTGCCTCTATCCACTTGCTGTTGTAGTCGACAACGACAATGATGTATTTGAACTGGCCCTTGGCGGTTTGGAATTTTCCCATCAAGTCGAGGCCCCACGTGGAGTGAACCCATGGGCCGATGATGATTGACAGTGGCTCTGCCGGTGCATGTGGGAGATCAGCGTACTGTTGGCATTTGTGGCAAGATCTCGATATCCGCCGGGCGTCATCACCGAGTGTGGGCCAGAAGTAGCCTTGTCGCATTGTACGATTGGCCAAGGATCTAGCACCTGAGTGGTTTCCACATTCTCCGCCGTGGATTTCCGCTAGGACGACCTTTCCCTCCTCTGGGGTTAGACAGCGGAGGTTGGGATGGGTGAATCCTTGGCGGTAAAGCTTGCCATTCTGGATGTTGTAGTGGATTGCTCTACGCTTGAGCTGTCACGCCTGGATTTTGTCTGCCGGCAATGTCCCGTTGCGCTTGTATGCGATAATCTCGTCCATCCAGCTGGGATTGACTTCAATGTTGAAGATCTCCGCCAGGGTCTTTGTGATACTTGGTCTGTCAAGGCACTCCACTCTTGTGTCCGCTGGACTTTGATGTGGTCGGGCGGTTGCCAGTGTTACACCCCACACCTGATATACCTTTTTACCGAGTTACATGAAATTCTTATTGGTTACCGTTCACGATTTTAATTTTAACATTTAGGGGGGTGGTTAAAAATTGACTTTTTATGAGTTATTAATTTGAGAAAATTTCCTTCATGAAAGTTGTAGAGGACGTTAAACCGAGCGCGTGCATATGTGGTACGTAAAAATCGGAGTTCGTATGTGGAAGTTATAGCTTAAAATGTGAAGTTACTGTTCATGGTAACAAAAATATAAATATGGAAAGTTACCACTGTAGGTTTCCATTTTCGGAAACCCGGTAACTCTCCCTCTCTCTTCTCCCCCGACCCTTTCCCCTTTCGGCCCGAACTGGTTACCTCCGATTTCTTCCTCCTCCGGCCGACCCACGACGGAATCCGGCTACCCCCAAGCTCGGTTTCTTCCCCCGGTCACGTCTGTGGAGGTATCTTTGGACGATTTGGCCGGAAAAGCTCGGATCGAAGGAAATTCCTCCCCGGTTGCAGTTTTGGGACTTCGCCGATTTCCGGCCATTCCGGCCACCTCCGGCCGCCATATTCCCATCGAAGGTACGGTTTTTGATGGTGATTATTTTCCCTAAGGTGGTTCGTTCCAATTTGCATTGTAGAAGCCGAATTGATAATTTTCCATTCTAGGGTTCTTGGAGCTTCGGGGCTTTCCTTCACCGGCTCGATTCGGCCACTTAGAGGTAAAATTGATCAATGTTGTAGTTGAGAAGTTGTTTGGGTCTGTTGAGATGATGTTGTTGCCGGAATTTGGTGGTCATCGGAGAAGGTCGCCGCCGGCGCGTGGTCCCCACGCGCCGCCACTGTAGGTAGCGCGTGGAGGCGCGTATAGCAGGGTTTTAGATGTCGTTTTAATCCCCTATACCAGTTAATGATTGTAGAATGTAATGTGTGAAGTTTGGTTGACATCGGAGGAATTTCGGATTGAGTTTAAATTGTATAATTAACGGTTTGCGTGAATTCGAATGCCGGAATTATTTCGAATTCACTCGAGAATTAATTTATTGATGAGAGATTATTGTGGGAGTAAGGATGGATGTTGTGGAGAGTTGAGGAGTTGGATTTTAGGAAAGGGGGGGATGTTTTGAATTTCCAATTATAAGTATTGTAGAGTTAATTCCGTCCTGTGAATTATATATATATATATATTTATGAATGTTATTCGTACAGGGCGAGAGGAGTCTTCGTACGAGGAAAATACCGAGCGACGTCAGGATTGAGCATATATTGTGAGTGGACTTTTGTTTTTAAGTAATTGATGCATGCATTATTTCTTAAAGTATGCTCTATTTATTCATCAATTTACATTTCGAGTATGAGATTATAAATTGATTTCGTATTATCTCATATAAATACTTTCATTATTGATTCGTTTCCGAAATTGCTTTTGATTTATAATCTTAATGGTGAATTATCTTATTTCCGAGGTTATTTCCGGAATTATTCTCTAATTATATTTTATTTCGATTTGAGACTTTTAAAGGAGTTTCGAAATGGGATTTCGATGGAATTATTTCTTGTTTATTTATTTGATCTTTGGTTTTGGCATTGGGAATGCCTTAGTAATGATTTCGGTTTGAGAATTGTGATTTTGTTTGATCTCGCTTTTCTGCTATTGATTTGGAGATACTTTTGGCGTGTGGGACACGTCGTTGGAAATTCTTTAACGAGAGATGGGGGAAGCCTTATGTATTTTGGATTTACTGGATTTTCGGTTATGTTTCCCTGTGCCATACTGAGGGGTGATTTTATCATGCTAGCATTGATTTTCCGCCTTTGTGGCGCGGTGATGGGATCACCGTAGCCCTTCCGCCTTTGTGGCGCAGGTTACTGTCTCTGTGACAGTAATTCTGTAGCCCAGTATCCTATCGCTACACTTAGTGGCGTAAGGGTATATTACGGGAGTTATGGGAGTTCTTTAGCCTGGGAGGCTATCACCCAACCAAGCCTGAGTGGCTTATTCGTATGGCTATCATCTTCCCCTACTTATACTATTTTTGGACTAGCGGGGACTAGTCTGAGTTTCCTTAACCAGCGGGGCTGGACTTATATTTTCGAGTATTGAAATTTCAATCTTTTACTCTGTTGTTGTGACTAGCGGGGCTAGTCGGTTTTCTGGAGTTCAACGTTTTTCGGATTATTTTCTTAAGTGTTTTATAAATGTTGCATGCATCCGGATTTTATATATATCGAAAATGTGGGAAAGTATAAAATCCATTTGGTTTATATTTGTTTATTTTTGTCCACTCACGCTAACGTTTTTATGTACTTTCCCCTGGGCCCTTCGGTTTTAAATGCCCAGTTTTCAGTGTTGCTGCTCGGCGTTCTGAAGTGAGCCATAGTGACCGCATCCGCTTCCGTCATCATATTTTGTAGGTTATTCATTTAGCCTACTGTACTCTATATTAAACTTATATTCCTAGAATGCTCTGATTACTAAGGGATATGTGACCCAAACTTGTATGAATTATATTTGAGGTCTATGACCTAACTTTGGTGATTGTAGTAACTTGTACCTTTCGGAGATTATGTGTGATGTTGTTAGCTTTGAGATGAGATTTGTGGAATTTGGGAGCAGGGTGGCTCCAGGAGTTTGTGGTTGGATTATTTAGAAGTGAATTTTGTTTTCCGCAGGATTTTGGGTTATCCATTTTTAAGGGAGGTTATGCCGAAATTTTTGGTAAATCTCCTTTAAAGGTGGGTCCCGCAGGGCCACTTCGGATTCCAGGGTGGAATTCGGGGCGGGTCTTGTCAGCCAGTCTCGCCAGTGAATCAGCCTTGGCGTTCTTTTCCCTGGGGATTTGTGTGATAGTGTGAAATTTGAACTTTTTGAGCAACGTTTTGACGTACCCCAAATATGCGGCTAACTGCTGGTCCTTGGATTGGAAGCTGTCGTTGACCTGGTTAACGACTAATTGAGAGCCACTGAATATGTTGATGCTGTCAGCACCTGAGTCGATGGCAAGGAGTAGGCCGGCGATGAGTGCTTCGTACTCCTCCATATTGTTTGAAGCTTTCGTATTCCGCGTTAAGATGACTCCGGCGCTGCTGGCCTTGGCGCTAGCGGAGCCATCCACATGCAGGTTCCAATCCGAGTGTGGGGGAGTTGCTTCCTCAGCGGTTACCATTTATGTTCCGGGTTCTGTCTCGGTACCGGGTTCTGGCTGACGCTCGGTGAGTTCAGCGATGAAGTCCTCCACTGCCTGGCCCTTCACGGCGGTTCTTGGCTTGTAATCGATATCGAACTCACTGAGCTCAATGGCCTACTTGCTGAGGCGCCCCGAGTGTTCAGGGTTCTGCATCACTTGCCTTAGCGTTTGATTGGTTAACACATGGATCGTGTGAGCCTGAAAGTATTGGCGGAGGCGCCTGGCGGCAACGATGAGTGCGAGGGCTAGTTGCTCCAAGGGAGGATATCTTGTTTCTGCTCCGTTCATGCCTCTGCCGGCGTAGAACACTGGGAGCTCGTCTTGGCCCTCCCGCCGGACAATGGCGCAGCTTACCGCCGATACAGAGACAGCTAGGTAGATGAACAGTGTCTCTCCTTGCACAGGGACAGAAAGGAGAGGGACTGCCGCTAGATATTCCTTTAGGCCCTGGAACGCCGCCTGACACTCTAGGTTCCAGTTGATGACTTTCTTGTGAGTCGTTTTGAGGAGTTTGAAGAATGGGGCACACCTATCAGTGAGTCTGGAGATGAATCGAGAAAGGGCGGTTGTCTTGCCCTGGAGGCATTGGACGTCCACCTTATACTCGGGGTCCGCCAGGTCAAGGATGGCCTGTACCTTGTCCGGGTTAGCCTCGATGCCTCACTCGCTGACGATGTAACCCAGAAATTTGCTGGCGGTGACTCCAAAGAAACATTTTTCGGGGTTGAGGCGCATACCATAGGCCAGGAAAATGGTTACTATGATCTTGAGGTTTGCCACATGTTCGCTGGCCTTTATGCTCTTAACTAGCATGTCGTCCACGTAGACCTCGATGATTTTTCCCAGATGCTCAGCGAACATGGCGTTCATCAACCGCTGATAAGTTGCAACGGCGTTCTTCAGACCGAAAGGCATGACATTGTAGCAGTAGAGGCCTTTGTCGGTGGTGAAGGTGGTGCACTCCTGGTCGCCGGGGTGCATCTTGATCTGATTATATCCGGAGAAAGCGTCCATCATGCTGAGGAGCTCATGTCCGGCGGTTGTATCGACTAGCTGATCGATACGAGGTAGCGGGAAACTATCCTTTGGGCATGCCTTGTTGAGATTTTTGAAGTCGACACACATCCACCACTTGCCGCTGCGCTTCTTGACCATTACCAAATTGGAGATCCACTGGGGATAGATGACTTGGCGGATGAATCCAATGCCCTGGAGCTTGGCAACCTCCTCTCCTATTGCCTGGTACTTTTCCTCATCAAAGGCCCTCCGCTTCTGCTTGATGGGATAAAAGGAGGGTTTGATGGTCAGCTTGTGAGTGATAATTTCATGAGAGATACCTGGCATGTCCACGTAGGACCATGCAAAGACGGCGGCGTTGTCACGCAGGAATTGAGTGAGTTCTGCCGCCACCTCTGGGTCTAGTTGGGCGCCTATGCGGACCGTCCGCTCAGGGTGCTCGTCCGAGATGCAGACAACTTTCAACGACGTCTCCGGGTTGACCGGCTCCTTCTTGACATACTTCTTCTCCTCATCTCTAGGATCCTCAAAGATGTTTGGTGGCGGTGCCTGATTACCCACCGTCAGAATTTCATGGCGGCGTGTTGACCGCACTATAGTCGTTGAATAGCATTTTCGTGCCAACTGCTGGCTTCCCCTCACACAGCCCGTCCGGTTGGGCGTAGGGAACTTCATGAGAAGCATGTATCCGGCACTTGAGCTTGTTGAGTGCCGGCATCCAATGATGGCGTTATACGAACTGAAGCAATCGACAATTATGAATTCCGTGTGTACCTCCGCCATACATGGACTAGTGCCAATAACCAGCCGCATGTATTCCGACCCCAGCGGTTGTGTGACGTCGCCGGAGAAGCTGAGCAGTGGCTTGTGATCCTGGAGTAGTTTCTTGTTCCGCTTGAGGTGGTTGTAGCACCCGCTGAAGATGACGTTGACAGCGGACCCGCTGTCCACCAAGATTCTCCCCACTGAGAATTTGCCAAGAATGGCGTCGACCAAGAATGGGTCGTCATGTGGTAGATGCACCCCGCGCTCCTCCTCCTCTGAGAAGGTAATAGGTTCCCAACCTGATTTTGGGAGCTTGGCAGACCTCTCGTAGCGGATGTTGCAGACCTCATTTGGATGATTAGCGCGTGCATGGCGCTTTCTTGCCCTGTGAGACATGCTGGTGATTGGAGCACCGCCATCGATGGTGTTGATGCGGCCCAAGGTCTCAACGTTGGCAAATGGCAATTACTGGTGGTGGTTGGCGCACCTTGAACTGTTCCATCTTGCCGTCACGGTACAAAGTCTCAATGGCCATTTTGAGAGCATTGCAGCCATTGGTGTTGTGACCGCTGTCCTCGTGGTATTTGCACCACTTGCCGGTGTTTCTCGGTTTACCCGTTTTTGGGTACCTTGGAGGGGGTGGCGGTGGGATCTGATCCTTGCATTGATTGTAGATTTCTTCATACGAGACCGTGAGGACCGTGAACACTGCATACCGCTACGAGGACTCCGTTTGCTTGTTGCGGTTATCCCCATAGGATGGGTGGTTGCCCCTGTTGTGGTGTTGGTCCTTCTGCCTCTTGTTCTGGTGGTGGCCCAGCTGCCACTCCCTCTTTTTGTCAGTTGGCGGTGCTGAAGGGGTCTTGTTAGCGGTTTCCTGATGACAAGAGGATGGCTGTGTTGACTTTGTTGGAGTTGCTGGTGGCGGTGGGGTTTCTCCATATGTGATGAATTCCGCCTGGGCGTGAATGACCGCCTCACTCATGACGTGGTCATATGCCGCATTTGGATGATTGTAGTTGAGGTGATAGAGGAATGGCCCATTGAGGAGTCCCTGCTTGAAGGTCGCCGATGCCATTGTTTTGTCTAGGTCGCGGCAATGAGACGCTGCCGCTCGCCATCTCGTGACGAATGCCTTCAGTGATTCGTCTTCCCCCTGCTTGACGCTGAACAGCTGACTTGTGTTGTGATGTCCGGCGGACAATAAGATTAACCGAGAAAGGAAGGCGTGTGATAGTGCATGGAATGAGCTGATGGACCCCGGCGGACATTAGAAGAACCAGTTCATTGCCTCACCATCCAGCGTTTCGCTGAATAAGTGGCACAGAGTGGCGTCATCAAATCCCTTGTTGTTCGTGACCTTCTTGAAGGTGTCCATATGGACGAAGGGGTCGGACATGCCGCTGTAATGTGACATCTTTGGGGTTTTTGCATACGCTGGCCTGATAGCTTGCAGAATCGCAGCGGTGAAGGGCCCAGGTCTGGAAGCGAAAAGTGGATTTTGAGTTGGCGCTGGGGCGCCTGACTCCGCCCGGATCAACCTCTGCTCCAGTTGTTGCATCCTTTCCAATATCTGGGTGGTTGAATCGCCGGCGGAACCAGCCTGGATATTCCGCTGGACCTGCCTGCGCCTCGGCGCAGGCGGATTGCCTTCAGTCCTCGCCCTAACTTCCGAGCGGTTGGTGTGCGGTAGTGATTCTGCCTCCTGCTCTAACATTAGTTGGGGGATGGGCGGTGGTCCCATCCCCAACAACTCAGGTGGGTCCAGCGGTACCTGCATCTGTATGACTGGCCCCGGTACCAATGTGCCAGTGCCGGGTCGACTACGCCTGGTCCTACGTGACTGTTCGCTTTGCGCTGGATTGGCGGTGGCCTCCAGCGTCCTCTTCAGTTCCTCAAAACGTGACATCAGCGTAGCCAACTGTCTTTGGGCCTCAGCCTTTTCTTTGCGCTCCTCCTCTCGCTCTCTGTTTGCCTTGTGAAGATCCGCCAGCGCCAGCTCATACATAGAAACTGAGTGAGTTCCGCCGCTACCTCTGGGTCTAGCTGGGTGCCTATGCGGACCGTCCGCTCAGGGTGCTCGTCCGAGATGCAGACAACTTTCAACGACGTCTCCGGGTTGACCGGCTCCTTCTTGACATACTTCTTCTCCTCATCTCTAGGATCCTCAAAGATGTTTGGTGGCTGTGCCTGATTACCCACCGTCAGAATTTTATGGCGGCGCGTTGACCGCGCTATAGTCGTTGAATAACATTCTCGTGCCAACTGCTGGCTTCCCCTCACACAGCCCGTGCCGTTGGGCGTGGGGAACTTCATGAGAAGCATGTAGCCGGCGATGATGCACTTGAGCTTGTTGAGTGTCGGCAGTCCAATGATGGCGTTATACGAACTGAAGCAATCGACAATTATGAATTCCGTATGTTCCGCCATACATGGACTAGTACCAATAACCAGCCGCATGTAGTCTGACCCCAGCGGTTGCGTGACGTCCCCGGAGAAGCTGAGCAGTGGCTCGTGATCCTGAAGTAGTTTCTTGTTCCGCTTGAGATGGTCGTAGCAACCGCTGAAGATGACGTTGACAGCGGACCCGCTATCCACCAAGATTCTCCCCACTGAAAATCTGCCAAGAATGGCGTCGACCAAGAATGGGTCGTCATGGGGTAAATGCACTCCGCGCTCCTCCTCCTCCGAGAAGGTAATAGGTTCCCAACCTGACCTTGGGAGTTTGGCGGATCTTTCATAGCGGATGTTGCAGACTTCCTTTGGGTGATTAGCGCGTGCATATCGCTTCCTTGCCCTGTAGGACATGCTAGTGATTGGGGCACCGCCGTCGATGGTGTTGATACGGCCCAAAGTCTCAACACTGGCGATCACAGGTGGCGGTTGGCGACCTTGAACTGCTCCAACTTGCCGTCGCGGTACAAGGTCTCAATGGCAGTTTTGAGAGCATTGCAGCTGTTGGTATTGTGGCCGCTGTCCTCGTGGTATTTGCACCACTTGCCGGTATTTCTTGGTTTTCCCGTTTTTGGGTATTTTGGTGGGGGTGGCGCTGGGATCTGATCTTTGCACTGATTGTATATTTCCTCATATGAGGCCGTGAGGACAGTAAATACTGCATACCGCTGAGAGGACTCCGCCAGTTTGTTGTGGTTATCTCCCTAGGTTGGGCGATTGCCCTTGTTGTAGTGCTGGTCCCTCTGCCGCTTGTTCTGGTGGTGGCCCTGTTGCCACTCCCTCTTCTTGTCAGTTGGTGGCGTTGAAGGGGTTTTATTGGCGATTTCCTGATGACTGGAGGATGGCTGTGTTGACTTTGTTGGTGTTGCTGGTGGCGGTGGGGTTTCTCCATATGTGATGAATTCCGCCTGGGCGTGAATGACCGCCTCACTCATGACGTGGTCGTACGCCGCATTTGGGTGATTGTAGTTGAGGTGATAGAGGAATGGCCCCTTGAGAAGTCCCTGCTTGAAGGCCGCCGATGCCATTGTTTTGTCTAGGTCACGGCATTGAGACGCTGCCGCTCGCCATCTTGTGACGAATGCCTTCAGTGATTCGTCTTCCCCCTGCTTGACGCTGAACAGCTGACTTGTGTTGTGATGTCCGGCGGACAATAAGATGAACCGAGAGAGGAAGGCGTGTGATAGTGCATGGAATGAGCTGATGGACCCCGGCGGACATTCGAAGAACCAGTTCATTGCCTCACCATCCAGCGTTTCGCTGAATAAGTGGCACAAAGTGGCGTCGTCAAATCCCTTGTTGTTGGTGACCTTCTTGAAGGTGTCCATATGGACGAAGGGGTCAGACATGCTGTTGTAATGTGACATCTTTGGGGTTTTTGCATACGCTGGCCTGATAGCTTGCAGAATTGCAGCGGTGAAGGGTCCAGGTCTGGAAGCGAAAAGTGGATTCTGAGTTGGCGCTGGGGCGCCCGACTCCGCCCGGATCAACCTCTGCTCCAGTTGTTGCATTCTTTCTAATATCTGGGCGGTTGCATCGTCGGCGGAACCAGCCTGGATATTCCGTTGGACGTGCCTGCGCCTCGGCGCTGGTGGATTGCCTTCAGTCCTCGCCCTAGCTTCCGAGCGGTTGGTGTACGGTAGTGATTCCGCCTCCTGCTCCAACATTAGTTGGGGGAAGGGTGGTGGTCCCATCCCCAATAGTTCAGGTGGGTCCAGCGGTACCTGTATCTGTATGACTGGCCCCGGTACCAATGTGCCGGTACCGGGCCGACTACGTCTGGTGCTGTGTGACTGCTCGCTCTGCGCTGGATTGGCGGTGGCCTCCAGCGTCCTCTTCAGTTCCTCAAAACGTGACATCAGCGTAGCCGCCTGTCTTTGGGCCTCAGCCTTTTCTTTCCGCTCCTCCTCTCGCTCTCTGTTTGCCTTGTGAAGGTCCGCCAGCGCCAGCTCATACATAGTGGAGAGGTCTTGGCCCGGCGGGCGGCTGCTGCTTGGGTTTGCCTCACCGCCGGGGTTGTTGGTTGGGGTCTTGAATAGTGCGCAGTTAACGCCTACCGCTGGGTCAGGGGGTTGGGGAATGGCGGACTGATCTGCCTGCACTTTAGCGTTTCCCCCGCTACCGCTAGTCATGGTGATTGTGGTGGGATGACCTTTTGTTCAAGGATTCCCACAGACGGCACCAATGTTAATGTCTAAAAGTTCAACGGTAGCTGAACCTTTGTTAACGCTGATCCGGTAGGCGGATCAATACTTGTGACGTTCTCAAAGCTTCCGCTACCTGTCAAGTAAAATACAGAAGGCGTCAGAGGGAGACCGCGTTGGGCGGTCTTCGACTCTCCGATGCCTAAGTTAGTCAATGTATTTATGTTGACAAAGTAACAGTAGGTAAATATTAAATGCGTAATTAATGAGGAGGGAGGAGAGAACCTTTTATAGGTGAGGAAGAGGTTGATCTTCTCTTTGTTTTCGATGTGGGACTGATGTGCTTCAGTACCCAGCTCTGGGAGCTACTGACGCTATCTTGGCACGGCGCGTCGGCGGTGATCTGGGGGTGATCCGAGGCTCAGGCTGTTGCCCGCTTGGCCGTGTATCTGCATGTTATTCCTTTGGCGGGAATTAGTACCTCTGGCGGTACAATGAGCGTAGCCCATTATACCTAATGTTAATGTCTAAAAGTCCGGCGGTAGCTGAACCTTTGTTAACGCTGACCCGATGAGCGGATCGGTGCTTATGATGTTATCAAAGCCTCCGCTACCTGTCAATTAAAATACAAAGGGCGTCAGAGGGAGACCGCGTTGGGCGGTCTTCAACTCTCTGATGCCTAAGTTAGTCAATGTATTTATGTTGACAAAGTAACAGTAGGTAAGTATTGAATGCGTAATTAATGAGGAGAGAGGAGAGAACCTTTTATAGGTGAGGAGGAGGCTGACCTCCTCCTTGTTTTCGATGTGGGACTGATGTGCTTCAGTTCCCAGTTTCAGAAGCTTCTGATGCTATCTTGGCGCGGCGCGTGGCGGCGCGTCGGAGGCGATCTGGAGGTGCTCTGCCGCTGGGGTTGTAGCCCGCCTGGCGGTGTGTCTGTATGTCATTCCTTTGGTTGGAATTAGTACCTTTGGCGGTACAATGAGCGTGGCCCATTATAGCTAATTATGCTTGCAAATGTACATGTATGTACAAGTCCCCCAAGTCCCCAGTCAAGGAGGGCAATCTTGGTTGGGGAGTTGCTCGGCGGTTTGGAGCGTTTTGTTCCGCTAGACTTGCAAGAGCATAATTAGCGTCAGTGCGTTGTCAACCATGGATTTTGTGAGCAAACGCTTTATACCCTTTCGGGCGGGCCCCTGCTAGGCCCCCCAGGGAGTCCCCCACTCCCCGGCTAAGATAGACCTCCGGATGGTCGGCAAATTGTTTGTTGAGGGGGAGCTGCACGGAGCAGAGGGTGTTGGGTAGCGAACCCAATCTTAGCACCCGAGTGACGGGGGTCAACGTGCCTGATCAGGGCCGTCGTAGACTGTTGACAAGTCCCCGTGTCCCGTAGGGACGGTCTGACCGTAACGCCGCGTGGCGGTCGTTGTCAGAGTGAGGCGTGGCCTCGGTACTTTATTGAGCGATATGGCGCTGAACAAAGCACGCAATTTGCAAGATGAAAAGGAGGTCCGCCAGATCTGTGTGGCGGAAGACGCCCCACTTGCAGGGTGGCAAGGCAGAAGTTTCGCTGGCGGTGTTTCGCTCAGCGGAGACTTCGTCTCTTGGAAGATGACAAGGGAGAAGTTCCGCTGGCGGGGTTTCGCTCAGCGGAGACTTCGTCTCTTGGGAGATGACAAGGGAGAAGTTCCGCTGGCGGGGTTTCGCTCAGCGGAGACTTCGTCTCCTGGGAGATGATAAGGGAGAAGTTCCGCTGGCGGGGTTTCGCTCAGCGGAGACTTCGTCTCCTGGAAGATGACAAGGGAGAAGTTCCGCTGGTGAGGTTTCGCTCAGCGGAGACTTCGTCTCCTGGAAGATGACAAGGGAGAAGTTCCGCTGGCGGGGTTTCGCTCAGCGGAGACTTCGTCTCGTGGAAGATGACAAGGGAGAAGTTCCGCTGGCGGGGTTTCGCTCAGCGGAGACTTCGTCTCTTGGGAGATGACAAGGGAGAAGTTCCGCTGGCGGGGTTTCGCTCAGCGGAGACTTCGTCTCTTGGGAGATGACAAGGGAGAAGTTCCGCTGGCGGGGTTTCGCTCAGCGGAGACTTCGTCTCCTGGAAGATGACAAGGGAGAAGTTCCGCTGGCGGGGTTTCGCTCAGCGGAGACTTCGTCTCCTGGAAGATGACAAGGCTCAGCGGAGACTTCGTCTCCTGGAAGATGACAAGGGAGAAGTTCCGCTGGCGGGGTTTCGCTCAGCGGAGACTTCGTCTCTTGGAAGATGACAAGGGAGAAGTTCCGCTGGCGGGGTTTCGCTCAACGGAGACTTCGTCTCTTGGGAGATGACAAGGGAGAAGTTCCGCTGGCGGGGTTTCGCTCAGCGGAGACTTCGGGCGGTTGGGGAAGTCATCCGCAGTGGTTACTTCCATCAGACGCTTCGTCTGGTGGTGGTTGACACGTGTTCAACCCGTAGAGGGTTAGCGTGCGGAGGTTTTTCTCCTAAGGCTAGCCGTCTTCTCGCCATAAATGATAGTAATTATGGATTTCGTAACCGAGGCGACGCCTCGGTTAATCCGGAGAGTAAGCGGGGGTTTGCGACACGTGTACGGCTGCTGTGAGATGTCGTTTTTGAGCGGACGGCTAAGGACGCGCTGATGTTGACATAAAAGGGGGGGAAACTCAATGAGATTTGACACTTTGGTAAAAGCTTCAAACTCAGTCGTCATCTTCTCACTCTGTTCGTCCTAGACCGAAGGAAGAGGTTGCCAGAGCCTTGAGATTCTGTTCCCGGGGAAACGACGATCTCATCAATCGCAAAATCGCTGCGCACCATCACACCGTAGGTTTCGACACCGAGGTTGGTATTTGGGTTCCTTTTTTTTTCTGTTTCATTGAATCTGCCGTTTTCTGGGTTTTTGTTTTTTTTGGGTTTGGGATGGTTTCTGTTGTGGCGTGTTCTGGGGTGTGAAGTGAGATTTGGGGTTGGGTTATGGTGGTGGGGAGGGAGTTGGCGTTTAGGGATGAGGTAGATGGTCGAATCTGGGTTGAGTGTGTTCTTATTTTGGCATTTTCTGGGTAAATTGTTCTTGATGTTCTTGGCTATAACTGATCTGAGAATAGGCTAGATTTGTGTTTGTGCTAACTGGTGTGGGTTTTAGGGTTTGGGATGGCTAACGTCATAGAGATTTCGAGCAGTGAGGATTCCGGGTCTGACGTGTCATTCAGCGCGGCGGATAGGATATTTATTGACTCGTTGCATCCATCTGCCCATGCAGGAACCTCACTGCCGGGACCGCTAGAGGTAGAGCCGCTACAGACCATACCTTGGGAAGTAGCCATGGGTCGTGGTCCACGTCCAGAGAGCTCTAGGGCGGGTGAGGCCGCTGCTGCCAAAGCTAGGCGCGACGAGCGTTTGGCGAGCAATAGCGCTGCCAGCGGCTCCGCTGGGGAAGAAGAAACAGCAGGGGAGGATGCTGAGTCGGCGTGGTTCCTCGAGGATGGCACCGCCGTTGACGAGGCAGGAGGGCGGATGAATGCCGCCGCCGTCACTCGAATGAAGAAGACGTTCCGGTTACCGGGGTCGGTGAAACTACGGCCGCCGACGGTAGATGAAAAGGCTCGATTCTCCCAGCGGGGTTTGTGGCAGTGCATGAGGCGATATTCCGCCAGGGAGTGACACTCCCGCTGGTGCCCAATCTTCAAATCCTGGTGTGCGAGTTTGGCCTTGCCTTTGGTCAGATTTGCCCCAACATGTGGCGGTTGATGCTGGCGATGAACTCACTGTGGCTGTTGTCCGGGTGTGAGGGGCCTACTGTGGCGGAAGTGCTTCACTTCTACGAGTTGGTCTACGTGAAGCGCCAGGGTTGCAGAGGGCAAGTGAACCTGAGCCGCCGCCAGGGAGCACCCAAGCTGATCGAGAATCTAAGGGATTCAATGTCCTACTGGCGGGGGACCTTCTGCGTCGCCACGGATGGGTGGGAGTATCGGGCTAGGGCGAACGAGGAAGGGCCGACGTTTAGGATTAAGTCGGAGTTCCAACCTATTCGAGGTTGGCAACCAGTTTCCGCTGAATGTAGCTGGCGTGGTTTGTATTTTGCAAATGTACCTTTACTAATCGGTTTGTGCTTGTGCAGCGGGATTGCGGTACAACTTAACGCGCGAGGAGGAGTGTCGCGTGGCACGGATTAGAGGTTGTTGGCGGAACCGCAACTTGCTGGACTTCCGACTTCTGACTGGCTGGGAGTTGCTAGTCGATCAGAAATTAACTCGGTCCATTAGTAAGAAATTGCCGCCATATTGCTCTCCCTTTTTTTTTTGTACTAAGTAGCTGACTGACTGGTTGAGTTTTTTTTTAGAAACGCCGCCAGGTAACAAATCGAGCCGGGACGCTTTCGAAAAAGCCATGGACCGCGCGGAGATTGATAATTTCCTGGAGACAATGTACGCCTAGCGGTTGGTGGCCCAGCAGACCGTAGTGAACCCCGAGACACTGGCGCTGAGCCAGTCAGAGGTTCCGGTGGTGTTGCAGATGCCGCTCCACTCTCACCTTGGCGATGATGGGCTGCCCGTCGTCCAGGCGGGGGTCACCGTAGCAGGCGGCAAAAAAGGGGCCGCCACAGCTGCTGCTACGAAGGAGAGGGTACCCGCCAACAGGCGTGGTTCCCAGAAAGAAAAGCCGGTGCAGCCGGCAGGGACTGTCACCGCCCCAAGGGAGGAACCGCCGCCGAGGGTGACGAGGGCTGCTGGCGGCAACACGAGGGTGCTTGAGAGGAAGCGCCGGCAGACAGACTCCCCCGACGAGGAAGAGGGGGAGGACGTGGAGATTGTCAGCGCCCGCAGCAGAAGAAGGCCCGTCAAGCCCCGCTCAAAGGGGCTGTGGTGGAAGGGGAGGCGCCCGCCGTCAGTGACCTGGACTCCTTCGCTGCCTACGCGGAGTTTATGACAGATGGCGAGAGGGAGTTCCTCTTCCACCTGTGTGAAAGGCTAGGGTTTGGCGGCCTAGCGGGGATCTCACGCCCAACCGCGGTTGACCAATCGCCCTACAGCTCGGCGTTTGGTCAGATTTCAGCTGGCCTCCACGACATGTTTGAGGCAGCAAGGAAGCAGCCTCTGGTCGAAGGGGAGCTGAGGGAGGAGATTCGAAGCCTCCAGAGGGATCTGGCGGAGGCGAGGGAGAAGCTGGCGGATGCAGAAAGGCGGCTGGTCAAGGCGGAATGTGACTTTGCCGACGTCCGTGGTAAGCTTAACGTGGCCATCGAGCGGGACCTGGAGAGGAATGACCGCGTCTCCAAGTTGGAGGAGGACATCGCCCTGCTGGAGGAGCGGATAGCCGCCAAGGACAAGAAGCTTATCATTGTGCAGCGGGAGTCTATCGCTAGGGCGACGGAGCTGAAGCGGCTGGAAGGCCAGGTTGTCCGCCTGAGGGCTGAAGGGGAAACTGCCGCGGCCGCCTCCATCGAAGCGTTCAAGCAGTCGGCAGAGTACACGAAGGCGATGACCGAGTCCGCGAAGGCCGGGGCCTTGGCGAACATAGACATGCTGAAGCGGAAGGGCGCCATTGACTTCGTCAAAGCGTCACAGCCGGATGCGCCGCCGGCCAAGAGTGCCCCGCCGGAGAAAGAAGTCGTGCCTGCCCCAGCGGGAGGTGCCCGCTCAGGCAGTGGGGAAAGCGGTGCACAGCCGGCGGAAGGGTCCCAGCAGACCCCCAATCCCACACCGTCGGAGGTGTCGCGTGCTGGATTTCTGGCGGCGCATACCCGGGCGGACGGTACGATAGAGACCCCCAGTCCGACAGCTCGAGGGTCCAATCAAACTAGTCGAGCGATCGTGCCGCCGCCTGCTGAAGCAGAAGATGCCGAGGGCAACTCCTGAAGCCAGCTGTGACCGTCTGAGATTCTCTTGTTTTTTTTTTTTTTTGTGTAGCCGTTGAGGCACAATAAGTTGTAACAAAAATTTGAAATGGAATGAATTTTTCGACGTTGTGTTTGCTATGATGTGTTTGCACCGCTAGTATCTTGAAATTTTTTTTTTTTTTGATCAATGAAACATTAAAGGAATTAAGATTGGTCCAAGTGCACTACGTAGCGGAAGAGGTCTGCTGACGATTGCTGGCGTTGCCAGTTGCCCTCAGTGCTAGACTTGGTAACAATGGTTTGAATAATTCCTCGTTTCATTGATAGCTGATTGATCAGCGTGTACAAAAGTGGGGTAGTACCCGTTGGGTAGCTTCCTTTAGCTAAATATTGAACAAAAATTTAGCTAAGTCAAGATACTCCTGGGTAGCGGATGACTATTTGTAGTAATACCGAAGGTGTTCGGTATTCCAATGGTGGGTCGACGTGACGCCATCCTTGTCCATTAAGTAGAAGGTGCCTGGGCTAACGACTTCCACAATTTTGTATGGACCTTCCCAAGTTGGGCGGAGTTTTGTTGGCGGCGGAATTACTTCCTTCATTACCCAGTCCCCCAATTGGAGGTTCCGGGCCTTGACCCTGGCGTTGTAGAAACGCGATACCCGTTGTTTGTTTTGCAAGTTGTGCAAATGGGCCTTGTCTTTTTTCTTCTAGGAGGTCCCTATCCAGGTTGACGCCGTCGCTGTTGGTCTCTGGGCAATAGCCTTCGACCCTAGCGGTAGGCTGAGTTACTTCAATAGGTAGGACAACCTCTGTTCCGAACATCATACAAAAGGGTGTTTCGCTGGTGGTGGAAGTTGAAGTTGTCCGGATAACCCATAGAACTTCTGGCAGCTTCTCCGCCCATAAACCTTTGGCGTCGTCGAGCTTCTTCTTTAGCAGCTTCTTGATTATCTTGTTTGCTGCTTCGACCTGGCCGTTGGTTTGAGGATGGGCGACAGATGCAAAGCTCAACTTGGTGCCGAGGTTGGCGGTAAAGGAGATGAGTTCCTTGTTGTTGAACTGTGTGCCGTTGTCTGTAATGATTGTATGTGGGACACCATAACGGCAATAGATGTTCTTCCAGAGGAAGTGAATTACCTTGGCGGTAGTTATTGCCGTCAGTGGCTCCGCCTCTATCCACTTGCTGTTGTAGTCGATGGCGACGATCATGTACTTGAATTGGCCCTTGGCGGTTTGGAACTTTCCCATCAAATCGAGGCCCCACGTGGAGTGAATCCATGGGCCGATGATAATTGACAGCGGCTCTGCCGGTGCATGTGGGAGATCTGCAAATTGTTGGCATTTGTGGCAGGATCTCGAAATCCGCCTGGCGTCATCACCAAGTGTGGGCCAGAAGTAGCCCTGTCGCATTGTGCGGTTGGCCAAGGATCTGGCGCCTGAGTGGTTTCCGCATTCTCCGCCATGGATTTCTGCTAGGACGGCCTTTCCCTTCTCTGGGGTTAGGCAGCGGAGGTTGGGATGAGTGAATCCTTGGCGGTAAAGTTTACCATTCTGGATGTTGTAGCGGGTTGCTCTCCGCTAGAGTTGTCGCGCCTGAACTTTATCCTCCGGCAATGTGCCGTTGCGTTTGTATGCAATGATCTCGTCCATCCAGCTGGGGCTGACCTCAATGCTGAAGATCTCCGCCAGGGTCTTTGTGATACTCGGCTTGTCAAGGCATTCCACCCTTGTGTCCGCTGGACTTTGATGTGGTTGGGCGGTTGCCAGCCTCGCCAGTGAATCAGCCTTAGCGTTCTTTTCCCTAGGGATTTGTGTGATGGTATGAAATTTGAACTTTTTGAGCAACGTTTTGACGTACCCCAAATATGCCGCTAACTGCTGGTCCTTGGCCTGGAAGCTGTCGTTGACTTGGTTAACTACTAATTGGGAGTCGCTGAATATGTTGACGCTGTCAGCCCCTGAGTCAATGGCGAGGAGCAAGCCGGCAATGAGGGCCTCGTACTCCGCCATATTGTTTGAAGCTTTGAAGTTGAATTTCAACGCGTACTCCGCGTTCAGTCCCCCGGGTCCTGTTAAGATGACTCCGGTGCCGCTGGCCTTGGCGCTGGCGGAGCCGTCCACATGCAGGTTCCAATCTGACTGTGGGGGAGTTGCTTCGCCAGTGGCTACCATTTCTGCTCCGGGCTCTGACTCGGTACCAGGTTCAGGTTGACGCTCGGTGAGTTCAGCGATGAAGTCCGCCACAGCCTGGCCCTTCATGGCGGTTCTTGGCTTGTATTCTATGTCAAATTCGCTGAGCTCAATGGCCCACTTGCTGAGGCGCCCTGAGTGTTCAGGGTTCTGCATTACTTGCCTCAGTGGTTGATTGGTTAGCACATGGATGGTGTGAGCCTGGAAGTACTGGCGGAGGCGTCTGGCGGCGACGATGAGTGCGAGGGCTAGTTGCTCCAAGGGAGGATACCTTGTTTCTGCTCCATTCATGCCTCTGCCGGCGTAGAACACCGGGAGCTCGTCTTGGCCTTCCCGCCGGACAATGGCGCAGCTCACCGCCGACACCGAGACCGCCAGGTATATGAACAGTGTCTCTCCTTGCACAGGGACAGAAAGGAGAGGGACTGCTGCCAGGTATTCCTTCAGGCCCTGGAACGCCGCCTGACACTCTGGGTTCCAGTTGATGACTTTCTTGTGAGTCGTTTTGAGGAGCTTGAAAAATGGGGCACACTTATCAGTGAGTCTGGAGATGAATCGAGAGAGGGCGGTTAACTTGCCCTGGAGGCACTGGACGTGCACCTTATACTCAGGGTCCGCCAGGTCAAGGATGGCCTGCACCTTGTCTGGGTTAGCCTCGATGCCCCGCTCGCTGACGATGTAACCCAGAAATTTGCTGGCGGTGACCCCAAAGAAACATTTTTCTGGGTTGAGGCGCATACCATAGGCCAGGAGAATGGTTACTATGATCTTGAGGTTTGCCACATGTCCGCTGGCCCTTATGCTCTTTACCAGCATGTCGTCCACGTAGACCTCGATGATTTTCCCCAGATGCTCAGCGAACATGGCGTTCATCAACCGCTGATAAGTTGCACCAGCGTTCTTCAGACCGAAAGGCATGACATTGTAGCAGTAGAGGCCTTTGTCGGTGGTGCACTCCTGGTCGCCGGGATGCATCTTGATCTGATTATATCCGGAGAAAGCGTCCATCATGCTGAGGAGCTCATGTCCGGCGGTTGCATCCACTAGCTGATCGATACGAGGTAGCGGAAAACTATCCTTGGGGCATGCCTTGTTGAGATTTTTGAAGTCGACGCACATCCGCCACTTGCCGCTGGGCTTCTTGACCATTACCAGATTGGAGATCCACTGGGGATAAATGACTTGGCGGATAAATCCAATGCCCTGGAGCTTGGCAACTTCTTCTCCTATTGCCTGGTATTTTTCCTCATCAAAGGCCCTCCGCTTCTGCTTGATGGGATAAAAGGAGGGTTTGATGGTCAGTTTGTGAGTTATAATTTCAGGGGAGATACCTGGCATGTCAGCGTAGGACCAGGCAAAGACGGCGGCGTTATCACGCAGGAACTGAGTGAGCTCCACCGCTACCTCCGGTCTAGCTGTGCGCCTATGCGGACCGTCCGCTCAGGGTGTTCGTCCGAGATGCAGACAACCTTCAACGATGTCTCCGGGTTGACCGGTTCCTTCTTTACGTACTTCTTCTCTTCATCCCTAGGATCCTCAAAGATGTTTGGTTGAGGTGCCTGGTTACCTACCGCCAGAATTTCATGGCGGCGGGCCGACCGCGCCACAGTCGTTGAATAGCACTCTCGAGCCAACTGTTGACTTCCTCTTACACAGCCCGTGCCGTTGGGTGTGGGGAATTTCATGAGAAGCATGTATCCGGCGATGATGCACTTGAGCTTGTTTAGCGCTGGTCATCCAATGATGGCGTTGTACGAACTGAAACAATCGACAATAATGAATTCCGTATGTACCTCCGCCATGCATGGACTAGTACCAATAACTAGTCGCATGTAATCCGACCCCAGCGGTTGTGTGACATCGCCGGAGAAGCTGAGCAGTGGCTCGTGATCCTGGAGTAGTTTCTTATTCCGCTTGAGGTGGTTGTAGCAGCTGTTGAAGATGACATTGACAGCGGACCCACTGTCCACCAGGATTCGCCCTACTGAGAATTTGCCAAGGATGGCGTCGACCAAGAATGGGTCGTCATGCGGTAGATGCACTCCACGCTCCTCCTCCTCCGAGAAGGTAATAGGTTCCCATCCTGATCTGGGGAGCTTGGCGGACCGCTCGTACCGGATGTTGCAGACCTCCTTTGGGTGATTGGCGCGTGCATAGCGCTTTCTAGCCCTGTGAGACATGCTGGTGATTGGAGCGCCGCCATCGATGGTGTTGATGCGGCCCAAAGTCTCAACGTTGGCAATTACTGGTGGTGGTTGGCGTACCTTGAACTGCTCCAGCTTGCCGTCATGGTACAGGGTCTCAATGGCCGTTTTGAGAGCATTGCAGCTGTTGGTATTGTGGCCGCTGTCCTCGTGGTATTTGCACCACTTGCCGATGTTCCTGGGCTTGCCCGTCTTTGGGTACTTTGGAGGGGGTGGCGGTGGGATCTGATCCTTGCACTGATTGTAGATTTCTTCATACGAAGCCGTGAGGACCGTGAACACTGCGTACCGCTGCGAGGACTCTGCCTGTTTGTTGCGGTTATCCCCATGGGTTGGGCGGTTGCCCTTATAATTCTGGTCCTTATGCCGCTTGTTCTGCTGGTGGCCCTGCTGCCACTCCCTCTTCTTGTCAGTTGGCGGTGTTGAAGGGGTCTTGTTAGCGGTTTCCTGATGACTGGGGGATGGCTGTGACGACTTTGTTGGAGTTGCTAGTGGCGGTGGGATTTCTCCATATGTAATGAATTCCGCCTGGGCGTGGATGACCGCCTCACTCATGATGTGGTCGTACGCCGCATTTGAGTGACTGTAGTTGAGGTGATAGAGGAATGGTCCCTTGAGGAGTCCCTGCTTGAAGGCTGCCGATGCCATTGTTTTGTCTAGGTCACGGCACTGAGACGCTGCCGCTCGCCACCTTGTGACGAAGGCCTTCAGCGATTCGTCCTCCCCCTGCTTGACGCTGAACAACTGACTCGTGTTGTGATGCCCGGCGGACAATAAGATGAACCGGGAGAGGAAAGCGTGTGATAGTGCATGGAATGAGCTGACAGACCCCGGTGGACACTCAAAGAACCAGTTCATTGCCTCGCCATCCAATGTTTCGCTGAACAAGTGGCACAAGGTGGCGTCGTCGAATCCCTTATTGTTGGTGACCTTCTTGAAGGTGTCCATGTGGACAAAGGGATCAGACATTCCGCCGTAATGCGACATCTTTGGGGTTTTTGCAGACGCTGGCCTGACAGCTTGCAGAATCGCAGCGGTGAAGGGCCCAGGTCTGGAAGCGAAAAGTGGATTCTGAGTTGGTGCTGGGGCGCCTGACTCCGCCCGAATCAATCTTTGCTCCAGCTGGTGCATTCTTTCCAATATCTGGGCGGTCGCATCGCCGGCGGAATCAGCCCGAGTACTCCGCTGGACCTACCTGTGCCTTGGCGCAGGCGGATTGCCTTCTGTCCTCGTCCTAGCCACCGAGCGGTTGGTATGCGGCAGTGATTCCGCCTCCTGCTCAACCATTAGCTGGGGGATGGGCGGTGGTCCCATCCCCAACAATTCAGGTGGGTCCAGTGGTACCTGCATTTGTATGACTGGCCCTGGCAACAATGTGCCAGTGACCGGTCCGCTACGTCTGGTGATATGTTACTGCTCGCTCTGTGCTGGGCGGGCGGTGGCTTCCAGCGCCCTCTTTAGTTCCTCAAAACGTGCCATGAGCGTAGCCACCTGTCTTTGGGCCTCAGCCTTTTCTTTGCGCTCCTCCTCACGTTCTCTGTTTGCCTTATGAAGATCCGCCAGTGCCATCTCGTACATAGTGACGAGATCCTGGCCCGGCGGGCGGCTGCTGCTGGGATTTGCCTCACCGCTGGGGTTGGTCGGTGTTGTGAATAGTGCGCGGTTAACGCCTACCGCTGGGTCGGAGGGCTGGGGAATGGCGGACTGGTCCGCCTGCTCCTCAGCATTTCCTCCGCTACCGTTAGTCATGGTGGATGTGGTGGGATGACCTTTTGTTCAAGGATTCCCACAGACGGCGCCAATGTTAATGTCTAAAAGTTCGTCGGTAGCTGAACCTTTGTTAACGCTGACCCGATGAGCGGATCGGTGCTTATGATGTTATCAAAGCCTCCGCTACCTGTCAATTAAAATACAAAGGGCGTCAGAGGGAGACCGCGTTGGGCGGTCTTCAACTCTCTGATGCCTAAGTTAGTCAATGTATTTATGTTGACAAAGTAACAGTAGGTAAGTATTGAATGCGTAATTAATGAGGAGAGAGGAGAGAACCTTTTATAGGTGAGGAGGAGGCTGACCTCCTCCTTGTTTTCGATGTGGGACTGATGTGCTTCAGTTCCCAGTTTCAGAAGCTTCTGATGCTATCTTGGCGCGGCGCGTGGCGGCGCGTCGGAGGCGATCTGGAGGTGCTCTGCCGCTGGGGTTGTAGCCCGCCTGGCGGTGTGTCTGTATGTCATTCCTTTGGTTGGAATTAGTACCTTTGGCGGTACAATGATCGTGGCCCATTATAGCTAATTATGCTTGCAAATGTACATGTATGTACAGCTAATTATGCTTGTTAATGTACATGTATGTACAAGGATTGACACACCGGATTAGCGGTGGCATTGAGCTAGGTCAATCATGTCGTTGCATTAGCGAGCGGCAGTTGCTCAGCGGACGGCTTGGGCCGTTTAGTGCATTGAAGATCATTGATGATCGTGACTGGAATTATTGACACTTGGTGTGATTCTATTCGCCGAACATGGGCAGTGTAAGGCGTGGAGAAGCTAAAGGTTTCGCGTTAGGAATCATGCTGCGTAACCGTCCCATTAATCGACACGTGGAGAGATCTTGGGTGTCGTTCTGATTACAACGGTTCCGATTTCCCATCAATCCCTTTTAAAAGTCGGATCAGTGACGTTGAGAAACAATTTTTGTAATTTCTGATTTTTTATATCACCGGTAAAACTTTGATCACTGTCTTATTCTGCTGAAAATCTCATTGTATTTTGGAGTGATCGTGCCTCGAATCTTCTTTCAGGTAAGGATTTGAATCCTCGTAGTTTAGTTTGTATCGAAATAGATTGCTGCAGTTGTGCTTGTGTCTGGTCTTTAATGACCTCTTGCATGATCTGTTGATATTATATGTGTTGAATAGATGATCATTGATAGCAATCTGGGTTTAATGTATATTTGTATGGTTGAATATATGCTTGTGGGATGTGGTAAAGGGGAAATCTGTAGGTTTAGGTAGTGGTTTTGAATTGCTGGTATCTTGGGCTCTAACTCATTTGGGTTGCTGGGTTTCTTGATGTTCTTGAGTAGACTTTGAAAAGTTTCGTAATGGAGGGAGGAGAGATAGGTTTTATATCTAACTTGGTGTGTACTAACTGTGTTTAGGTTGTTAGCGGAATGCCCCCAGAAGTCATTGACTTATCAAGTGATAGTGTCAGTAATGAGTCTATAGATACTACCGAACTCTTGGCAGAGTTTTCAAGAGTCAACCAGTGATTTGCTGAAGTTACATCATCTGCTGGTGCAGGTAGTGCGCCTCAAAACTCTCAATGTAAGCCACAGAGCTCAGGTGGCCCTAGTCGAAGAGACACTAACAGACAAGCAGAGTCCACTTAAGTAGGGAGTCCCCCAGACTTGAGTCGTCCGCTTGATTTAGTTCCCCTTCAGCGGAGAGATCCGTTACTAGAATTGCCATATATGCCCGCACGTGATTCCGTGCAAGAGGAATCCCCAATAGATGCCTATCTTAGAAGACCAGCCAGGAGAGAAAGTATTCGTTGGAAGTAGATGGCGGGCAAGAAGTCTGAGTTCAAGTTATCCTAGAAGCGTGCAAGAGCTACCGAGTCCGAGTGTCTGTTGACTCATTTGGAGGACGAAGTAAACACAGAAGACTTTGAAGAGGGTGACATTTATGCTGGCACCTAGGCCATAGATTATCTTGAAGACAATATGGAGATTAATCCGCCAGAGAGATTGATGACTGCGGAAGAGATTAAGGGAATGAGAGAGCAGTACTGTATTCCAGGCACTGTCGGGCTACGGCTGCTGAGGAAGGGTGAGTCCGCGCATGATCCTCCCGAGGGTCACATAGCCATTCATCATGCGCAAGTGAAGATGGGATTGTATCTTCCGCTGAACCCCTTCATGCAACGCATTCTGTCTAGGTTGAAAGTTTCTGTTGGGCACGTTTTGCTCATCATGCTGCGAGTGTTACAAGCTTTCCATGTAGTATGGCGAGTTTACAGGTTAGGATTTCCCACTAGAGCGGAAGTGATGCATTACTACGCTCTGCAATATTCCCGAAAGCAGAAGTGTTCTGGGCCCTTTGGCTTGACCTCTCGGAGGGACATCATGAAGGACCATAGGATCTTCGTGGACGCTCCCAACTTGACCACTAACTGGCACACGACTGTGTGCTTCGCGTATGGGGATTGGGAGAGAGGTAGGAGTAACACTATTGATCGATATGGCACTGATGACGTTCCACAAAAGTGTCAAACTAAAGGTGTGGCCACTGTATAGGTCTTAATTACTTGCTGTTATCCTTTCCTTGTTGATACTTGCTTTCAATGTTGCTATTATTGTTGCTTACTTTGCTATGATGTTGTCTGCTAATACATTTCACTTCCCATTTTTGGCAGAAGACCTGTTCATTCTGCTGTGTGACTGAGAATTGGTGAGCTTGAAGCGGATTAGGCATATAGTGAAGGAGAAAGGTCCATTCAATATCACCAAGCTAACGTGCTAAGACACATTGAACAGCTGTGGCATAACACTTAGGCCAAGTAAGTGTCTGTTGTGTCAATGCATTTGAATTGCTACTACTATGTCCGCTTAATGTCATGACATGTTTTTGCCCAGAAAGTGTTGATGGATGATGCCACCCAGGAAGTGCGGATACAAGAAGGTTAGCACCAGATTAAGCGGCCCAAGTCCTTGAAGTTGACGGAACCAATTCCGAAAGAGTCTGCAAAGAAGAAGAAGAAGAAGAAGAAGATGACGACGATGATGCCGTGATTGAGGAGTCCGCGAAAGGAGATGAAGAAGAGCTAGAAGGATGTAGAGGAAAATGAGGAGGAGAATGAGGAGGCACACCAGAAGAGGTCTGAGAAGGGAAAGCGGGTTAAGACGGCTGCTGTGCCTAAGCGGAAGCGGAGGCACATTGAGGCTGTTAAGGGTGTTGAAATAACTAAGCTTGGCGCCATGGTTTCTATTGCCATGCCTTCGCTTAGCTTGCCAGTTCCAGCCAAGACCAAGAAAATCCTAAAGAAGATGGCGGAAGAGTACAAGGTGAAGGATGCGTCATACCTTGCCGAGGTCACTGAGATCTCAGGCAAGATGAATTTTTCTGACCATGTCACCTTGGGTCACTGTTCGCCCTTGGAAGCCAAGCAGAAGATTTGGGAGAAGCGATCGAGATTGGGCACAAAATTTTTGTCAGTAAAGAATTTGAGGAGGAGAGCGAATGAAAAGGCAACTGCAGGTGGCCCACGGCGAGTGTGATGAGGCGAGGCTGAAGATTACCAGACTGAACAAGGAAGTTACAACTTTGAAGAAGAAGCTGGAAAAGAAGACGAAAGAGAATAAGGCTTTGGAAGCTCAAGGTCATGAGTAGAAGCGAGAGGTGGAGCGGTTGGCTAAGGAGTTGGAGGATAGGGATGTGAACTTGGGTTTAGCACAGACGAGCTTGGCGAGTGCGGAAGAGGATATTGTTGATACCACACATCACATACCGCCAAGCATAAGCAACGACCTCGTATGTGGGCCCCATGTAGGGAGCCAAACTCGCCAAGGCCGCATCGCGAAGCTCTAACTAGGCATCGCGCTCCCGGAACTGTCTCTCCAGCTCTCACAAACGCTCCTCAGCAACGCCAACTCGAGCCCTGACCTCCTCTATGGCCTTCAAACCAACCTTGGCCTGCTGCAACTTGCCGGTTAGATCCAGGTTTACCTCCTCTAGCGGAGCAACAACATCCTCAGCTTCTTGACGGCGAGACTCCTCCATGGCCAGCGATCGCTCCAACTCCATCCTCCTCGCGATCTCATCGTCAATCGCCCGCCTCATCTCCTCACGCTCCACCTAGCCACGATCCAATGCATCCTGGAACTCGCGTGCTCTTTCCCTCTCAGCATTCAGCTCACCCTGTAGCCGGGCTATCTCCCGATCAAAATGCGCAAGCAACTCAGCCGAAGCTTGATAATTCATATTCACAGCCTACACCACACATTACCCAATCAGAACATTCACAAATGACAGACAATGAAAGCACACAAAGGGGTCACGATACATACCCTCATTAACCTCTCATGTGCCTCCCGATACCTAAGGTGCAGATCCTCAGCATTCACACGGCTGCGATCCCGATGGCAATTTCGCAAATCAGAAGCCATGTGCAGAATAGCTCCATCTGTGATCCCAATTTCACCAAGGGTGCGTGCGAGACTCCCAACAACCTCGTCACAAGAACCCCGGGAACTCCTACTTGTAGATCTGGAACGCGACACATCGTCAACCCGAGCCCTCTTACCACCACGGGTATCGACACTAACACCCACTGGGGGACTCCCAAGACGAAGCTGTGAAGCCACCCTCTTCCTCGACCTAACTCCGTCAGTGCGAGCACAAGTCTCGGACACTCGGGTCCCTTCCACCTCGCCAACCTGGGCAGGGGCCCCTGTCCCGGCAACCTGGGTACCCCTAACATCGCCTTCCCCAACCTTCTGCTGCGCTTCAGGAGCCTCAATAGTCAGAACAACATCCCCAACAGCCTGGCTGGTCACCTCCGCTTCCCCGCTGTCAACGGTGATGACCTCTCGCAATACTGGACCGCCGATATCGTCGCCAAAGACGGCGTCCAGCTGCTCTAACACGGCAACCTATACTAGGCGAGCCTTGGCACTGGTATCGCTTTGGCGCCGCTCAGCTTCCTCAAACAACTCCTCGACAGAGATTTCCACTTCAACCACTCGCTCTGATGGCCGGTCCACGACGCCATGCTCCACCCCTCCCGTAGAGACTCGGGGGGGGGGGGGGGGGGGGACTGCCTTGCACCTTCCTGAACCTCGGGGAGCTGGCGCTCCTCAATGAGTACTTGGAAGCATTGTCCAGCCTCGCCCGCCCGCTCCCGAGACTGAGTAGCTTTCTCAGCAACTGGCTCTGGGCAAGGTTCTAAAAAACGCTAGGCACTAGTCGGCCAGTGATGCAGGGACTAGCGCCTAGGGGCCTAGGCGGGAGCCTAGGCGGGGACTCGGCGGTTTTTAATTTTTAATTTTAATATTATTTTTATGACATAATTATATAAATAAAAATATTAAAGTTCACAATTAATTGAGAATAAATAGAAAAATATATTTTAAAATTTAGCAATCATACTCATTAGCCAAAAGAAACAATAATACCGTTTCAAAAAAAAAAAAAAAAAAACAATAATACTTATTAATTAAAAATAAATCGGGTAGTATGAATCTAACAATCTGTTAGTCAACCACCTCCCAGACCCAATATTAATTCCCTGACCCAATATTCTTAAAGCCCAAAGATTAAGCTCTATCTTATCTCTTTGACCAAAAAGCTATCTTATCTCATCTGTTAGTTGTACAGGAGAGAAGAAGAGACACTTTCAAATTCGAAGTCATTTGTTGCAGCAACAGCAGCAGCGTCGTATTATCATCATCATCACAATCATGGCACTCATGTCCCGCATCACCTTACTCTCTTTCTTTTCTTCTCTCCCATTCTCGCCCACTCTGACCTCAAAGACCCAGATGTTATCGTCGTGAGTCTCGTGACCACCAACCATATATCCATCACCACGATTGCCACCTCCCAACCCGACCCGGTCTCAAATCCCAGAGAAATCGAGGAGAGGGATGGACTTATGTGCGGCCGTATAGCCTTTGAAGAGAGGAAAAACGGCGGTGGAAGAAAGATGTGAGGTTGAATATAGTTCAGATCCTAGCGCCCAGCCCCAGTCGGGATCCGTCCAGCCCGCCTAGGCGGACGCCTAGCAGCCCGGCGCCTAAGGCAAACGATTAGGGGAAAATCCGAACGGCACCTTCACGCCTAGCGCCTAGGCGGCCGCGTAGGCCGATTTTTAGAACATTGGCTCTGGGTGACCCTGACCCACGTGCCCCTCAACACCCGCCTGCTCCTCGGCTTGTTGGTTGAGATATTCCAACACAATATCGGGAAACCTCAGGTACATCTCGTCGGACAACAACATGTTCACCCGATGATCAGTCACACGTACTTTATCAGGAAGATCGACGTCAACTCGCCTTGCCGTCTCCGATTCTCGCAGAAAGTCCCTCATGATAACGTCGGTATCCACCTCCGCATATGGGGCATCACTCTTGCTAGCAACCTCGCTAGGCATATCCGCTGCAACACAAGAACATAATGTTAACAGAACCGTAAAACGGTTAGACATCATAAAAAATAAACAGCCCCTCACCCGGACGCCTCCCCAGCTCCCACATTTCGTATATCGGGAGCCTACACAAGTGATAGAACCCCCTTGTTCCCCAGGGGAACGCGCCCAGCACCCTCGCCACACGCTTCTGCTCTAGCGTAGTCAGGGTGGTCTCCTGCCTCACTACGATACAAAGACCTGCTGTTAGCACACCAATGGCAAAATGAAATTCACCAAACACGCATTCACGATACTCACATATAGGCTGGAAACGAGTAGGAACCCAATGCACCATGTCTGGGTTCTGCCAATGGCCCCTAACCAGGCAAGGCCTGCCCCTCCAGCGAGCATAAATATTTGACGCAAGGTCCTCAATAATCGCTCGGCCACGCGCCTTAAAATTTACACATCCGCTATCGCCAGTCTTTGTCGAGTATTGCATCTTGAACATAGAATTAAACTCGCCAATGCTGGGACACATCAGTCTGCTAAACTTCCACAGCAGCAATACTCCCATCAATTGCCTCAACGCATTTGGCGATAGCTGCCCCAACGATATATTCAGACACGATAGCTGGTACTGCAGCTCTTCCGGTATCGAGAACGTCAACCCACACTTGAGCTGGTACTCGTAAAAGCATGCCCACCCCACCTCAGGGTGGCTAAAACATTCACCATCCCTCAAAGAGCGCAGCAATACATTGCCTGGAATCCCCCAGGTTGTCCTCATTTCGGCGATCTGCTCCTCCGTCATACTCGGACCAGGCTAATCAATGGGCATCTCGCCAAGGACTAACCGCCCCCGCGGCGAGTGCGGAATCTCCAACACTTCAACATTCTCCACCTTAGGCACATCGGAACCCACAGCTTGCTCAACCCTACTCAGAACTCCACGAGACGAACCCTCACCACCTCCTCGGGAACTGCCCACGACACCCCTGCCAGGAACACCCTCACCACGTCCTCTGGAAACACCCTCACCAACTCCTCGGGAACCGCCCACCGCACCCCCACGGGGAGCACCCTCGCCACGACTGCGAGAAACACCCTCGCCACGACTGCGAGAAACACCCTCGTCACCTCCACGAGAAGCGCCGACACCACCACGAGAAACTCCTTCACCTCCACGAGAGGAACCCTCTCGCCTACCGCGACCGCGATGCTCCCGCGCCATACTGCAAGCGATACAAACAACTAGTCAGTTGCCTCCTATCTATCGCCTTCCTCGACCCGCCCCTACAAAATTTCAAATCCTAATAACCTAACCCGGAGCCACAATAGCAAGCCCAGCTCAACCCAAAATTCACCCTCTCCAAAACTTCACCGGACCTAACGCGACCCAGAGCCCGTCGGTAAATCTCACTCCTGGAAAATGACCCCCTTAACAAAACCCATGCACACAAACACCCTCAGACAAACCCAGAAAGGCCAAGAGACAGCGTACCTGTTCATTCCTCCAACCAGAAAACAGAGAGAACGACGCCAATAAAACGGAATTCTGACCACCACCCGAAAGTTTCAAGCTTTCTACATGCGAAAGGCCGTAACTTTAATCCGTTCTTATCCCAATCTCCAACAAGAACACAAGAACAGTAACCACCCCCATGTCCCTCCTCTGTCCTTATATAGGGACCTCGAGAATACATGGACCGTTGGACGTGCAAGGACGACGACACCAGATCTCAGCACGTGTCCGACATCCCTGAACGTTACAGAAGTTATGCGTCGTCACCTCGACTCCTTACCACTACGCCATTATTATATGTTTCGGACTCCAGTACATCGGGCTTCCCGTACACGAAAAACGAATGACATCACTACACGTGTCACCAGGGCATAGCGTATGGGCCAAAAGAAGCATGAAACCCTACCACCGATTAGCGATAGAGACACAACGCCAAGTGCGAGTACGATCTCCTCACCCCAGCCAAGACTCCTCTTACGTGGGGACTTGGGGGACTGAGGGTAATGGCTGTACGGAAGCCACGTGGCATGAACTAGCCTTGAACTTCCGATACTTTTACCAAAGACAAACTCCCCACCCAAGAAAACTCTTGACCGGGGACTTAGGGGACTTGTTGGTATACATATACCTCCTAGGCACAAGTATCGGAAGCATAAGACTCATATCGCCAATATAGAAGTAAAGTTAAGCTCCCAGCTGGCGGTCCCGATACCCCACGGGGTGATATCGAGATCCCAAACGTCCCACACCAAAAGAAACGAAGCCAGACTCCCACAAATCTGCTACAATAAGGGCATCTCCAACAACCCAAAGAGGTAACTATTTACTATCGCTTTCCATCATCATTATCTTGTATCGATACTGACTTAGGCATCATAGAGTTGAAGGCCGGCACACCCAGTCTTCCCTCTGACGTTCGTCTGTTTTGCAGATAAGCGAGACCGATAACGGTAGTAGCAGACCAAGATATCTCGTGATTTAGCTGGATCAGACCCCTCTCGAGACAGCTGAAACATGTTAAATAAAGAAAACAAGTTGTGAAAAGCTAGGGAATTAAGGCCGAAGTGTGTTGGGTACAAGAGCTCAGGCTAGAATCGGAAAGAATAACTAGATGTAAACAAATACCACAAGACGATCAAGAGATCTTTAGTAAAAGAATTTGGGTGATGATGAGAGATCTAAACTTGCTGTTGCTTATAATTAAATAGAGAGAAATGCTGATTTTGCTTGAGGGAATGTGTTTTTACTAGATAAATTTGGTATGTTTGTTAATGCTAGTCACAATTTGCTCGATGAGGCTCGCATGCATGTTGTAATCTACAAATTAAAATGCATGTAGCTTGGCATGTAAAGTTTTCTTTGCTTGGTTTTGATTTCTTTATTTTGCTTGCTTAGAGTTATTTAAGCATGTAGTAGCTTTGCTTGTGTACATACATGTACATTTGCAAGCATAATTAGCTATAATGGGCCACGATCATTGTACCGCCAAAGGTACTAATTCCAACCAAAGGAATGACATACAGACACACCGCCAGGCGGGCTACAACCCCAGCGGCAGAGCACCTCCAGATCGCCTCCGACGCGCCGCCACGCGCCGCGCCAAGATAGCATCAGAAGCTTCTGAAACTGGGAACTGAAGCACATCAGTCCCACATCGAAAACAAGGAGGAGGTCAGCCTCCTCCTCACCTATAAAAGGTTCTCTCCTCTCTCCTCATTAATTACGCATTCAATACTTACCTACTGTTACTTTGTCAACATAAATACATTGACTAACTTAGGCATCAGAGAGTTGAAGACCGCCCAACGCGGTCTCCCTCTGACGCCCTTTGTATTTTAATTGACAGGTAGCGGAAGCTTTGAGAGCATCACAAGTATCGATCCGCCCACCAGATCGGCGTTAACAAAGGTTCAGCTACCGCCGAACTTTTAGACATTAACATTGGCGCCGTCTGTGGGAATCCTTGAACAAAAGGTCATCCCACCATAATCACCATGACTAGCGGTAGCGGGGGAAACGCTGAGGAGCAGGCAGATCAGTCTGTCATTCCCCAACCCCCCGACCCAGCGGTAGGCGTTAACCTCGCACTATTCACCACCCCAGCCAACAATCCCGGCGGTGAGGCTAATTCAAGCAGCAGCCGCCCACCGGGCCAAGATCTCACCACTATGTACGAGCTAGCACTGGCGGATCTTCATAAGGCAAACAGAGAACGTGAGGAGGAGCGCAAGGAGAAGGCTTAGGCCCAAAGACAGTTGGCTACGCTGATGTCACGTTTTGAGGAACTAAAGAGGACGCTGGAGGACACCGCCAATCCAGCGCAAAGCGAACAGTCACGTAGCACCAGGCGTAGTCGACCCGGCACTGGCACATTGGTACCGGGGCCAGTCATACAGATGCAGGTACCGCTGGACCCACCTGAGTTGTTGGGGATGGGACCACCGCCCATCCCCCAACTAATGTTAGAGCAGGAGGCGGAATTACTACCGCACACCAACCGCTCGGAAGTTAGGGTGAGGACTGAAGGCAATCCGCCTGCGCCGAGGCGCAGGCAGGTCCAGCGGAATATCCAGGCTGGTTCCGCCGGCGATTCAACCACCCAGATATTGGAAAGGATGCAACAACTGGAGCAGAGGTTGATCCGGGCGGAGTCGGGCGCCCCAGCGCCAACTCAAAATCCACTTTTCGCTTCCAGACCTGGGCCCTTCACCGCTGCGATTCTGCAAGCTATCAGGCCAGCGTATGCAAAAACCCCAAAGATGTCACATTACAGCGGCATGTCTGACCCCTTCGTCCATATGGACACCTTCAAGAAGGTCACCAAAAACAAGGGATTTGACGACGCCACTTTGTGCCACTTATTCAGCGAAACGCTGGATGGTGAGGCAATGAACTGGTTCTTCGAATGTCCGCCGGGGTCCATCAGCTCATTCCATGCACTATCACACGCCTTCCTCTCTCGGTTCATCTTATTGTCCGCCGGACATCACAACACAAATCAGCTGTTCAGCGTCAAGCAGGGGGAAGACGAATCACTGAAGGCATTCGTCACAAGATGGCGAGCGGCAGCGTCTCAATGCCGCGACCTAGACAAAACAATGGCATCGGCGGCCTTCAAGCAGGGACTTCTCAAGGGGCATTCCTCTATCACCTCAACTACAATCACCCAAATGCGGCGTACGACCACGTCATGAGTGAGGCAGTCATTCACGCCCAGGCGGAATTCATCACATATGGAGAAACCCCACCGCCACCAGCAACACCAACAAAGTCAACACAGCCATCCTCCAGTCATCAGGAAATCGCCAATAAAACCCCTTCAGCGCCACCAACTGACAAGAAGAGCGAGTGGCAACAGGGCCACCACCAGAACAAGCGGCAGAGGGACCAGCACTACAACAAGGGCAACCGCCCAACCTAGGGAGATAACCACAACAAACTGGCGGAGTCCTCTTAGCGGTATGCAGTATTTACTGTCCTCACAGCCTCATATGAGGAAATATACAATCAGTGCAAAGATCAGATCCCACCGCCACCCCCACCAAAATACCCAAAAACGGGAAAACCAAGAAATACCGGCAAGTGGTGCAAATACCACGAGGACAGCGGCCACAATACCAACAGCTGCAATACTCTCAAAACGGCCATTGAGACCGTGTACCGCGATGGCAAGTTGGAGCAGTTCAAGGTGCGCCAACCGCCACCTGTGATCACCAGTGTTGAGACTTTGGGCCGTATCAACACCATCGACGGCGGTGCCCCAATCACTAGCATGTCCTACAGGGCAAGGAAGCGATATGCACGCGCTAATCACCCAAAGGAAGTCTGCAACATCTGCTACGAAAGATCCGCCAAACTCCCAAGGTCAGGTTGGGAACCTATTACCTTCTCGGAGGAGGAGGAGCGCGGAGTGCATTTACCCCATGACGACCCATTCTTGGTCGACGCCATTCTTGGCAGATTTTCAGTGGGGAGAATCTTGGTGGATAGCGGGTCCGCTGTCAACGTCATCTTCAGCGGTTGCTACGACCATCTCAAGCGGAACAAGAAACTACTTCAGGATCACGAGCCACTGCTCAGCTTCTCCGGGGACATCACGCAACCGCTGGGGTCAGACTACATGCGGCTGGTTATTGGCACTAGTCCATGTATGGCGGAGGTACATACGGAATTCATAATTGTCGATTGCTTCAGTTCGTATAACGCCATCATTGGACGGCCGACACTCAACAAGCTCAAGTGCATCATCGCCGGATACATGCTTCTCATGAAGTTCCCCACGCCCAACGACAGGAGCTGTGTGAGGGGAAGCCAGCAGTTGGCACGAGAATGTTATTCAACGACTATAGCGCGGTCAACACGCCGCCATAAAATTCTAACGGTGGGTAATCAGGCACCGCCACCAAACATCTTTGAGGATCCTAGAGATGAGGAGAAGAAGTATGTCAAGAAGGAGCCGGTCAACCCGGAGACGTCGTTGAAAGTTGTCTGCATCTCGGACGAGCACCCTGAGCGGACGGTCCGCATAGGCACCCAGCTAGACCTAGAGGTAGCGGCGGAACTCACTCAGTTTCTACGTGACAATGCTGCCGTCTTTGCATGGTCATACGCGGACATGCCAGGTATCTCTCCTGATATCATCACACACAAGTTGACCATCAAACCATCCTTTTATCCCATCAAACAAAAGCGGACGGCCTTTGATGAGGAAAAATACCGGGCAATTGGAGAGGAGGTTGCCAAGCTCCAGGGCATCGGATTCATCCGCCAAGTCATCTACCCCCAGTGGATTTCTAACTTGGTCATGGTCAAGAAGCCCAGCGGAAAGTGGAGGATGTGTGTCGACTTCAAAAATCTCAACAAGGCATGCCCAAAGGATAGCTTCCCACTACCTCGCATTGATCAACTGGTTGACGCAACCGCCGGACACGAGCTCCTTAGCATGATGGACTCTTTCTCCGGCTATAATCAGATCAAGATGCACCCCGGCGACCAGGAGTGCACCACCTTCACCACCGACAAAGGCCTCTACTGCTACAATGTGATGCCTTTCGGTCTGAAGAACGCCAGTGCAACTTATCAACGACTGATGAACGCCATGTTCACGGAGCATCTCGGAAAAATAGTCGAGGTCTACGTGGACGACATGTTGGTCAAGAGCTTAAAAGCCAGCGGACATGTAGCAAATCTCAAGATCATAGTAACCATTCTCCTGGCCTATGTTATGCGCCTCAACCCAGAAAAATGCTTCTTTGGTGTCACCGCCAGCAAGTTCCTGGGTTATATCGTCAGCGAGCGAGGAATCGAGGCTAACCCGGACAAGGTACAAGCCATCCTCGACCTGGCGGATCCTGAGTATAAGGTGCACGTCCAGTGCCTCCAGGGCAAGTTAACCGCCCTTTCTCGATTCATCTCCAGACTCACTGATAAGTGTGCCCCATTTTTCAAGCTCCTCAAAGCGACTCACAAGAAAGTCATCAACTGGAACCCAGAGTGTCAGGCGGCGTTCCAGGGCCTGAAGGAATACTTAGCGGCGGTCCCACTCCTCTCTATCCCTGTGCAAGGAGAGACGCTGTTTATATACCTAGCGGTATCGGTATCAGCGGTAAGCTGCGCCATTGTCCGGCGGGAAGGCCAAGATGAACTCCCAGTGTTCTACGCCGGCAGAGGCATGAACGGAGCAGAAACAAGATATCCTCCCTTGGAGCAACTAGCTCTCGCACTCATCGTTGCCGCCAGGCGCCTCCGACAGTACTTTCAGGCCCACACAATCCATGTGTTAACCAATCAACCGCTGAGGCAGGTAATGCAGAACCCTGAACATTCGGGACGCCCCAGCAAGTGGGCCATTGAGCTCAGCGAGTTCGACATAGACTACAAGCCAAGAACCGCCATGAAAGGCCAGGCAGTGGCGGACTTCATCGCTGAACTCACCGAACGTCAGCCAGAACCCGGTACCGAGACAGAGCCCGGAACAGAAATGGTAACCGCTGAGGAAGCAACTCCCCCACACTCGGATTGGAACCTGCATGTGGACGGCTCCGCTAGCACCAAGGCCAGCGGCGCCGGAGTCATCTTAACAGGACCCGGGGGACTGAACGCGGAATACGCGTTGAAATTCAACTTCAAAGCTTCAAACAATATGGCGGAGTACGAAGCACTCATCGCCGGCCTACTCCTTGCAATCGACTCAGGTGCTGACAGCGTCAACATATTCAGCGACTCTCAATTAGTCGTTAACCAGGTCAACGACAGCTTCCAAGCCAAGGACCAGCAGTTAGCGGCATATTTGGGGTACGTCAAAACGTTGCTTAAAAAGTTCAAATTTCACACCATCACACAAATCCCCAGGGAAAAGAACGCCAAGGCTGATTCACTGGCGAGACTGGCAACCGCCCAACCACATCAAAGTCCAGCGGACACAAGGGTGGAATGCCTTGACAGACCCAGTATCACAAAGACCCTGGCGGAGATCTTCAGCATCGAGGTGAATCCCAGCTGGATGGACGAGATTATCGAATACAAGCGCAACGGGACATTGCCGGAGGACAAAGTCAAGGCGCAACAGCTAAAGCGGAGAGCAACCCGCTACAACATCCAGAATGGCAAGCTTTACCGCCAGGGATTCACCCATCCCAACCTCCGCTGTCTAACCCCAGAGGAGAGGAAGGTCGTACTAGCGGAAATCCACGGCGGAAAATGTGGAAACCACTCAGGCGCTAGATCCTTGGCCAATCGTACAATGCGACAAGGCTACTTCTGGCCCACACTCGGTGATGACGCCCGGCGGATATAGAGATCTTACCACAAATGCTAACAGTACGCTGATCTCCCACATGCACCGGCAGAGCCACTGTCAGTCATCATCGGCCCATGGGTTCACTCTACGTGGGGCCTCGACTTGATGGGAAAATTCCAAACCGCCAAGGGCCAGTTCAAGTACATCATCGAATACAACAGCAAGTGGATAGAGGCAAAGCCATTGACGGCAATAACCACCGCCAAGGTAATTCACTTCCTCTGGAAGAACATCTACTGCCGCTATGGTGTCCCACATACAATCATTACAGACAACGGCACGCAGTTCAACAACAAAGAACTCATCTCTTTTACTGCCAACCTTGGCACCAAGTTGAGTTTTGCGTCTGTCGCCCATCCCCAAACCAACGGCCAGGTCGAAGCAGCAAACAAGATAATCAAGAAGCTGCTAAAAAAGAAACTCGACGACGCCAAGGGTTTGTGGGCAGAGAAGCTTCCAGAAGTTCTACGGGCCATCCGGACAACTCCAACTTCCGCCACCGGCGAAACCCCTTTTTGTATGATGTTCGGAACAGAGGCTGTCCTACCTGTTGAAGTAACTCAGCCTACCGCTAGGATCGAAGGCTACTGCCCAGAGACCAACGGCGACGGCGTCAGCCTAGACAAGGATCTCTTGGAGGAAAAACGACACAAGGCCCATTTGCACAACTTGCAAAACAAGCAGCGGGTATCGCGTTTCTACAACGCCAGAGTCAAAGCCCGGAACCTCCAATTGGGGGACTGGGTAATGAAGGAAGTCATTCCACCGCCAACAAAACTTCGCCCAACTTGGGAAGGTCCATACAAAATTGTGGAAGTCGTTAGCCCAGGCACCTTCTACTTAATGGGCAAGGATGGCGTCACAACGACCCACCCTTGGAATACCGAACACCTTCGGTATTACTACAAATAGTCATGCCGCTACCCAGGAGCATCTTGACTTAGCTAAATTTTTGTTCAATATTTAGCTAAGGGAAGCTACCCAACGGGTACTACCCCACTTTTGTACACGCTGATCAATCAGCTATCAATGAAACGAGGAATTATTCAAACCATTGTTCCCAAGTCTAGCACCGAGGGCAACTGGCAACGCCAGCAATCGTCAGCGAACCACGTCCGCTACGCGGTGCACTTGGACCAATCTTAATCCCTTTAATGTTTCATTGATTGGCAAAAGAAAATCCTAAGTCAAGACCCTAGCGGTACAGACATATCATGACAAACACCAAAATTCAAAATTTCATTCCATATAAAATGTTCATTACAAAAATGTGTTATGCCTTAGCGGCTACAAAATAGGAGGGAAGTTCCAACATCTCAGGGTTGGCCTTAGCTTCTTCACCTTCAGCGTGCGGCGGCGGGTGCGCGCGGCTTGTTTGGTCAGACCCTCGGGCGGTGGGACTGGGAGTCTCTATAGTACCGTCCGCCCGAGTATGAGCCGCCAGGAAACCAGCACGGGACACCTCCGACTGGGTAGGAGGAGGAGTCCGCTGGGAGCCGTCAGCTGGGCGTGCGCTGCTTTCCCCACTTCCCAAGCGAGCGCCTTCCGCTGGGGCAGGAACCACACCCTTCGCTGGCGGGGCATTCTTGGCTGCCGGCACAGTGGGCTGGGCCGCCTTCACAAAGTCAATGGCGCCCTTCTGCTTCAACATCTCCACATTTTCTAAGGCCCCAGCCTTCATCGCCTCAGTCATGGCCTTGTTATACTCCGCCGACTGTTTGAATGCCTCAACAGCAGCGGCTGCAGCACTGCTCCCTTCAGCTTTCAGGCGGGCGACCTCACCCTCCAGCCTCTTCACCTCGGCCAGTCTGGCAGCGGACTCCCGCTGCAGGATATCGATCTTCTTGTCCTTCGCGGTTACCCGCTCCTGCAGCAAGGCCTTGTCCTGCTCCAACTTGGAGACGCGGTCATTCCTCTCCAGGTCCCGCTTAATGGCCACCGCCAGCTTACCGCGGGCGTCCGTGGCGTCGCAGTCCGCCTTTGCCAGGCGCAGTTCCACCTCCGCCAGCCTGTCCCTCGCCTCCGTCAACTCCCTCTGAAGACTTTGGACCTCCTCCCTGAGCTCCCGCTCAACCCGGGGCTGTTTCGACGCCGCCAGGAACATCTCATGCAGCCCAGCTGACAATTGACCAAAGGCCGAGCTATAGGGCGACTGGTCAATAGCCGTTGGCCGCGAGATCCCCGCTAGGCCGCCAAATCCCAGCCGCTCGCAGAGATGGTAGAGAAACTCCCGTTCACCATCAGTCATGAATTCGGCGTACGCGGCGAACGAGTCCAGATCACTCGCGGGCGTCTCCCTCTCCACCACGGGAGCCTTGGGCGGAGCTTGCCGAGTTTTCTTCTGCTGGCGGGCCCCGATGGTCTCCGCATCGTCCTCCACTTCCTCGACGGGGGAGTCAACCTGCCGGCGCTTTCTCTGGAGCACCTCTGTGTTCCCGGCAGTGGGCTTCGGTCCCTTCGCCGGCTGATCCTCCCTTGCAGTGGTGACAGTCTCCGCCTGCCGCGCCACTCTCTCCTTTTGAGAACCACGCCTCATTGCAGGCACCCGCTCCTTCTGCGGCGCGGCGGTAGCGGATCCCTTCTTCCCGCCAGCCACTTGGGCCCCCGCCTGAACGACCGGCAGGCCGTCATCACCAAGATGGGAGTGGTGCGGCATGGGTAGCACCACCGGAACCTCGGACGGGCTGAGCGCCAGCGTCTCGGGGTTCACAACAGTCTGCTGGGCCGCCAACCCTTCGGCGTACATGGACTCCAGGAAGTTTTCGATCTCGGCGCGGTCCATGGCTTTTGTCGAAAGCGTCGCGGCTCGCTTTGTTACCTGGCTTTCTACAAAAAAAAAAAATTATTATATACAACCAGTTAGCCTGAGATACAACCAGCAGCCTCTTATACGTGTCACGCGACACTCTTCTTCAGGCGTCAGGTTATACCGCAATCCCGCTGCACAAACACAATAATCGTTAGTAAAACTATAGATCTACGCGTTGGAAATACCGTCAGCTATGTTCAGCGGAGTCTGGTAGACAACCTCGGATGTGTTGAAACTCCGACTTAATTCTAAACGTCGGCTCTCCCTCGTTGGACCCAGCTTGGTACTCCCACCCCTCCGTCGCAACGCAGAAGGTTCCCCGCCAATAGGATATGGAATCCCTTAGGTTCTCAATCAGCTTGGGTGCTCCTTGGAGGCGGCTCAAATTCATCTACCCTCTGCAACCCTGGCGCTTCACATACACCAGCTCGTAGAAGTGAAGCACCTCCGCCACAGTAGGTCCCTCACAACCGGACAACCGCCATAGTGAGTTCAGCGCCAGCATTAACCGCCACATATTGGGGCAAATTTGCCCAAAGGCAAGGCCAAATTCGCACACCAAGATCTGAAGATTTGGCACCAGCGGGAGTGTCACTCCTTGGCGGAATATCGCCTCATGCACGGCGGCAAACCCCTCCGGGAGAATCGACGCCTTCTCATCCACCGTCGGCGGGCGCAGCTTCACCGAGCCCGGCAGCCGGAATATCCGCTTCACCCGATTAACGGTGGCAACATTCATCCGCCCTCCTGCCTCGTCAACAGGGGTGCCATCCTGGAGGACCCACGCTGATTCGGCATCCTCCCCCGCCATCTCTCCCCCACCAGCGGAGCCGCTGGCGGCACTGTTACTTGCCAACCGCTCATCACGCCTATTTTTGGCAGCGGCGGCCTCTCCGGCCCTAGAACTCTCCGGACGTGCGGCACGACCCATAACTACTTCCCAAGGTATGGTCTGTAGCGGTTCAACCTCTAGCGGTTCTGGCAGTGAGGTTCCTGCATGGGCAGACGGACGCAACGAGTCGATAAATATTCTATCCGCCACGCCGAACGACACGTCAGACCCGGAATCCTCACTGCTCGAAATCTCTACGACGCTAGCCATCCCAAACCCTAAAACCCAAATCAGTTAGCTCAAACAAAGATCTAGCCTAGGCCCATATCAGTTATAGCCAAGAACACCAAGAACAATTTACCCAGAAAAAGACAAAACAAGAACAAACACACGCAACCCAGATTCGACCATCTAGCAAAACCCTATACACCAACCATCTGCCAAACACCATAACCCGCCCCCCAATCGCACTTCACACCCTCAAAGCATACCAAAGAAGAGCAGAAAGCATCCCAAAAACCAGAAACAACAAAACCCAGAAAATAGCATATCCAATGAAACAGGGAAAAGGGAATCAAGTACCAACCTCAGTGGTGAAACCCACGGTATGCTGGTGCGCAGTAATCTTAGGTGGGTGAGACCGTCGTTTCTCCGGGAATGATATCTCCAGACTCCGGCAGCCTCTTTCTTCAGTATCAGACGAACAGAGCGTGAAGACGACGAGTGTAAGTTTGAAGCTTTTACCAAAGTGTCAAATCTCGCTGAGTTTCCCCCCCCCCCCCCCCCTTTTATGTCAACATCAGCGCATTCTAAGCCGTCCACTCAAAAACGACATCGCGCACCAGTCGTACACGTGTCCCACGTCTCCACTTACTCTCCGGATTAACCGAGGCTTCGCCTCGGTTACAAAATCCATAATTACTAGCATTTATGGCGAGAAGACGGCCAGGCTTAGGAGACAAACCTACAGACGCTAATTCTCTAGGGGTTGGACATGTGTCGACCAGCATCAGACGAAGCGTCTAATGGAAGTAACCACTTGGGAAGAATTCACCAAGCGGCGAAGTCTCCGCTGAGCCAAACCCCGCCAGCAGAACTTCTCCCTTGTCATCTTCCAAGCGGGGAAGTCTCCGCTGAGCGAAACCCCGCCAGCAGAACTTTTCCCTTGTCATCTTCCAAGCGGCGAAGTCTCCGTTGAGCGAAACCCCGCCAGCAGAACTTCTCCCTTGTCATCTTCCAAGCGCCAAAGTCTCCGCTGGGCGAAACCCCGCCAGCAGAACTTCTCCCTTGTCATCTTCCAAGCGCCAAAGTCTCCGCTGGGCGAAACCCCTCCAGCAGAACTTCTCCCTTGTCATCTTCCAAGCGGCGAAGTCTCCGCTGAGCGAAACACCGCTAGCAGAACTTCTCCCTTGTCATCTTCCAAGCGGCGAAGTCTCCGCTGAGCGAAACCCCGCCAGCGGAATTTCTCGCTTGTCATCTTCCAAGAGTCGAAGTCTCCGCTGAGCGAAACCCCGCCAGCGGAACTTCTCCCTTGTCATCTTCCAAGAGTCGAAGTCTCCGCTGAGCGAAACCCCGCCAGCGGAACTTCTCCCTTGTCATCTTCCAAGAGTCGAAGTCTCCGCTGAGCGAAACTCCGCCAGCGGAACGTCTTCCTTGTCATCTGGCAAGCGAGGCGGCTTCCGCTACACACCTCTAGCGAAACCCCATTTTCCAGCTTGCCAGCCTCGTACCTTGTTCAACACAGTATCGCTCAAAAAAATACCGCCTGACAAGTCTACTGGACGCTGTTTCCTGCTACAGTCAGCGGGGTGATATCCGCCAGCGGCGAATCCCGAGGCCACGCCTCACTCTGACAACGACCGCCACGCGGCATTACTGTCAGACCGTCCCTAAGGGACACGGGGACTTGTCAACAGTCCACGACGGCCCTGATCAGGCACGTTGACCCCCGTCATTTGGGTACTAAAGATTGGGCTCGCTACCCAACACCCTCTGCTCCGTGCAGCTCCCCCTCAACAAACAATTTACTGACCGTCCGGAGGTCTATCTTGGCCGGGGAGTGGGGGACTCCCTAAGGGGCCTAGCAGGGGCCCACTAGAGAGGGTATAAAGCGTTTGCTCAGTAAATCCATGGTTGACAACGCACTGACGCTAATTATGTTGTTGCAAGTCTAGCGGAAGATAACGCTTCAAACCGCTGAACAACTCCCCAACCAAGATTGCCCTCCTTGAGCTGGGGACTTGTACATACATGTACATTAACAAGCATAATTAGCTATAATGGGCTACGCTCATTGTACCGCCAGAGGTACTAATTCCCGCCAAAGGAATAACATGCAGATACACGGCCAGGCGGGCAACAGCATGAGCCTCGGATCACCCTCAGATCACCGCCGACGCGCCGCCACGCGCCGTGCCAAGATAGCGTCAGTAGCTCCCAGAGCTGGGGACTGAAGCACATCAGTCCCACATCGAAAACAAAGAGAAGATCAACCTCTTCCTCACCTATAAAAGGTTCTCTCCTCCCTCCTCATTAATTACGCATTTAATACTTACCTACTGTTACTTTGTCAACATAAATACATTGACTAACTTAGGCATCGGAGAGTCGAAGACCGCCCAACGCGGTCTCCCTCTGACGCCCTCTGTATTTTACTTGACATGTAGCGGAAGCTTTGAGAACGTCACAAGTATTGATCCGCCCACCAGATCAGCGTTAACAAATGTTCAGCTACCGCTGAACTTTTAGAAATTAACAATCCCCGACGCTTGGGCCACAATGTCAGGGTCGCTACCTGACGCCCATTGCTTCCACCAAGCTTCCCCTCCTCCCCTCCCCCCCCCCCCCCCCCCCAATCAATCCAACACTCTAACTCTTCCCTAAATTCATAGTTAGCTTCCGCTTTTCCCCATGTCTAACTTGAGCATCAGAGGAGTGAAGTCCGGAAGGTTCCGGACTTCCTCCTAACAATTTCCTTTGTTGTAGATTTATTAGGAGAGTTCAAGCGCGAGCTAGGTTACGGTCTGCTTCCGCTAAGCTACCCCCATCTGGATTCACGTACAAACAGTACATAAAAGATCAAGGAAATAAAGTCAAAAATAGAGACAATAGAAGCTCATAAATTAACCACATCTAAACCATTGACAATAAGAGTTGCTGATGCATAGAAATAGAAACACAATTAACAACATCTAAACCACTGACAATAAGAGTTGCTGATCCATAAAACCGAAAAGATCCAAACTTTAAGATCGGCAATACCTTTTGAATGCTATAGCGAACCGGTTACAATTGAAATTGAAATTAAGCGATAATCTCAAACACAAAAGATCAACAAAAAGAAACTACGCGCCTTAGACTCTTTAGATCAAGATTTGCCAAAAAAAGAAAAACTCTAGAGCCAAAAGCCCAAACCAATAGTCACAATCAACGACGGCCTCCCCGAAATATGTTGTGGCTTTCGGTTAGGATAGATGGGTCGGGAAGCAGAAACTGTTTCCTTTTGTCTCGTTATGATTCTTCAACAGAACCAATTCTCTCCACCTCTCTCCCTCTTTCTGCGAGGCAGTTTGTCTCTTGCGTCCAGAAAAAGGACATGCAAAAATTCTCTATCAGCTAAGCAGATCAACAGGTGGCAGGGGCAATAGAGTAATATCTGGGTTAGGCAGCGGGGGCAAAAGCGGAAGCACACAGTTACTAAGGGGGTTACTGTTTCTAAGCTACACTAGAACAAACGCTAATGTAGTATATATGGAATTAGAACTATATAGAAGTATAGATAATTAACAGTAATATCAATTAATGACAACATCATCAATTTCCAAACTCTTCATGGTATTGGAGGTGCAAAGCATCTGACAGAGTTTTTTTTTTTCTTGTGTTTTTTTTTTTTTCTCCTTCCCCTTTATGTCCACTACTTCTAATACTCTTCCTAGTTCAATTGTTGCTTTCTTAAAATGCACTTACACAAATTATTTGAATTGGCTTTGCCAAATGCGCCCGTTTCTTCATGGCCATAATATTCAGAAATATGTCAATTGTTTTGTGTTGCTCTTTCTCCCAATCTCCTGGCGGCCTGCTCATGGTGATTCCCCTCTTCAACCCAGTCCAACTTTTGCAAAGTGGTTTCAAAAGGATCTACTCGTGGTCAGCTACATCACCACCACCCTAACTGAACCAATTTCTCTATGTGATGTGGGTCAAGCAATATCTAACGCTATATGAGACTGCCTGCAACAATATTTTTTCCAACAATTTGTCGCCAATGCTACCAATCTCCATTTTCAACTCCTTGACATGAACAAAAACTCTCTATCTATCTCTGCCTACCTCTAAAATGCCAAATCCTTGGTTAACTCTCAACCATTAATGAACCAATTTCACATGCCAACACTGAGGAGTGAAAAGTATTTGGACTTAAATTAAGCCCTCTTCATTGCTCGTTGATCCATGATTGAAAACAAGGCCCAAAAACCAATCTATTCTCTGTTGTACAAATATTCAATTCAACTCAAACGTAGGAGGACTGCACAAATGTTGCAAAACATATTGTGGCCCTAGATTTCGGGATGCCCATTTCGTGTACCAACGTGTTCATGTCGTTCTTCGACTCCAGTTGAAGATATTGTTGACAAGATCGCCTTCATGAAAATTTCCTGCACCAACAGTCATTCGTTCACGATAGTCGGTGATACCTTGACTACATCCATCATTGAAATAGATTGACTTAGCTTTGTTAAAAGAACTCTACCAAAGATACGGGCTACCCAAAAAACCAACTTCAATGGAACCAGATAATTACATCACATCTCATTTGATTTAAAATCAAAATAGCATTAGGATTCATTCATACGTTGAATAATTCAAATGTTTGAGATATCAGAAATACTATAAATTACATAGTCTAAACATTATTTGAATGACCCAAAAACAAAGCATGAATGGAACCCTCTATAATTTAGAAAACCTTAGTCGACTAGCAAAATGTCTTCTAGTTTCAGTCATCCCTAAAAAATGTCAAATCACTCCTTAGGATCCTCAATGGAATTTTTTTACAAACTTCGACTAAGCATCAACTATTGAAGACTCTAAGACCTCGTTTGTTTCGCAGATTTAAGGACTTGGGAAAGGAAAGTTATTCCTTTCCTTTGTTTGGTAACCACAAAATCCGGAAATGCTTTCCTGACATAGGGGAAAGTTGGGGGTAAACTCATTCCACTCAAACTTCATGGGATTGAGTTTCCCATCTCATTTCCCAGCATTAATTGCAATAATTTTGGACAATAATAGCCCAGCATTAATTGCTTGAGTACCCTTGGTAGTGTTGAAAATTCATTCTAGGTTGTTTTTATTTTAAAATAGAAGGTTATTATTGAAACATTGATATATTTTTACTTTCCTTTCCTGCACCAACCAAACATCGGAAGAGAAATCAAATGGTCTTTCCTAGATGCTTTCCCTGCTTTACCAAACACAGGAAAGGAAATCTGACAGGAACTTTAATTTCCCTTCCCCACGGGAAAGACAAGGGAATTGATTTCCTTTCCGTGAACCAAACGAGGCCTAAGGGATTATCCTCTACATGCTTGACTATAGGACTTTTTAGCGCGGCACTACTAGCCTCAATTTTAAGGTGACCCCTAAAAACTTTAGTTGGACTCTCCTTCAAATTTTTCCCTGAGAAAATTTCCGTAGTGCGAATACCCGAGTCAATTTCGCTATAGACAATGTGTATGATAACCCTCATCACTTTTCATAGTAGCATGATAATCATCTGGATTCATCCCCAACAGAAATTCAGAGCTCCCGGTCTCAATCTCGACGCATGCATTGAACTTTTTGAAACAAACATAGATGTGGTCATCAGGAGTCAAACCCCTTATTTGGACCCAAATTAAGCCCTTTGCATGGCCCACTGGGCCACGAGTTGAAACAAGGCCAAAAAATTAATTTAGTCTCTGTTACACGCTTATTAAATTCAACCGAAAACGTGGGACTGTGGGAGGAGAGTGCACACGTTGCGGTTCAAAAAGGATTAGGTCCAGGCCCTAAACCCTAAAGCTTATCACTGTAATTCTCAACTTCTTTCCATTGTCGTCATTCTCTAAGCTTTGCTCTCGTCTCCTCTCCTTTGAGTCTTAATTTGGTTGTGTCTTCTGGTCATAATTCTCTCGCTATAGTTTTGTTCTCATCTCATACATCTTTTGCTCCTCCTCATAACCCTGCTTTTTAGACTCCTCATGGTTTCTATCGTAATAGTTGTCCCAAAAATTGTGGTTCTTGGCCTAATTGTGGTTGTGGCTCTTGAACTTCTTATCCTAGTTAGGTTGCTCCACTTGGCTATTGTATGTTTCACCTTTTGGGTGTCCTACTTGCTCTACCAACCAACATATTGTTGCTACTTACCCTCATCGATTTGCTGGCCCTGGTTCTTTTTCTTCATCATTCGCTAATGCTCAAATTATTCAATATCAAGACCCGAACTAACATCTTAACATCAACACCACCCACCATATGACTGGTAATGCTGCTCCTTTTTAAGACCTAAACTTTCACCCCAGTACGTAATACATCTGTTTTCTTGGGTAATGGTGACTCTCTTAACATAGCCCATAGTAGTTCAATTCCTCTCTTTTTGTTCTCATTCCTTTCAACTACGTAATGTCTTTCATGTTTATTTTCGCAATAGAAACTTATTCTCAGTTGACAAATTCATTCGTGATAACTTGTATATTTTATTTTCTATCCCACTGGTTATCAAATCTATGACTTACATACAGGTTCTCTCTTGTTTCAGGGCCCATTTAAAGATGGTCACTATCCATTGTCTTTTGCATCTCCTCAAGCAATTGCTGCCTATTCATCATGGTCATCTTTCATCCTTAGTTCTTTCTCGGATAAGTCTTAAAAGCTATTGCCAATGCAGTTACCAATGAACAAGATATTGGTTTGTCCTGGTTGGTCGTAAATCATACCAGTGATGATTGTAACGCTTGGACACATTTTGTTAAGAGTTTGTTTAACATAATCATTTACTAGTTGAGGAAAATGCTAATTGAGGTACCGAGCATGAGAATGAACCAATTAAGGCCTTCATTGAGAACGTAACAAAGTACTTAATGGACAATCACCATTGCTTTATTCAAAAGTACAGCTGGAAATACAGTTGCTAACTCATAAGTCTATGAAGAAGGATGAGAAGCTCTCGGGGCTAAAAAAATTTTAAGGTATGGAAGCAAAGTATGCAGCTATGTTTCACATAATGAAGGAAGGTACAACAGACATAATTAAGGAGCATAGAGCATGAGCTAACCCAGAAGGGATTCACCATAAGTTCTTCAGTGTGAGAGTTTTATAAAAATTTGAATGGTTACCACTAATTGATGCGAGAAGATAGACCCAGTGAGAGACGATTGATGCATTGTCCCAAATAGCGGTAGCTTATTTTGTCATTGATCTACGCACTTGGCAAGCTCTCGGGCTCTTGGCATATAGTTCATTTGAACCCATAATGAAATTTGAATATAACTTAGGCAAACTAATATTGAGATGATTATGTATTTGGTATTAGTTTTGACCAATATGAGGAGCTCAGTGATTAAATGATTCAAGGTATCCAATTGAGGTCTGGACTTAAAGTAGCGTTAGAGTTCAACCAAATCTTTACCGCCACAATTATTGAAGTCCTTATACTAGTATCAAAGGATCATGAACCAGTCTCTCGAGGTACCAGAGAAAATGAATCTTTGTTCCCACTAAGACATGGCAAAGTACCGGTGTGGTGAAAGAGAAGTATGGGAAATAAACTGGCTAAGCTTCTTTTGTGGCAACCGCGTGGGGAGCGTGTTTGGTCTCATCACACTGCGGGACTTGGAGGTGAAAAGATCTCAAAGTCCCTCCTTCTTAAACCCACTGGTGGTGTGCTAGGACGACGACGAAAACATCATGAACATATGGCAGTAAAAGTGGGTAAGCATGCAAAGGCGGATTGGGAGGCACTCTGGTATCATTGGAAGTGACACGACCTGGGCCATCTTCGTTGAAAGATGGTGAATTTTCTTATAGTGGCACTGATCATCAACGGTGGTTATTCAATAATAGAGAAAAAAGGATCCTAAGATCCACTTTCTCTCTCTTCGGATATGCTTCTCTCTCTCTAAAAATTAAGAACCTGACCATGTTTTCTTGTTGTTATGAGTTTGTGAGATAGTAGTGAGGATTTGAGAGAGGTGAGAAGAGGTGAAAGGGCAGTATAGCTCTGATAAAGCAAAACAATGGTGGTATAGCAAAGAGAGAATAATCGGGTGCCCAAATCAGATTTGGGGCTGATGGATGTGTTGGGTACCAAGGAAAAATTGTGGATAACTCCCTAGATTGAGCTTGGATGGGTTAGCTAGGCTGTGTGGAGATCGATATCGGGTAGAGAAAAACAAAAAGGAGACCAACGTGGTTATTAGCTGGTATCCCACAAACGGTGTCAAATATTTCTATCATCTTTTGTATGGTTGATAAGACACAAACTAGGAATGTGGAAGAAAAGGCTTTAGTGGCTTAACAAAAGGGACTAGATAAACGCATCTGTCTATACTTGTGCAAACTAATATATATAATCTAACAACTATATGTGTGTGTGTGTGTATTCGGAACTCGGAGGCCTCAGAATATTGGAGGCCTTGTGTGGCACACCACATGAACCTCCTCATGCTTTCCTCAGGTACTATATCGCATTACCAAGATACATTATGCCACCAACCTTTGGATTTCTTGAGAATGAAATGTAGAAGTTCTCAAGAGCGTATGAGTTGATTCGCTATTGAAATCGCTTTTAAATGTTAACGAATGATCCATCACCTTTTATGTAATTGTCAATATTCACAGAGAAACTTAGTACAGTGTTGTTGTTGTCGTGCCACTGTCGTCGTGGCACTACCGTGGACCCGTCGAGTAGATTGGGTTTTTCAATTGGGAAAAATTCACCAACGGTGTCTGGACACTTTGGTGACTTTCAAAATGATACCTGAACTCTGAATGTTATCAATGTGATACCTGGATTCATTATTTCGTATCAATGTGATACCTACGACCAATTTCCGTCATGGAACAGTTAAATTTTGCACGTGCGATGCACGTGAGTCACTAAATAAAGATAAAAAGACCGATTTACCCTCAATTTTTTTTTTTCCTTTTTATTTTTCTTCTTCTTCTTCTTCTTCGATATTTCTTTCTTTCTTCTTCTTGCTTTCTGCCTTCAGCGACCACTGGACTCCACCGCCACTGAGCAACTGGCTCCTCCTCCGCCGCTCGAACACCTCCCTCTGCCTTTGCCGACCTTCACTCCCAGCCCGCCGATCAAGCGCGCCACCAGCCTGCCGACGATGCCGACGAAGGTCCAAAAATCGAGGATCCAAAAATTGAGGGTAAATCCCTAAACTCTCATCCTCCTCCTCCTCAGCAGAATGAGGACAACGCCCAAGATCCCAAACTTGAAATTGAAGCTCCGCCATCATCATCATCTGAACCCCACCACCACCACTAGACCAAGACCGAGAAGATCCGATCAAAACCACATCCAGACAGAATTCGAGTTCCCGGAAGAAAAAAAGAGCCGCCGGATGAATCGGTTACGCCAGAGATGCCAACGCTCACTCTCTCGATCGCTCTCTCTCTTTCGACGCCGATGACGTCATCATCGCGGACGTAATCGATTTGCTTCCCGAACCCAGCCCTTCTTCTCATTCCACTGTATCACTATCAGTACCAGTCCAATCCCAACCCGAACCCGAAGTCGAAAACGAACCCGAAGTTGAACCCGAAGCTGAACCCAAAGCCGAAGCAGAACCCCAATCCGACGAAGCTGAAGCGACTCCGGAGCTCCGGTCGGATCAAAGCAAGGCCTTGATCGTCGAGAAAAAGCTCAGCAGTGCTCATCAGTTGGCGGCGTCTGTTTCCTCCGCCAGGAAGGACGCAATTGCAAGGAGGAGGACGGCGGCTGACAATCTCAATCTGGCTTCTGGCGATTACGCGGATTGGACCCAAAGCATAGCCGAAGGAATCCCTAAACTCTCATCCTCGATTTTTGGACCTTCGTCGGCATCGTCGGCAGGCTGGTGGCGCGCTTGATCGGCGGGCTGGGAGTGAAGGTCGGCAAAGGCAGAGGGAGGTGTTCGAGCGGCGGAGGAGGAGCCAGTTGCTCAGTGGCGGTGGAGTCCAGTGGTCGCTGAAGGCAGAAAGCAAGAAGAAGAAAGAAAGAAATATCGAAGAAGAAGAAGAAGAAGAAGAAGAAAAAGAAAAATAAAAAGGAAAAAAAAAATTGAGGGTAAATCGGTCTTTTAATCTTTATTTAGTGACTCACGTGCATCGCACGTGCAAAATTTAACTGTTCCATGACGGAAATTGGTCGTAGGTATCACATTGATACGAAATAATGAATCCAGGTATCACATTGATAACATTCAGAGTTCAGGTATCATTTTGAAAGTCACCAAAGTGTCCAGACACCGTTGGTGAATTTTTCCCTTTTCAATTTTAAGAAGTCTGGTTTTTTAGAGGTCAGTGTTGAGAGAATGAGAGACGAAGTCATTAGAGGTTGACGAGAATTTTTATAAAAAAAAAATGTATCAGCACCTGGTGCCCAACATCCATACCGCCTACCTACGCTTGCACTGCCTAGGCAGCCGCCGAGGAGCCCAACGCCAAGTGCAATCTCCTGGGCAAAAATCCGAACAGTGACCCTGCGCTTAGCGCCTAGGCTGTTCTTTAGAACAATGTTCAATACATGCAACAAAGAGAAATGCATCTATGTGCAATTCTGGAGGTGAAGTCAAAAATTATATTTATGTATAAGAGGTATTTACCAAGGATGTCTCAAGTTAAAGAACTATTTGCATCCATAATTTAGGGATGTTGCACGATTGACATGTAATTAAAATTTCATTACATTCCCTAGGATTTGTCATTGTTCGATGAACTTTCTCTCAAAGATGAGTCCATTCACGCCAATCCCATATCAATATTGTTACGCCCCGCATCGAAATTTACCTAGTCATTTGGACGTTAAACAATTGAAAATCTTCACTTTTACATTCATTTCAAACATTTAGAGGACCGAAAGGTTGACTTTTTCTTCAGCTCATTGTTTGAGAAAACTTCCTTCATGAAAGTTGTAAATGACGTTAAGCAGATTTCATGGACATGCAGCACGCTAAAATCGGAATTAGTATGAAAGAGTTATGATCTGAAAAGCGAAAGCTACTATTTCAGAAACTTGCTATAAATAGCAAGTTACTAAGGGTAACTTTCCATTTTAGTATGGAAACCCTAGCTGGAATTCTCACCAGTGCGACTCGGTTACCGGCCCAACCCGAACCCAAGATCTGACGGGCTCTTCACCGTCTGACCTTCCCAAGCCACGTCGCTAGTGCCGTTCGAACCACGTACGTCTTCCTCCTCTACAGACTCATGGACGTGGTTCGTGCTATCCAGCCATAAGGAAAGAGAATCGACAAGAAAACTAGTCACGGTGCCGCCAGAAGCAACACGGCTCGATCTCTCTTTTCTAGCGACTTCGACCCGAGAAGTTACTTGGGCTATGACGCCCATGTTCCATTGATCATTCGAGTACTAGCCTTATAGCACAAATCAATAAGAGTTGAGAGAATCGACGAGTTGGAATTTTCGGGTGTCGAGGCTTTCGAAGCACTTTTCTTTGAATCTAGGCCTAACCGAGCTTGGCTGCAGATATAAAACTCCCTCCTCTGGTTGACATCAATCAATTGGTGTAAGCAGCTTATTCCAATTTAGAGTGTAGGGTGGAGGTGCATTGGGCCCACACGCAACGTGCCGCCTTCTCTGACCCTTTGCTTTCACTCGTTAGGTAGAGCTCTACGTTGGGAATGTGTCAATATGATTTTTCATGTTATTGGTGTAAGTTTGGTAATTAATCATAATTTCCGTAGTTTCGAGTTTTCAGATTTCAAATTGTGTGAATCTGACCTTTAGATCGACATCAGTTTTCATTAGATTGTTTGAATTATCGAGTCAACGTAACTTATGAAGTTTGAGCTCGCTCTGATGGAAATTCGATTTTTCGACTAATTACAATTATATGGTTTCGGTTTTGTTATAGTCAATTTATTTTTGTCTCTCAAGATTAGTTTTTCATAATCATCATTTTTGTTCAGACGAAGTGTAGATCGAGCTCAAGGAGGAATTCGACGGACAGCTGTCATAGCCATATTTCTGTGAGTGGACATTTTATTTTAAATAAATTATGCATGTGATACTAATTTTTGAATATTGTTTTCGTATTAATTTATATGAAGATATTCAGTATGGCTGATGTATTGAGATTTCATGAATTATGATTTCAATGACTTATTAATTTTTTATGTTGGTTGAGTTGTTATTGATTTTTCTTTCCGAAAGTTCTTTTTATTAATTAATCGAGTTATTCAAATTTTGAGTAATGTTGAGACAATGCCATTGTTTGAGTTAGTGAAATTTCTTTTGGAAAGATGATGACTTGAATTTTATGAGTATGTGGTGGATAGGAGGTAAGTATGGGACTAAATTTAGTTTACTCCCTCAAACTTTTGGGCAAACATCAGTTTGATCACTGATAATGCATGCATGTCGCATCTGGTCGGTAGTACCCTCCATGTGATATTCTAGTCAGCAGTATCCTCCAGAATATATTCAGTCGACAGTACCCTCTGATACGTCATCTGAGGCAATACCCTCCAAATGGCATGAATGGTTAGTCGGCAGTATCTTCTAACAATTACCTCCTAGTAGTCCGGTCGGCAGTATACTTCATATGGCATGAAATGTTAATCGGCAGTACCTTCTAGCATCAAATATTTATGTGATAATCTACAGTTGCTCGGTGATTTAAAAAGGGTTTTTATCAAATTTCTATTGCATGCTTAGTTTTTAAGAGATTGAATTTTAAGAAAACATTCAACCTTTATATTTCCCTTTTATTATTCATTTACTTTTCGTCCACTCACTAACGGTTTCTCTAAATACCTTTTCCAATGCTTTTCATTTTTTCGCGCCCAATCTGCAGATTAGTTGAGGCATAGTGGACCACTTCCACCTTTGTTGTAGGTTACATGTTTAACCTACATGTTCTTGATTTCGGTCAATGGTCTAGATTGCTGTAATTGCCAAATTTCAGTTGTAGTAATAATTTTGAGATTCAAGATTTGTGTTTAAGAATTCTTGTAAATTACTTGTAGGAGTTGACTTGTTGAGGAGAACATGTAAGCAGCTTTTGAAGTTTGAGTTGTTGTTGGCTATTAGAAGTGTTTATTTCGTCTTCATAGGTTTGAGAAGTCCATTTTTAGGGATAGTTCTGCCAAATTTTTGGTAAAGTTACGCTTAAGGTGGCCTGATAAGGCCACTTCAGATTTTAGGGACAAATCTTGTCATATATACACAAAGTCCGAGATTGACTATTAGATATAATGTGAACTTGCTAGCATTTACAACTGTTTGATAGCTCACTTGAACATCCTATGACAAAGAATAGAATATAAGAATTAATTAAGAACGTAAAGTGTGGTTTCATCATTGTAACTTTTTTAACACATCTATTAGGTCACACATTTGAAAGACGGATGTTCTACTTGCGTTTGTAGCTGTTAATGCAACAACTGATCACCACAAAATACCTAATTACATGTCACATAAATCACTTAATTTTTAGAGAACATAGAACAAAATCAACGCCCTGGGTTTAACCTCATCAAACTCAAAAGATCATAGGTTGGTAACCTCTGATACATATTTTAGACAGTCCTAAAAGGACCACCATAGACTTGGGCATGAAACTTAGAGTTAGTACGTTATACAGTTAATTTTTTTTTTTAGGGTCAAAATATCCAGTTAATTGAAAGAAAGGAAGTAAGAATATAGAAATTACTGTAGGGGTGGGCATAAACAGATCCGGAAGTGCAAAGCCAGCCGAACCGGCCCAAAAAACTAGCTCGGGGACCGAAACCGGACTAAATACTGCAGAAAAAGTGTCATTTCCGAATCGGACCGGATTTTTCCCGTTCGGGACCGAATACGGTCTTTGAACTGACCGAAATAAACCGAACCGGCCGAATAACTAATTATTTAATTTTTATTTAAATTATATTAGTTTTTATTTAAATTAATAATTTTTTTAATGGTTGTCGAATTCTTATTGGCTGAAATCAGGTTACACATAGAACCTATTGCACCTGATTCCTCTCCTTAGAACAAAACCCTAAACTCTAATTCAGCCTCATTTCGGCCTCTCATCTCTCTCGACAACCACTCTCTCACAGCCGTGCCCGACCTTCAGCCTTTGATCTGCAATTCTACACAACTCTGCCTACCAACAACGACGACAAACGACAATGAGCGATGACGCTGATCAACCAAAACCGAACCGGGCCGACTTGAAAATTCAAGTCACCCAAATTTTTCGACCCAGCCCATTAACATTCAGTTTTTGGTCCTATAATACAGCCCACCGAAGAATACGGGTCGGATACGGTTTTGGCCCAAAAATGATCCGACCCGACCCACGCCCACCCCTTGAAATTAGAAAAAAGTAATGTTCTAAAAATCTCTCTGGTCGGCCGCCTCAATTAGTTTAGGCGACGCCTAGCTAGATGGGTCAAGATAAAAGAAAATTTTCAAAATATTTTTTTTTTTTTGTCAAATACTTAAAAATGACTCTTTATTTTTAAATACTCAATATATATATATATACACACACACACACATAAATGACTCTTTATTTTTAAATACTCAATATATATATATATACACACACACACACATATACACACATACACACTTAACTTTTTTCTGGTGTTTTCAATCAATCATACTACTAAGTATAATTTTTTGTTTTAGTTTCAAATAAAAGAAACAACTGCCTATAGGGCCTGCCTAAACCCCGCCTAGGCGTTTAAGCACTAAGCGCCTCATTACCATCCGCCTACTGTCTAGTGATTTTTAAAAGGATTAAATACTTGTTACTCCCTGTACTTTGCGGCTGAAAACAGTTCAGTCCCTCACCTTTTAAATTAAACAGGTTAGTCCTTATTCTCTCTAATTCTCAAACAACAGGTCCAAAATGACCATTATACCCCTCACTTCTTTTTTTAAAATTTTTTTCTTCTCTTTTTTAGTGTTTTAATTTTTTCTACTCTCTCTCTCTATCGATTGAGGATTTTCCGCCATGGCCTCCACGACCATTTGTGGGTCTTCCGCCATGGCCTCCATGACTCTGCAGCTCACCGCTCCAGTTCCCCAACCCTAATTCCAGCTTCGATCCCATTTCCAACCGGGCCTCCACCGAGCTCCACTTCTAATCCACCACTCAAATCCCCAATCTCTCACCCTCCTCTTACCCTGAATCTCAACAGTCCTTCCATCACTGTCACTTTCTCCAAATCCACCCATCACTACCCCATCAATGCCTCCCCCTCTTCTCTCCCCAACACAAGATTCCCCACCTCATCTGTTCTGCTCCACACACCCACCAAACCTTTCATCAGAATCTATGCCCACCCATTTGGATTCTCTTCAAAACCCACTTCCCAGATCCATGGTTTGAACCCAAAGTTCCCATCTTTGTTCTCCTCCAAACCCAGATCCCAAACCCAAAAGCTTCTTCTGCTTCAGAAGCCAACCCAAATGGAGATATTGAACCCACAGTTCCAAAGCCTAAAGTCACAACCGCCCAGCTTGCCTTGATCTTTGGGCTCTGGTACTTCCAGAACATTGTCTTCAATATCTACAATAAGAAGGCACTGAATGTTTTCCCATTCCCATGGCTTCTGGCTTCGTTTCAGCTCTTTGCCGGGTCCGTATGGATGTTGATTCTGTGGTCTCTGAAGCTCTAGCCATGCCCGAAAATCTCGAAACCGTTCATTGTTGCTCTCCTTGGCCCTACATTGTTCCACACCATAGGCAACATCTCGGCCTGCGTCTCATTCTCTAAGGTCGCTGTGTCCTTCACCCATGTCATCAAGTCTGCGGAGCCTGTCTTTTCGGTGGTGTTTTCGTCGTTCCTAGGGGAGACTTACCCTATACAGGTCTGGCTTTCGATTCTTCCTATTGTTATGGGTTGTTCACTAGCTGCTGTTACTGAGGTGACATTCAATTTGCAAGGCCTGTGGGGGGCTTTAATTAGCAATGTGGGGTTTGTGTTGAGGAATATTTATTCGAAACGGAGCTTGCAGAGCTTTAAAGAAGTGGATGGTTGAATTTGTATGGTTGGATCAGTATAATTTCGCTGTTTTATTTGTTTCCAATGGCGGTTTTGGTTGAAGGGTCGCAATGGGTTCAAGGGTATCATAGAGCTATAGCATCTGTGGGGAAACCATCCACATTTTACTTTTGGGTGTTGTTGTCTGGAGTGTTTTACCATCTGTATAACCAGTCGAGTTATCAGGCTCTTGATGAGATTAGCCCTTCGACATTTTCTGTTGGAAACACAATAAAGAGGGTGGTGGTGATTGTGTCGACTGTGTTAGCGAGGCAACACCGTTTTGAGGCTTTGCATCGCTCGGATCGATCAGAATTTCATTTTGTAACGGAAATTCAATTTTTGAAGTTTTGAATTTTTGAGAGGAGAGTGTGAAAGGCTTTGAGGTTCTGTTCGGTTGTGAGAGAGAGAGAGAGAGAGAGAGAGAGAGAGAGAGAGAGAGAGAGAGAGAGAGAGAGAAACAATAATTTAAAAAAGGAAATAAGGGTATAATAGTCATTTTAGACCTGTTGTGGATCTGTTGTTTGAGAATTAGAGAGAATAAGGACTAACCTGTTTAATTTAAAAGGTGAGGGACTGAACTGTTTTCAGCCGCAAAGTACAGGGAATAACAAGTATTTAATCCTTTTTAAAACATTGGAAAAGAGATCTTGGCTAAAAAGATACCATCATTTTGCCAGATGAACTCTGCAAGACCTTTGTAATCAACATGTAAAGGGCAAGGCCACTAGAAAAAGAAAATAATAAAAAAACGATAGGGGCTACTTAGCTGGCTAGCTTCTTCTTGAATATTGAGAAGTAATCAAATAATAATTAACAAAAAAACAAAACGATGAGCAAGCACCAACTAGTTTATTTCTTCAATTTAATGTAGTCTAATGCTCTCCTCATTGCGTCAATATTCACTCGCCACTCGCAAAACAAACGCCTGCACCGGTATAGGTACCCAAATACAGTGGTCGTACTGATGAACATATGCACAAGTGTTCTAACTTTTCTGCTTCGATCAATAACTTGATATTGGCCAAGCAGCTAATCAGCTAGAGTAGAAAACCTTACAGTCAACCACATAAATTTACATATGATCTAGGAGACTGTACTGTAAAACTGCAAGTTCATACACTTCATCATATTGCCTCAGCAAATGCAATAAGTAAAAAGATGAAAGGAAACATTTCCTCACCTGCACGTATTTTTCAAAAACCTATCCTTTCCCAGTTTCAACAAATTATCATAGAAGCTGCAAATTTTTTTGGGAATTTGAAGTCAGTTAGAGAAAGACAGATGTAGGGTTCATATGTTAATGCAGTCTGCATGCAGTAGGCTTGTTTTAACGTGCAAATATTTTTTAACTGCCTTTCAACACATTACTGTAATTAATTACGTTTTGTAACTGACTGAACACGACACAAAGAACGTTCATTTTCAACAAGTAATTTCGTACTTTTTAGTTTCTACCGTAACGTTTAGTCAGAAAATTACTGCAAGTTTTAAGAAGACCGGTAAGATTGACAGATGCTTTCTTTGCATTGTTTCTCGGAACTCATCAGTTCTTTCATTCTAGGGTTCCTTTTTGTCTTTTCTTTTCTTTTTTATTTTTGACAGGAGTGAGACCAAGTAGCTGCGAGAGTGAAGCAGGCTCTCCAAGTTCTCAATAACTTTTTTCTAAGTTAAGTAATAAGCAGAAAATTAAATCAAGTCAAAGAATCTAAAAAAGGTACACCACATGCAACACAAACAACTATCGGGAATTTGGGTAAGGCAACTCATCAAGTAACTACATGAAGTTTAGAATATATACTTCGAGACTCTTTTAAAAGAAAACTAAGCAGGTTTTTACTCCCTGATAAGCTAAGCTAATGTCTATACCCATTTATGATCTCTTTGCTTTCCTTGAAATATTGTTTTGACAAAAAGTTGTTTAAATGGGAAAAATTTTGGGCCGGATTAAATAATCTCCAATATCGAATAGATGATCAAATGATCTCCAATTTGGCCCATTTTTTTCACAAAAGTGGTTCCTCAAAACAAACCTAGAAGATGTTAAGTTGCGATGAATGAGTTGTATTGTAAGTTGTCATATAAGAGATGCTCTAGTGTTTCTAAAAATAAGATGTTCTCTCTAGAAGTAAACTCATTAAGATGAAATTAAGTAGTTTGGTCATTAGTTTAGCCAAGGAAAACAAGGAATCTCTTATATTATCAACACAATCCAAACCAATATGAATATACAAATATATGTACAATATTATGTTTTCTATTCTGCTAAGTACGAGCATTGAATAATAGATGGAAATGTATAGAGATGACTAACAAATATTGTTTTTATTTTTTACCAATGAGGGTGAAACTTATGAACTCTCTGCAACGCTTTGTTGAACTAACATTTCTTATCACAAATATTATTCAGCTATGCATATCTAATTACAGGAAATTCACTAATAATGTAAATAAGGTCTATAGAATTACACATCAGCTATCCATGCTACTAGTTTTCATCAATACATTTCTAATTAAATGTTCATATTATATATTTTATACACATAATTGAAGATTAAACATTCCTCATATTCAATTAATTTGGCAACAAAAACTGAATAACATAATTTATATATGATCGATAATGAGGTACTAGTGGTTTCAGAGGTAAAAGAGACATGAAATTGATTGATAAAACCCTAGAAACTTGACATCGATCAGCAGTTTACCACAATATACAACTATCATTTATAGAACTGTCTGACGATATTAATGAAGAAAGTACTCGGGAAAGAACTCTGATAATCTATAATCAACTTACTGACCTTGTTCTTCCTGTGACTGAAAAGTACTAAACCAAAGCCTCAGTGAATATGGAGCGAAGGAGCTTAATTTTCCCTTGGATCCAAGAAATTTGTTGAATCTGATGGCATACCTTGCTTCATTTTTGCTCAAAGATCGATCCTCTCATGCATATATATATCTTATTCCAAAACACCAAACATTCACTCTCACTCAAACCACGTAGCACTAAAACGGAGGCCGCGGATGAGTAGCTCCACCGCTACCCCACCCGTACAAATCAGTTCCCGAAAACGCCGGATAGCTCCCCGCCCCCATGTTCCCTCCCAGATTAAAGAGACCGCCGCTGCTTCCCTCACCAAGCTGCTGATGTTGTCCTCCACCACCACCACCTGTCACTCCTGAAGATTGTGAAGCCGTCGGTTGCTGGACTTGTAACCCACCACCGCCCGCTGCCTCTTCCTCCTCCAATGGCAGCCTCTCAAACACCGCATTCGCAAACGACGCAGCCATCAAAACAACCGGCCCCGAAGCCAGCAGTGGGCCCACCACGCTGCCCCCAACCACCTGACCCTGCCCGCCCGCCAGGAAAATCGACAGTCCCCCGGCGCCCGGCGGGGCCGGAGGCGGAAGCACCGTCCCCGAGAGCGAAAGTATCTCGAACCTCCCGTGGAGAGTGACCACGCTCCCCACGGGCGCCGCCGGCTGACGCAGGGTGACGTTAGCGACGGTGCCGGTGCCGCTGAGCACGCACACTCCCCTCCCCCTCCGCCTCGCGTAGTGGGACACGCTCTCCACCACGTCTGTCCCGGCAGAGACCTCCAGCACGTGCGAGCGGAGCGCGTTGGGGCTGTCGCGCGTCACGATGATCGGCGGCTTCGGCTTGTTCTTTGACCCCGCCGGACGCCCCCGCGGACGACGTCCTGAACCCCCACCGCTACCGCTACCGCCGCCGCCGCCTCCGGAACTTGTAGCGGCGGTGTCGGACTCGATCTTGTGTTCTTGGTCTCCTTCGGGCGAGTCTTCTTGCTGTTGAGAATCGGAAGAAGGTTGAGGTTGTTGTTGCTGCGGCGGAACAGAGATGGACGGTGACGGTGGTCTCTGGAGGTGCAGTTCGGGACGGAAGAGTTGCATATATTCTGATCTGCCATTGTACCCCGCCATCGCCACATCTATTCTCTCCCACCACTTATTTGCCAGCTTTCTTTATATAACTATATAAATATATATCTTTCAACTACAACTACGAACCGAGTCTCGATCGAGTTGTCTGAGACTCATCGGTTACAAATGTTCTCGATCAGATTCATACAGGTGCTTGCTCCTTGTCGTTGTGCACAGTCTTCTATGCTGGTCAAACAACAGCCAAACCAACGGTGACAGTTACAGAACCCAAAAAAGACCAGCTCCTTATTTTCCAAATAAAGCTGAGAGCTATACGTAGGCCGGCTAAGCAGATAGATAGCACTTAAATTCAACTAGCTAGTACAGCCTAGAAGAGCAGATCCCTTTAGTGCTGCTTGTTTGGGTTACTTTCTGCAACCAGGTCAGATGATAAGCCAGCCGTAAAATCTAAACCAAAGCTCGGAAACTTGAGCTGCGGTCTCCCTGAGAATTAGATCTTGAATGAGATCAAGGGATCGAAACGATATTATTTGTACAACAGAAAGAGGAAGAGTTGGTCACTTAACGATCAGATAAGTTGGTGAGCTGTGGACTGTGGAAAGAACAAAAGAAATAATCAAAATGAAATTCGTCTGAGGAATCGACGCAATTTAAATGCTGAACTTGGAGCGCTGTGTGTGTGTGTCTGTGTCTGTGTTTATGAATGAGTTCATGATGTGAGAAAGAGAGAGAGATACGAGAGTTTTGTGGAGGAAATGGTGGAAAAGCGTGCGGTAAAAGCAGGATTCAAGCAATTACCAAGACAAAACAAGGACATATTGTTACTACTACGCGCTAACTCATGGGGCGTGCCCATTATCATATATCCCTTTTGCTCGAGAACTTTTTCTTTTTTTTTCACGGACAAGTTCATTAAAATAGGGTCCAAACTAAATCATATATTAATTTTTGTCTAAACAATAGCATCATTCAATTAAAAATCCAAACCGGATCATATGTACATATGTAAATACACACACACAAAGAGCAAAGAGCAAAACTACAAGAGGGGCCCAAATAAGGGCAAGTACAAAGAAAGCAATAAAGCCCAAACAACAAAAAAAGCCCAGCCCACCTAAAATTCCAAGCCGAGAAACTGCCGAAACAGAAGCAGACGTTGCCGGAGAAACAAGGCAGCGTCCAAGAAACATAAAGATCCAAACGACCAAATCACTAAAACACAGCATAGAGGCCAGAGCGCAATGCCAGAAGCTATAAACGCTCCGACTGTCACTAGGCGGTCAAAAATGATCAACCACTGAAAAAGAGCCGCCGAAGGAGGAGATCAGCATCGAGGAGTCTCGTTGCTTGGTCAAGGTCATCGGGTGACCATCATGGCTAACACTATCAAAGGTAACGCTCAAAAGAGCAACAGTGATAATGGTTGAAGACGTTGGTTGAACTACTGAGGCGATGGTGTAAAAAAGCATGCAAAGGTAGAGATCGATCATTGGAGGTAGAGTAAAAGTGTAGAAAGTGAATAAGGAAATGAACGAATGTGAGGGAGGAACAAGATGGAGAAATCAGAGGTATCAGAAAATGACACGATAGGCTAGAAGGACAGGGCAGTAAAGGAAAAGTCGAAGAAAGAGGCAAGAAAACCCAGATATGGGATGGAACCTAGAGAAAATTGCCCAAAAGGGGAAGAGAAGAAAGCTAGCGACTCTCAAGGGGAAAAGAGGCAGGTTCTTTTTTTATTATTATTATTATTTTTAGAATAGCATCATTTGATTAAAAGATTTGGTTATAAGATACACTCAATCCAAAATATGACTTAAAGTAAATTTTCAATGTAATAAGCTTAGACGTAATAACTTATTTTCTTTTTTATCTTCATCCAACCTATCATGATATCAATGAGACTTAAAACCGTGACATTTATAGTGTTAGTTATACCACACAATCAATAGGTCACCGTTTATCGGCTTTAGACCTAATAACTTGATACGTCTAATAAATTGAAGGGTTTTTGTCTATTTACCCCATTCCGGTCACCGGTCACTGGCCGCCGCCCACCAGACTTTTCTGAAAACCTCACCGGAGATCCCCAAAGAGGTCGTTGGAGATCTCATAGGTCGCCAGAAATGTTTATTGCCCCCAATAGACGTCTATTGCCTCTCAATAGACGTCTATTGCTCCCCAATAGAATTTTCGGTCACCGGAATGGGAACTACTCTTCTTAAAATTAGACAAATACAACTTTGATTAAAGAAAAAAAAACGAAGTGATTACATCAATTCAAAACGTCTATTGTCCCCCAATATACGTCTATTGCCCCCAATAGACATTCAAAACCTTTTTTTTTTCCTTTCCTTCTGCCCCATTACTTTAAAAAAAAAATGATTTAGGCACCCAGAAAATGATCTGGGCACCGAATCAAAGTAAACCCACCGTCATGTTGCTTCTGCTGCCCAACCAAACCCACGTCTTCTTTGTCAGAGTTCACAGCGAGGCGATAGCAAGCGACGAAGTAGTTTGGATGTGTTCTCTTGCCTGGTGAAGGGCTTAACCTGAAACCGAACTTGGGCTAAGAATCCTGTCAGAACTTGGGCTAAGAATCCTGTCAGGACTTGACGAAGAAGAACCCGACCAGACCGGCGGCGACATTCAAGGACGAGATGTAATCTCGGATCGAGCCTGCCTCCGTCTCCGACCGCAGTAGATTGCTTGACGAAAATTGACTGCTCGACGCGCAGCAGATTGCTCGTTTGAAGATCCTCCGGCAAAAACCCGACCGCCCGACGTGCAGAACCAGAAACTCACGGCTGATTCGTCTCTGGCCTCTCGGCGGAGGCGGCGTCTCCATTCTCTGCAGCGGTTAAGGAGTCGCTGGAGGCGGTGGGCCTTGACGGAGCTGATGATTGATCGTAGGTGCAGGGGGAGAGAGAGAAGAGTGGCATACAATGTAATTTAGTAATTAGTCTTAGGGCAAAATCGACATTTTATATTAAATTAGGTTAGTGGGAATTAAAATCTGTTGCTAAGGTAAGTGGGATAACTTTTGCTCATTTTGGGGCTTTGGGTCAAGGACCCTAAATTGAACTGTCCTCTTTTTCAATGGAAAAAATAAGTCAAGTACCATTTGGTCTTATGGCATTAGTCTTTCCTTTGTAAGTGGAAGGTTATGAGTTTGATTCATGAAAAACTAATTGTTGTACTTTTTTTTATCAAATAAACAACTCATATACAACAACTAGTCTATTGTGAGTTGAACTCATGACCTCCCACTTACAAAGAGGAAACTTATGCCACTAGACCAAATGGTACTAGACACTAATTGTTGTACTTTAAGTTTGTTAATGCAATAAAAAAAATCAAAAAAATAAAGAAAAAAGAAACACATTACCTGCTACCAAATTTTATTCTGGGTGCTGTTTTCTTCCCTCAATTTTCAGTCTTCCTTTCGTTTGTTGGTCACTTTTGAGAGTTATGTGCATGTCTCACATTTGTTTAGCACCCTTATTCCTTGGTAGCAATTTTTTTGTTGCAATGTTTTTCACTAGGGAAGGTATTGGTTTGGCTCTTTTTGCATTTTGTAATTTGTTTCTTTTTGTTAATAAATTAAAATAGAAGGACAATTCAGTTTTCGGATGTGATGACTGCTTTCTTTTGGAAATGTAAATTGGTTATTACAAATCAACAGTTTTAAAAATGAACAATTTTGCTCAATTAAGGGACAATTTTAAAAGACTGTGAGGAACAAGTGCATCTCGACCACATGTATTAAATTTAAAAGATGAAATTATAACAACTTAAAACTGTGCATTTATTTTCAGCCGTCATATTCATTTATCCCTCACAATCTCTTAAAAATTATCCCTTAGGTAAGCAGCTATTTACAAATGAAATAATATTGTCTAATTCTCTATTTATTTATATGGTGCAGCTATTGCCACACTATTAACTAGACTTGTAAATGGACCGAATTTGGAGCGGATTGACCTAAATCCAAATCTGCTTATTTATAAAAAATTTCAACCTGACCTGATTCGTTAACCCAGCGGATTGTTGATAGCTCAATCCAAATCTGTATCCATCTGATTAACCGATACCCTATCCGCTAATCCAATCCGTTTACAATAACGAATATTTTAAATTTTAATAATAATGTTAAATTTTTATCTTGATATTTCATGAAATATTGTATATTTATTATTTTATATTTAAAAGTAATAAGTATTCTTAATATTTTATAGTTAATATTTTGGAAAATAATATTTTATTAATAAAAAATAATATTTAATTATTATAAAAATCAACCGGATCATTAACGGATCGGATCAACCTAAATTCGTGTTTGATCCGTGAAATAAACGGATCAACGGATCAAATTTTCAATCCAAACGTGTTCAATAACCCCGGATCCAGACCAGATACGGATAAAAATCTGATCCATTTACAAGTCTACTATTAACTACTTTGTTCACCCTACCTGTTCAATAACCCCGATTAGATTTTTATCTGCACAAATCACTTTTTATCTTTATCGAATCTTATTAAATTTTTGGATAGGAAATTACATGCCTTGTGTCATTTCGTAACTAGTTATATAGATTTCAGATTAGATTTTATTTCGACGTGGCACTTCTTATCTTCAGCCTCAAATCTCAATAAAAAGGGTACTTCGGGTTGCATATCTCATCTCATCTACTTCCTCTACAATCATTTTCAAAACCTTTAGTTTTGTCATCAATTTCTCCAATGGATTCTAACTGGAATGCCAAGTGGGAGGAAATGAGACTAAAAGAGGAGGAGATGAGGCGAGAAGAGGAGGAAGAGGAAGCAGAAGCTGATGCAAGGCGAAGAGATACAACACAACTGGTAACCGCCGCAACAAGTTGGTGGGCTAATGAGCAACTCCTGCAACAACCACAATGGGGTGGCTCGGTTGTAGGTCGAACTTATTCAAATCGACAGCGTGAGTTGTTCAACCAAAAATTGTTGAATGATTACTTCGTTGATGATCCAGTGTACAGTGATCATACTTTCAGACGTCGATACCGGATGAGGCGGCACGTGTTCCTTCGCATGCTAGACCATGTCCAGGCAGCAAACCCCTACTTCAGACAGACATGTGATTGTACCGGCCAAGCTAGTTTTTCACCACACTAAAAGCTAACATGCGCACTCCGAATGCTTGCCACTGCATGCTCTGCGGATTCACTTGATGAATCTTTTAGGATGCCTGAGTCAACAGCCATCGAGAACCTCGATCAATTCTGTTGTACTATTGTCACAATCTATGGGAGTCACTACCTCCGTGCACCAACAACAGATGATCTGGATAGACTTCTCAAGAGAGCTGAAAAGCGAGGGTTTCCTGGGATGCTAGGATCATTGGACTGTATGCACTGGCAGTGGAAGAATTGTCCAACAGGATGGCAAGGAAGCTTTAGTGGAAAAACAAGAAAGCCCACAATTGTTCTTGAAGCTGTGGCAGATTTTGACATATGGATCTGGCATGCTTTCTTTGGAATACCAGGGCCCCAAAATGACATCACTATTCTTGGGCGTTCACCACTATTCGATGAACTTACAGCAGGTAATTCACCACAACTATCTTATGAGATTAACAATCACCGACACAATACTGGCTACTACCTTGCTGATGGCATCTATCCGAAATGGGCTACACTTGTCCAATCTATAAGGCGTCCTCAAACTGAAGAGGAAGTGTATTTTTCTAAAAAACAAGAGTCATATCGCAAAGATGTTGAAAATTGCGTTTGGAATACTCCAAGCACGACTTGCAATTGTTAGGCAGCCTGCAAGAGGGTGGGATAGGGCAAAACTTAATTTGATTATATTTGCATGTATTATACTCCATAACATGATTGTGGAAGACGAGCGAGACGACTATTATCAAGGGGAGTCTGATGATGACGAAGCTGATCCAAATAGATCTAGGAGAGCCCGGGCTAGAATTTATGATGGCCTAAATTTTCCTCGTGATCCAAGAACTGGCTAAATCTCAATGGAGGAATACATGCTTCGTTATAGGATGATACGCTCACGTTACGCAAACAATGATTTGCAAAAATACCTTATCAAACATGTTTGGTCAAGACGAGGACAAAGAAGACCCTGGTGATATGGATGTGGCTTGTTTTCAGTTTATATATTTGTAGTTGTAATAACTGACAATTTATTGTCATGTTTGAGTCTGTCTTTGCATTGTCTTCGTTTTTACCGTTATTTGTTTTTTTTTTTTCAATTATTGTAATGAATAAAAGTAGTAAAGTATTATTGTAACAACTCATTTTGTATTATACTTCATAATTATATTTAATTGATGTATCATACCACTAATAAATAATAATAATTATAATAAACTATGTCAAATTTATCATAAAATTAAAGATTTCATAAAATCAAATTTATTCAAAAAAAAAAAAAAGGAACCGTTGGCGGGCTGGAAAAACTCAAATTGAGTTTTGGATCAATTATGCAATCATGCAACTTGAAGCTTAAAGTGGGCCAGCTTTGGTGGTCTAAATGGTGGTCTATATTTAGACCAAGAAATGGACTTTAGACCACCATGGAGCATTTTTGTAATAGACCCAATTCATGATTGGAGATGGGTTTTGCTCAACCATGGTCTAAAATATGGACTTTGAACCTTCTATTGGAGATAGCCTTAATGGAAGGACCCTCTATATATATATAAATATAATTTCAAGTTTACTTTGTTCACCCATTTGCAGTACCCAAAATACTCTTTTTCAATGTAGGGTTTGACTCGAATTCTTTTTCTATTTGGCTTCCTCCACATCTCTCTCAGTTCTTTCTGGTTTCGTTCTCATTTCTCTCACTCAATCAGTCTCACCGGTAGATGACCGCGACCTGCAAGTTAACACCGTGCCCACCACTTCCCACAACGAAATCTCTTTTATTTCAGGTTAGAATCTTATGAAATTGTTCGTGAATTCTCTTCTATGTTGAAACTCTCTTTCGCCAAAATGCTCCCAATTACGCTCTCAGCTTAGCTACATTAATTATTCATTGAATAAGACATCAATTGCATTTGTTCCTAATAGTTCTCCATGCTTTGAACAAAACTCAAACCATTTGTTCATTGTACTTTACTCAATTCATATAAGATATAACATGTTGTACATCATAGTGCTAGTTCATAAGATTATTATTTATGAGTGGTGGGCTAGCTAGGATTCCCCCTAGAGCAATGCAATTGTCATCTGCAAAACTGGGATAAACTGATTTATGTATGGTTTTGTTATATATGTTTTTTACCTTCACCTTATTCATCTCATTGGCCACTACTTTGCGAATCATAAATTGTTCATCAACATGTTCAATTTCTGGATACAAAGTGGTATTCATCCACTGTATTGATTTTCTAGTAAATCAATCATTTTGCAAATCTATTTTGGTCTGGTCTTAAAAGTCTAATCTTTGGCTTCAGAACTAATATAATAATTTTGTGTTGATGTGCATATCCATTTGTAGCAAAGATTAGGACTAAATCACTCATGTCCTAAGTGTATAAGAACTATTTGAACATATATATATGAATCATGCATTAAACAGAGTAGAGACATTTCACATGAAAATGCAACCACTACTAGAAAAAGGGCCTAAGGGGACACATAACATGTGTGCCTTTTGATACCTATAGGGACAAATATGTGTCCCCATTGAGCTATAGAGACATATATCATATGTGTGCCTATTGCTAGTGTTCCTATTGCTAAATGGAACACATATCTTATGTGTCCCCACGTATTCTAAACTCATCCAAATACATATTGAATGATATATACTTGTACTGTTCATGTATACAGACATATATTCTAGTGAGTCCTTGTATTCCACTTTTTACATAAATACAAATACATATGACAACTGCCCTAGCGAAGCACTCAGTGTTCTCACCACTTGAATCCACAAAATATTTATCCACCCAGAAGCTTCTAGCAGGAGCTTCAATAAATATTCCAGGAATTAAACTACACTGGCTATATGCATCATTGTACCACATCAACTAGATTGTTCAACGCCTTTATAATATTCTACCATGTCATCCTGGAAAGTTCGAAGCAGGAATACCCAACCTGTCCTGAACTGATAAGATTCCATGTTCCCGACACACGTTTTATATGCTAATTTAACCACATGAAAAGAATGAAAGAATACTTTTTCAAAAAAGTTCTTAATCATATATCGCACACATACAACAGGCTACAAATGCATATCCATAGCCATTAATAAGGCACTCTAATTGATCGTCCTCTTAATCTCTACAACCCAAGAGCCATGAACCGGAAAAGAATCCAAACCAACAACATAACCAAGTCTGCTACAGACTTTACATATCAGCAATCCATACAAAAACCAAGTCTTTCTTGTCAGAGTAAATAAAGATAAATAGATTCCCAAAGTCTCATAGTAGACACCATCCTAAAATAGAACACAAAATCATACATACTACTATTTTTAGCAATCAGTAAAAGAGCAAAACCCTTGCTCAACCTATCCATAACGATTTAGAATTCTCAACAGCGCTCAATGAACAAGAAAACATCAAAATCAAACTTTCAAAACCCAAAAAAAAAACACAAAAAAAAAAAAGGAAGCAAAGTTATGAACTTACCGCCATCTCTCCCTCTCCACCAGATTCAGAATAGCCCTAAAAAATGTCAAAGCCCAGTATTCAAGTCCTTTCACCAGACCCAGAGGCCCGAGCAGTGTGAGACAATTCTTCCGGGACGGGATCTAAATGGAGGGTTGAGCGGGAAGAGGAAGAGGCGAAGGCTTCCATCTTCTGAAGGAGATGAAGCTCACCGTCCCTGGAGCCGGAGAAGGCAAACTGGCCATCGAGATTGATAGATGCTAAGGATGGAGTGAGGTCCCCTTTGCTATTAACATCCCCTCTCTGCATCCTTGGTTCTTTCAATTATAATCGTATCTATTGAGAGAGGAGATATGAGCTTAAGGCAAGGCTAAGGTTGAGAGAATTATCTCACAAAAACGTATTTCAGTGCATATGTGGTATTTTTTATCAAATAGGGACACTTCATCTGTCCCTTTTCAAAGAGGAGAGAGAATGTGGAGTTAAAAGTACATATTTGCAATGTGTATGTGGTACTTTTATCAAATGGGGACACTTCATTTGTCCCTTTTCTAACTAAAGGCACACATAACTTCTTATGTGCCTATTGCTCACTTCAAGGCACACATCTCTCATATGTCCCTATTTTATGTGTCCATTTAGGCCCTTTTTTTAGTAGTGAACTGAGTTAGACTATTCATTACGTGTTCTTTAGGGTATAATAAGACAAACAAAATGTAATTTTTAATAAAGAATTATCCTTTATTGTAATTTTATATTCGGTATTTTAGTATTTCAATGAATCAGATAATTGTAACTTGTAAGGTGAACAAAGTAGTCAGTATACTTGTGTTTCGGGGAGAGAAGAAGACTGATGGAGAAATTGTGTTTTTACGGTATTTTGTCTGAGTATTGGAAATTAATGAAGTGGGAGACAAAAGTTGCTAGCCCTAGCTAGCTTAATTAAGTTGTCAAACGTCGGGGAAGTTAGCTCTTTTTATTTTGTATTCATGAATCAGACAACACATAAATGATATTATGTTGTCTGATTTTAGCATGGAGGGGAGATTCCCGCATTGCTTGATCATACAACACAAAAACAAAAACTGTTGTATGACATTTTGCAAGCTACACTCATACAACAGATTTAAGTATTATGTTGTACAATGTAGTACAAATTTGGAGCCAAGTTTGAGTCAATATAGGAGGGAAATCTGCCGCTCAATTTTTTTTTCATTCACACAACGAACCATTCTTATAAGTGTTGTACAATGACCTTCTAGCTAAAAACTTTTGAATTTTAACAGCTTTACACGACGCAAGTTTTTTAAACATGTTGTATGATTCACTTTCCCTCATCACACAACAAAAAAAAAATTTTCGTTGTGCAAAAAGTGTTGTGTGTTGAGGTTATTGGTGTAGTGCGTATTTCTAAAGCGACTAGCTAAAATGACTTTATAGTTATTTTGGCTAAAATTTGATTAAAAAATGGCTAACATTGCTAAGACTAGAATTATTTAGAATTATCCTACAAGCAAGCTAGCTACTAGAAGATTATTTTTGGGTTAATCAGGATTTTGGAAACCAATTATATTTTGAATCTGATATAATCAGCTTCTATAAATAGATGAGAGCATAGGTAATGAAGCAGTGATTGACCTAAACAAGTTGGTGACCCTAATGAGAATTAATATCTCAACTCCGAAAGAGAAATCTCCCCAACAAAAAGTTGTTTACATAATTTACTTCAATACTAGCTAGGAGATAACATAAACACACTGAGAGATGATGGTGCCTCATACCAAGATAGTCGAGCGATATGCAATATATAAGAATGCAAAAATGGCACTTATTGGCAAGTTTGGACTCGAGAATTTACACTTAAATTACTTCGATGATTTTTCTTCTTGTAAAATATGTTGAAATTTTTTACAATGTGGGTTATTTCAAATAGTTTTTTTTTTTTTGAAAGGAATTATTTCAAATAGTTAGCGAGGCAAGAATTTTTTTTTTTTTTCCTGTTTTAGTTTCCTAAATTTTTGCGTCTGTGATATGAGCTAAATAACTGACTTTTAGGGCCGATCATTGTAGTTACTGCATGTCAATAACCTTAGAGAAAACGTTTCTTTAAATAGGAGGCTTGATATGCATAATAATTATACAAAGAATTTATTGGTATATAGATTGTACATCAAAATGTGGTTCACTTAACATTACTAAAGATATATTCCAGTTGTTATCTATTAAGGGGAGAGCTTCTAATGAGGACCATTAAAATGAGGATTTTCTAATCAATGGTTGTGAAACCCACTTTTCGATTTTTGCAAATCAACTATTAGATGTTTAGATATTTATAAGTAGATTATTTCTGTAAATTTTTAACCAAATTGAAATTGTGAAGGCATTCATAATCATGATTTATCATTTATGAACATGAAAGGTTCAGGTTTGACAAATTTGGTTCGGCCATTGATTTGATCTAGTTCGATACCTTAATGATTAATAATTTGGAAAAAAAAAATGTTCAGAAGTAATATACTCATGCATACAAAAACATTTGACAGTTGATTTGCCGTAATATAATCGAAAAGTGAGTCTCACAAGCGTAGATTAGGAAGTCCTCATGAAGACCTCATTTTAATGGTTCTCATTAGAAAGTCTCTCATCTATTAGATACCCAAACTGATAAATTAACAACAATATGTAATTATGTAACAATTCGATAGAAGTTAGAACCCCTTCCTTTCCTTTGATAGGATGGGCAACTAATTCATTTGGGTGGATAAGCTGTCCAAGTATCTGACCCTAAAAAGAGCTTTCAAGTAGGTATTGCAACGTTATGAGTTGGTTTAATTTGCGTCACAGAAACGATCTCTTATTGATTAATAGATTAGGATCGATATCATCATAATCTTCGAGGATTTAACATAAAGATGCATTATTTAAAATTAAAAGAAGGAAGTATATGCTCCTTAATAATAAAAATGCAGACATTGATAGTGAAGGCCGGGTGTATATAATCTCCATTATGCTAGGTTATTGTCATGTAATTTATTTGAGCTACTAGGGACGTGAGTCACCGAAGATATAAATAAGACGTTAGGACATTATTATGTATTGAAGGAAAATGAATCACTAAAAATGTACATGATTGTGAAACCCTAAAGAGGACATAAATGGGAAGTAGGTAGGAGAATTGGAGAGAGAGGACTAAAAGAGGTAAGGTCACCCTTTGCGGTTCTGATGCCTTAATCTGGCCTTTTTTGGTCGTTAGGGGGAGGGGACAAGAGTTCACACCGGCACAGTGAGCAGTGAGAATGTAAGTACATATTGAGCAGGAGAGAAAGATCACGTGCGGTCAACATCGAGTTAGGGTCAAGACCACGTGGAGGTTGTCGGGACATCGGAACTTGGTCAACCTTATCCGATGACCGATGCGATGACGATGACGATGACGATGATAAGCCGTCCATTCATATGGGAATTATGGATGGATGTACTTGTATGCTATCAAGTCCCTCTTTTGTCTTGTCTCCATTTAGTCCAATACACGGTATACACCCCCAGCCACACATGATCATCACGTTGTTCTCCATGTCCAAACCATCTTTGTCCAATGTAGCATATACCATGGATCCCTTTTTGTTCAGTCATATCATACAAATTGGTCCATGATTTATATCTACATAATCAGTCTTTTTGTTTTTGTTTTTTTTTTAAACTAAAATCATAGTGTGTTGATATTTATTTAATCTGGAATGGGCAATGAATTTTTAATGTAGTGATTAATTTTCTTTTGGAGGAGGGTTCTCTCAAAAAAAAAAAAAAAAAAAAAATCTTTTGACCTCTAGCTTTTCTCATGTTATTGTTAACGAGAGATTATTATCCTAATTTTCCTTTTATTATTCTAAAAAAAGAAAAGAAAAAGAACAAGGTGGCTCACATATGCATTTTGCATTATTACTTTTATATTTTAATTTTATGAATGACCCTATTATTTGAGATCGAGTTAAAATTATTTGTTTATAACGTATTTTAAAGTGTATGTCCCGCAATTTATAATTTTTTTAATTTCTTCAAAAAATAGCCACGTACATTGAACATCCCAACAATTAAACACAAGGATCGTTTGTTTGTTTTTTTTAAACGGTCACTTGAGGGTTGCTATTATTGTATATTTGAATGGTTGAATTGCAAGGGCCGTCAAAATTGTTGTAAGGGTCGTTTCAATGCCATGGTCTACATGCCAACCTCTACCTAGGACGGATATGTATGCTCAAGTTATTTTCTTCATGCATGATTCATGAATAAAATGCACCTAGATTTCCATTGCCAAATAAATACACACACATACATTGATACATACATAGATTTCAGAAAGACCTTACGTACTTAAATAGCTAGTTTTATCACGACTTACATATTGTTCATTTTCGATCTTTATATGTAAAAGACTACAACAAGATAAATAGAAAACCCTCTAGGAAAACCGAAGTTGAGCAAGTTAAAGCTATTAGCATTAGCTACTGCATTAGGAAGTCTGTTGAATTGCTTGAGTGATAGAGTGTCCTATATTAGCTAATAGCTAAATAATTAGTTGTGAAATTTACTCATCTGATGATGTGAGTGAATAAATTCATTTTTTAAAAAATAATGATTCTCACCAAAACAAAAAAGGGATAAAGGATTTTTATGATAAGCTCGATCGATAGGTAATAGGTAAATTGGAAGGCAGGGAAGAGAGATGAGCTTAGGATTTTTATGATGAGCTCGATCGATAAGATGCCAATTCTCAGTGTCAACACTCATAGCCTGCCTGGGGTTTGGTGGGGTTCCACTGAATTCTCCCACTTGCTTAGAGGGAGTGTGACATGTTTGAATCCAAGGCTACCTATTTGCTCACGTTTATTGATGGTTAGCCTCTTACTTCAACTAATTAAATCACATTACTATGTTTTTGGTCAATAACCACGCGCATGCAAGCATCTGTATCTCAGGGTAGCACATGAAGGTGTAAATTTGAAAGTTTGGTGCTCGAATTTTATTCTGAAGATAAAAATAAATACTTTTAATCTTTCAAGTCTCGATTGTTGTATTTTTTTTTAAACTGCAGCAATATCGTTAATCATTCAAGTCTCGTTAATTTCTAAGTAATGTTCATTTTCCTCATTTTCTTACAGGTGAAAAAATGAGCATCATTTGTCATAGTGCTTTTCTTATAGTACTGGAAAAGTTCCACAGATACTTTGGGTTATTTAGATCATTTATTTGTCCTATACATTACAGATATTTTAAAACATGCTGATATAAAAAATGATTCGACAATTTTGAGCTTGCAGAAAGGAGTTTAAAGCTATATACTAATAAAGAGTTTTTTATTATTTTTTTTTATCAAAAGCAAGCTTCAATAATAATAGAAGATTAGAATGAGATACGGTGCAAAAGTTCTGCATCATTCTCAAAGAAAATGAGATGGTGAAAAAACTTGACCACTTTAGACTTCAAACTCAAAATCCTGACACACTGATAGAGCCAAAAAAAAAGATGAGTATACTAATGTAAATTAATCCTCACATCAATCAAGTAAAGAGAAAAACTAAGAGTGTTGCAAAAATACAAATCAATAGTCAGGAGGTTTGTAACTTTTTTCAAAAGAAAAAAACAAGGGAGCTTCCACATATTGACTTGACCACGAATTTTATATAACACTATGACACCTAAAATTAAAGCTTTTCAACTCTGTTTATATAAATAGACATAAATATATAGTTAAATTTCCTTTCAATGATTAGCTCAGGCGAAGTTGACGATCGCACAATTATTTTCTATCATTTTATTTATTTAGTATTGGTAACCTAATTCAACAGTGGTTAGCTACAGAACTGGTCTTATTTTGGACTTTGTGGCCAATCATATACACTTATACAGCCATCTTAATTTAACCAACTGCTGCTTCCCATTCCAATAATTTAAAGTAATTAGGGAGAAAAATTGACAAACTAGAATCCAAACCCTGCATGGTACACCGGCCAAACAAAATGATCAAATTAGTCACACCACAAGATACTTTTGAACCGGAAGGAGAACAGTTATCATGACGGCTAGGGCTGTGGAAGAAACTCAAGAAAGATCGAAAACTAGCTAGGGTTAGGGTTCGGGGACTCATTGAGCTGGAACTGGTCAAAATGGGGAGTTAGGCCCTCGCATCCATTTTATTTAATCGAAGCAAACTGAGAGGAAAATAGAAGTTGGTATCTGGAAAAATGGAAAATAGGTTAAAAACATGTTCTGTGCTGTAGAACTCATCATGAGTCAAGAAGACTAATTCAAAGTTTCAAACAATTAGTATAACGATCCAACTATTCAGTGAGCCATTCTTTGTTACGAATCTGCTTTCGAATAATATATTAGTTTCCGGCCGGCCGACATGCTTTCTTCTCGAGCCACCAAGCCATCTGCAAAAGGCTATAATATGATTGAAGCTAACTAGTTGTTTATATTCCTTAATGCTGATAAAAGTGCTTACCCTAGCTCACCAAGTAATTAAGTAGAGAGCTCCATGCCCTTTCCTGGTTGTGCCCTAGCTGTGGGCAACCATTATCAATCCCCACATGGTCATGTACAACCATTAAGCGAATTGGACAACCATACTGGTTTGAGAAAAGCAGAAAGCCACAAACCATACCACATTGCCTAATCAATTAGCTAAAAAGCATGCATAACCAGTTGGCAAGTTGATCAAATGCCTTTGCTTATATATAATTAATCAGATAATAACATCAAAATCAATTAGTGCAGTGAATTAGGCGCACTGTTTGCTGCTGCTGCTGCTTCTTCTTCTGCTTCATCATTCTAGTCCATATGCCGTCTTCTTCCCAGTTTTTTTTTTTTAATTTTATTTATTTTTCAGTCTGGAACGGTTGGAGACAAGATCCCTACACTTTCGACGCCCTTAATTTTCCATTCAATTTGGTCCGCCAGTTTACCTAATGATCATCACTCACTTTGTTAATTTGTTGTTTTCTCGGGTTTTGTCTTTTAAAGGTTCTCTACCGTGGCTAATCAGGGATTAGATGGTGTCAAGGTACATGATCCTCATATAGACTTTTATGATTTACTAATGAAATGACTGCAATACTTTTAGGGCTTTCATCATGTCTGGGTCTAGACTCTAGACCATTGATTCGGACATAATCGACAAAATGGGACACAGACTCTAAAGGTTATGTCTATGCTAAAATTATTGTAGGAAAATTGAAATTATTTACTATTATAATCAAAATGAATTCTCTATTCAACCATTCATATCCATTATATTTCAAAGGAGCTCAATGAATGGTAGTTGAAAAAGCGTATAAAAGTGACAAGTGTGTACTGAAATTCCCATATTTCGATCTTACTCATTTACGTACCCATGTTTTTCACACTTGGTTCCATTTATTTACATGTACAAATGATTTTCACATGCAACACGTTCTTTGACTCGCACGGTCAGGGTGGAATCATACAACTAACCATGTTATGAATCCTAGGGTTTTAACAACCAACAAAAGTAAACACAACTGGTCATTTTTTCTACTAGAAACATGGACTCTTTCTCAGTTGAATAATGATTCATTAGAGATAAGAATGTATAATGCAAATTTGGTGTCTGAAATTTTGAATCATGCCAAGTTGCCAACATGTGAGAGTGGTCCAAGGACACGTGAACGAAGCTGACATGGATATGTTCACATGACACAAATCCTCCACGACACGTGGACGGTGACCTCTCCCGCATCTTCAGTTCTTCACGCACCCAGTCATTTCAATAGATACAGAAGATGTACTTTCCATAGTGCTCTCTATCACTTTTGGCTGAGAAGACATCAAAATGTTGATTTTAAGTGAAGAAATGGTGCATGAATGTCTGAATGATACCAGGTCCATTTGCCCCAGCCATGAAAAATGAAAATAGCCTCCCCCTGGACCCTCCATGTCCCTTCAAAGTTTCAATGATTCTAATCGATCTATTATTAATTTGTTGTTTATGGGTATACCTAAAACAAACCTCACCGACTCAGCAACACCAAAACAAAAGAGAAAAGACTTACCTGCCATCTCCCATGTCGGAAATAGGAATCTCATACCCAACCAATAATGGTTAAAACAAGATGTCATGTATAAGTTTTGGACAACCAGATTCCTGAATTTACAGATTCGGCTGATGCCGAGAGAGGCTTTGCTCTCTTATCTCTTGATCAATTAGAGCAAATGCATCAGTGCATTAAGGGCAATTACTGATTTGCCTATTAAATTGGTCATTGTCAATTTACTATTCATCTAAAATTAACAATTGACTCCGGTTATAAAATGCATCAATAAAAGACCGTTGACATGCCAATCCACTATTCACATTTAATAATTTACATATGCATTAATTTAAAAAAAATTAAATCATAGATTTAATTTATTCATTGATTTAAGAATGCAATAAATTGTAAAATATTAATATAACAATTTGTTAAGACAAACTATAAGAGCAGCCCTGCTATGGTGGAAGTGTTTGCTGCTAGATTGGCTTGTCAGTTTGCTCTGAGTAATAGCGTGGCTCCAATTATTTTTGAGTCTGATTGCCAAAAATTGGTTAAGGATATCATGGGAGGATTGGGGAAGATATTTCTTGTTTCCAAGCTTCTTTACCGAGTTCTTACTTTACTCGTGTTTTTAGAGAGTCTAATTCAGCTGCGCATATGTTAGCTAAGTTTGCTCTTAATTCTAGTCTAGATTTATCTTGGAGTGGTTGGATTCCCTCTAGTATCAGCAACTATGTTGCTAACCATTGTATGAATTGATTTCATTTATAAAAGTCTAACGTTTTTCCCCTCAAATTTTTTTTTTTTTTTTAAAAAAGAGCAGATTTCCCCAAAAAATAAAATAAAAAAGCAAGTTTTTTTTTTTTTTTTTAATATAGAAATTTAAAATTCTTACCCAATCAATATAAATATGAAAAAAAAAAAGAACATTAAAAATTACGCTTCTTTTATCGAAAAAAACTAATTTAATTATAAATTTGGTAGAATTTGACTAATTGTGAGTTGCACTGGCCCATCAAAAATCAGTGGAGTCCACGAATTGGTTGGGGTAATTGGGTGACCAAGAATTGGTTAATCAATTGCCTGACTTCATGGACCTCACTAATTGCCCAACTAATTTTGCACCGCTGCATTTCCTTTTTTTCGCTCAATCAGCCAATGGGTCGGTCAATTACCCTATTGGTGCAACTGCTCCTAGAGGAACAAAACAGGAGCAGAGAATGGGGAATAGGTCATATGAAAAGAAAAGAAACTCACCAATCAAAAAGTTTCATATTGGAAGAGCAAAAAAGTCACACGCAAGAGCAAAATATGAAAACGAGTATTGAAAAGAAACCTAAATGGTAAAGATAAATGACATTGGTTTACTATTCTTTCCTAAAATCTCTAATCTCTTTTTTCAACGTTGCTGCACCCAAGCTACATTAAGTCCCAGATCTCATCTCATGTATGAGAAAAGAAGAAACTTTGGATGAACACCAAGTCGTTTATCGTATATTGCACTTGTATTCTAAAAGTATACATGCACGATGGCGACTTAGATGAAGCATCTGGCTGTTTTGGTTGGTATTTGACCTGCAATGGGAGGTTTGGGTTTAATTGTGAAATCCAGCCCCTAAAGAAAACCAACATACTGCCCCTGTACACATCAACTTTTGTACATTCTGCCACTAGCTGCACAAGGTTTACAATCAGGTGAAATACAACCTCCCAGCATGCTGAGCCGTTTGCAAATGTTACAACCCGCAAGCACTCAAAAGAAATAAGGCCTACATCCAAATGCGACCTCGGGTCACTGTGGAATAATCTTAACTACTTCAGTAAACTGCCATAACCAATTTGGTTTGTTCATAGAGGATATATTCAAGGGCAACAATATGACAAGAGGAGTCTCATAAGTAGCAAAATCTAAGGGTCTTATGGATATCCACTGCTCAGTGACACATATAGACAAATGAGTGGAGGAAATAACTTGAGTCATGATTCTGTAGACAACTATTTAGCACAGCAAAGCTAAGGAATGCTCTAAAACATTCATAGTATCAGTCCAGCCATGCAGAGGCATTAGCAGTAATAATTCTTTAATACCATTCGGACTCAAATGTGATCTTCCTCAATAAAAATTTAGATTAGAGTTCTCTGGGTATGTAAAATAGTATCACCATTGAAATGAGATATCAACATGAAAGCTAGAAAAGTGCAATTGAAAATCTGAAATAGTAGCACTTGTAAACACAAAACAGTGAACAAAAACGAAAAGTATAAGTTCTTTTTACTCGCCAATCAAGCAAACAAAAAAATTGCACACTACGAAATCACGATTAATTCATTCAATCTTATTAATTATTATCCAGACATAATGTTGAAACAACTATAGATTGGACCCAGTGTGTCTCCATTTTTGGTCAGGGCATATTTGCAGCACAAATGTAAGTAAATGGGTATTCAAAACTAAACTTGTAATACCCTTATCAAAGAAAGTGTTATTGTTTACAGTTTATTGCACAATATACAATATAATTTGAGGCTCACATTCCACAAACACATTACACTTACAAGACTGAGACTTATAATTCTGCAACTTAAGCCAACAACAATATCATGACTTACAACTTACAAGTTAAGTTATTACTCATCTGGTTTTCTATTTCTATTCTTGTTTCCATATATCAGTCCAGTCTCCTGAGAAAAAAAAAAAAAAATTCAAAATCTAAGTAACTGAATTCTATTAGATTTTGCACAAAACATCCGAAACTCAGGAACAATACCTGTGGATCAGGAATGGGTTTCCGTTTCTCTATGTATCTATTTGGATTCGAAGCTTCTGCCAAAGCTGCCAAAGCAGCCCTTTCCTACATCCCCAAATTTAGAGTTGGCCATTAGCTTAATAAGAATCTACGAAATCAATAAATCAAAATTGAGTAGAGCGATTTGAATTTAGAAGAAGAACCTGTTGTTCTCGCTTGAGTTCTTGTGAGGGCTTGACCCAGAGGAAGTAAGCTAGGGTTCCGGCGACTACCCAGGAGGCCAAGTTGCTTCCTCCTCTTAGGCCTCCCATCGAATTGCCTATGAATGACCTCACATTTCCCAGTGTCCTCTTCCAATTGCTCGTCATTGTGGAGAAATTTAGGGTTTTGATTGGTAGTTTTCGCCAAATTTGGGATTTAGGGTTTTTGAATTCCCTGCTTCTCTGTCAGTATCTGCTGCTGATCCTAGACTATTGCACCGAGAGTGGAGACGGTGGAATCAGAAGAAGTGCTGCGCAGGAAAAGGAGGCAGTTTGGGCCTGTTGGGCCTTCCTTCATTGTACCTGTAAGAAATTTAACAGCATCTTCGTGGCACGACAGTATGGTGAGTGTTTTTTTTTTTTTTTTTTTTTTTAAATTTTCAAGTTAGATTCAGACCAATTTTTTTTTTTTTTAAGTCGGATGAAGGTCTCGTTAGGTTCGCAAAATTGAGGGCTTGGGAAAGGAATTGTTTGGTGTGAAGGAAAACCATGGGGAAAGATTTGTGTAACTATATATTTTAATATCTAAGGATATAAATGGAATAGTAATATTATTTAGCTTAGCTTCCATTCCTTGCACAAACCCAACACTAAAATGGAAACAAACATATATTTTTTCGTTGCTTTTTTAATGTTTCCAAGCAGCGAAAAGGAAAGCTAAGAGGGAAGTTTGTTTTTCTTTAATTTCTCTAGGAAATACAAATAAGTTGATTTCAGTTCCGTGAACCAAACAAGACCGAAATGTAACTTTAAGTATAAAATGGATTTGGACTTTATGGTTGACCACATGATTGTGCCTGTTTGGTTGAGATGGACTGCGCAAAGGTCGTGAAGATGAGCAAGAGGAGAGTCTTGTAGCTGAGGGTATTTCTGTGCAAGCAATCCGAATTATTATAGCTCTTATCCAGTTTTTAGTCATTCATCATGCTTCAAGGGATGCGAATAAGGCAGTGGATGAAGTTGCAAGTTATGTATCTTGAAAAAAATGGAAGATTTCAATAGTTACCTAATGACTAACGTGTATTTAGACAACACTCATACTCATGACATTTTTTTTTTTTTTAAATAGGGCTGGTGCGGCTGCCCTCAAGCATTGATTAATGAAATTGCAAAATACAAGGGGGGGCGGGGACATAAAGCTTGAACCCCAGATTACAATAAGCATAAAGAGAATATCCTGAAATAATATCAGGACTCTCCACAAAATCTATGTATTCTAACAAGCACCAATTAGCAAAGAGTGCACGAAAGGCTACTCCATTTGTTTTGACATGGCAATGACATACCGGAAAGATAACTCTATAACGAAGAAGCATCATTACAACTAACACAGCTTTCCCACTATGTTGCTGCACAGAAATAAATCCGGCGGCACTCAATTTCATCCTGCCACTAGGAGGCTGCGTCCATTTGACTAAGCAAATAGCTCGCCGCCTCTCTAGACCAGACAAGGCACACTGAGTGTGCATACCGGGACAAAACCCACTTTGTCCTACCAAAGCGTAGTAGGATATTATTGCCGGCATAAAGCCACAACTTACTATAAGTAAATGATAATAAAATATAACAAAAAAATAACATGGGCCCAAATCCAAGACCCATGCCCAAAAACTACCAAGCCCAAGTCTAAAATGACCAACGTGAGTTTTGCCACACCACCAGCCTGCTTGCAGATCCCTTGCCGTCCCACCATCGGCAGCATCACCGGCGTCCTCTGCCTTACGCCGAGATCCCTCCATCCCACCATCATTCTCGGACCGCCATCTTTACCACCATCCCCCATCCTCGGATTGAACCCGAGCAACCCAAACCAGATCGTTGTCTTCCGATCTGATCTGTGCACCGCAGATCTTGACGATGCCGCCACACGCTCATCGACAATCGGCGACGTCACATCACGAGCCATCTAATCGGTCCACCTACCAGACTCCAATCTCCACACCACCAGCCATCCCTTCCTCTCCAGTCTCCCCGACAAAAATCCCAAGCGTTCTGACCAGCGAAGCATCTCCCACACTGCCTTTCCATCGACTGGGCGAATCACAGGACACGAGGTCCCCTTTGGCCCGTCCGACGACGCTGCCGCAAGGGCGTGCCGTCGGACAGGGCATAAGCCTTTACTGTAGAGACTGAGAGGAGTGGCGCTCTAGGCCAGAGAAATGAGAGAAAAAGTTTCGTATACTTGTACTTTTTCGAATAAAAGCCAGCTCATACTCATGACATTAATATATTGATCGAAAACCCAACATACTATTTTTCCAAATTTATCCCCAATTAAAGCAAAAACATTTTTTTTTTCTATTTTCTACTTTCCAGTTTTTTCTATTACCTCTTATACGCAGGATGGATGCAATGAAAATCAGCTCAACAACAATAGTAATAGTAGACAAAGTTTGTTAAGTTCATATGTTAACAAGTTCAATGATTTTGTTACTTTCACTTTTAAAACGTTTATTGAAACAATGTTAGCAAGTATCGAATAGATTCTAGCAAGATTACTCTTCTACTGAAAGCTATATTGAAACTATTTTGATGGTGTAAATATCTCTATTGGGCTTAAACGCGATGCGACCTAGCAGAGCTTTGCTAGGGCTGAGCGATGGTCACCTGCCTTGGGGATGGCGTTGCAGCACCTCCCATCCTCTCTGATGGGATCTATTCGAGCATCACCTAGGATGTTTGCCACATGGCGTCAACGGCTCTCATTGTTTTTTCTTTGTTCCCATCTTTCCCCAAGAAAACGGGGAACCCAAAATTTCCATTGGATCATGGCATGAACGTTTCTTGTGTTGTGCGGAAGCGTAACAAACACAATATTGATATGGAACTAGATGAGCAACTAAACAACGAAAAAAGAAAGCAAAACACAAGAACACAAGAATTTATAGTGGTTCAATCAATGTGATTGAGCTACGTCCACTTTCGGAGCTGGCGAGAAATTCCACTATAATCAATTGGAGAGAATACAATTAGAGTTTAAGAATAAACTCTCTATCCAAAACCCCAAATACAATTAGGTTAATTGTCTAATCTCTCGCACAAAAAAAATCTCTGCCGTAGCAAGGCATATCTCTATATATATCTTCCATAGTTAACTTAGGGATACATATATAGCCTAATTAACCTAGGCAGCCCGTGTGATCACCAATTCACCATGGCCTTCTCAATTATGGATTTTGGCCACCATTCAATTAAATCAAATATTCAATAGTCTCCAGCTTGGCTTTACTTTACTTGATGTAAATTCTCCAAAGTAGAACTTCAAAACCAATCACTGCTCCGACATCCCCGAAGGGAATTTCAAATTCTACAAATAAACTTGCTCAATGGAACCGACCTTGCCAACATATCAGCAGGATTATCTACAGTTCCAATTTTGAGGAGTTGAACATCACCATCCTCCACCATCTGACGAATCTTGTGAAATTTGACGTTGATATGTTTATTACGATGAGTAACTTGGTTCTCTGCTAAATAAATAGCACTTTGATTATCACAATAAATATCCACATATTCTTGAATAATTCCCAAGTCCTCAAGCAAACCACAAAGCCAAACTGCTTCTTTTGCACCCTTTGTTACTGCCATATATTCAGCTTCTGTAGTCGACAAAGCAATTGTAGATTGCAAATTCGACTTCCAACTCACCGGTCTACTAGCAAGAGTAAACACATAAGCTATAGTAGATCGGCACTTATCCAAATCACCTGCGAAATCAGAGTCCACATATCCAACAACACACTGACTCGTCTTATCCTACTGAAAAACCAATCCAACATCCACAGTACCAAGAATATACTGTAGAATCCACTTCACTGCTTGCCAATGACCTTTACCTGGGTTATGTCTATATCTGCTCACCACACTTAAGGCCTGTGAAATATTCGGTCTAGTACACACCATACAATACATCAAGCTACCAACAGCACTAGCATAAGGAACTTTGGCCATATATTTCATATCATCATCTGTGCTAGGAGACATAATAGATTTAAGCTTAAAGTGAAAAGTAAGAGGTGTACTTACAAGTTTAGATTTATCATTCATGCCAAACTGATGTAGTACCTTCTTCAAATATTGCTTCTGTGACAAACAAACTTTGCCTCTTGATTTATCTCTTTCAATTTTCATGCCCAAAATCTTTTTAGCTTCTCCCAAGTCCTTCATCTCAAATTCACCACTCAATTGTGATTTCAATTTATTTATCTCCACCTTGCTCTTAGATGCAATTGACATATCATCAACATATAAGAGCAAATAAATGAAGGTCCCATCCTGTAGCTTGCGAAAATAAACACATGGATCATAAAGACTCTGAATGTAGTTCTGACCGAACATAAATTTATCAAATCACTTGTACCATTGCCTTGGAGATTGTTTCAAACCATACAATGATTTATGCAGTTTGCAGACCCAATTTTTTTTTACCAGCAATTTCAAATCCTTCTTGGTGAGTCATATATATCTCTTCTGTTAATTCACCATGTAAGAAAGCAGTTTTTACATCAAGCTGTGATAACTCCAGATCAAACTGTGCAACCAAGGCCAATAAAATACGAATAGAAGAATGCTTAATAACAGGAGAAAATACCTCATTGTAGTCAATTCCTTCTTTTTGTGCATAGCCTTTAGCTACCAACCTAGCCTTGTACCGTGATCCTTCCTTTTTAGCAAACACCCACTTGCAACCGATTGCTCTCTTCCCATGCGGTAACTGAACCAACTCCCATGTTTTATTCTTGTGAAAGAGACTTCATTTCCTTACCCATAGCTTTTTCCCACTCTACACAATCTGCATGTATGACAGCTTCTTCATAAGTAGTATGAATTTCTTCTTCAGTAATTGGAAGTGCATAAGTCACCATATCATTAAGCCAAGCTGGCTTTTGAGCATTCCTTTTTCCCTTTATAGTTGCAATTGGTCCATCTTGCTATGTAGGTTCTTGGGTTGGAGCCTCTACTTCAACACTCATGTCCTCAATATTTGAATCATCTGAATCAACAGTAGGACTCACTGGATCAATTGAGATTCTTGGCTTCAATCAAGGGTCTAGTTCATCAAGTGTATTTGTTTAGAGCTTGTGGCATATTAAGAAATTTTTGACAAAAACATGTCTTATTTTCTATGTCACTTAATGAGAATTTATTTATATAATCAACCTAATCAACAGATTTGAGTGTATAATAAAAAAAAATCATGGATGGGTTTTAATCTAATAGGTGTAATTAAATTTGGGTGTAAAATGAAATGCCCCTTTTATTGCAGAATTTGCAGGGAATACAAGTAAATACTGTATCAAAAACCAAATGTGAGATGCTACTACTATTTTAAAATGACATGCCACAGATGAAGGTAGAAAGAGCTTACGTCTGCTGTTTGCAGGCTTTATCGCTCAATCCAGTGATTTTGTACTCCATCTTGGAAGCATAGGTCTCAACCTTTAGATTTTTTAGCATCCTCTTAGCCTATTATGAAAGAAAGCAGCTCAAATCATGAAAAATGTCACATGAATGAAATCTCAACAATTAAGGAGACCACCGTTACCTTAATCCAATCAATCTGGTAAGGAGTTTTGACATTCTGGTTCTCCATGAGGAAATTCAAAACAGGACCAGGTTTTACAATCATTGTAGTGGACACATCTATATTCCAACAAGGATAGTGATTAGCTAAGTAGAACAACAAAGAAAGCCAAGCCTTCAGTCTTTTAGAAACTAACCCATATTCAGGGATAGGCCGCCTTGCGTGGCCCGGAAGCTTGAATGAAAACCCCTGCAGCCTAACACCCCTCCTCCCAATTCTATGAAGTTCCTCGGGTTGTTATGGAAGAAAGATTGCCGAACAAGGAGACAACCCCTGGAGAGAAACCAAATTATGATAGACCAAAAATAAGAGCAGAATGACTGAGGATTTATATACCACTTGGGTACTTACTGCTTTGCTGCATTCTGCCTTATAATGATGTCAAGAACTCTAACTGCTTCCTGAAAATGGTCAGAGTCCTGACCTCGCAAGGCATTCGCGATTGCTTGCATTGGGATTTTAGCAGCAAAGTTGACCTGTACCTTTATTGTTTTGGATTGAAATGAATGCTTGACTCTCTTCCTATCGCCCTGACTCTCTTCTAGCTAGGGAGTAACTGCCCCCAGATCCCCCATTCATCCTAGACCTGTGTGCAAAATAACCACTGAGCTAATATCCAGAAGCAAATAGGAAGCAGCAGAGATACACCATGATCCACATATAAGTACCTGCTTGATGATATGTCATCCAGTACTACTGTGAAATCAAGTTTTTTATGAGGGAGCTGCCCAACAGTAAACAAGCTCTTCTCTCCATCATAAGCAAAATCCTTGTTTTCCAGCTCCACACTATATGTGTCTTTTACTTTTTCAAGAACCTTACGTCCAATGTCTTTCCCGTCAACTTCGGTTCCATCATCATATTGCATGGCAATCTGTAACACCATTTTACAAAACACAAGATAAATTATAAAAATATCATCTATACTGCAAAATATTGGGCAAGAGAGACAGAGTCCAGGGGATTACACTATAATGGTAAAACTCAGCATTAGATTTGTTGGGTATGCTAGGAACACCTAAATTTAGTTTCTAAATAATAAATCTTTGAGTGTACCTGTGCTGAAGGAAGTGGGAGGATCCTTCTGCAAATCCTTAAGCTCCTTCAAGATGCTCTTGGAGGCCATGACGACGAAACTTAGGGAAACTAGAAACCAGAAAAAGAACAGATTAACTACTACTTTGACCAGAAACCAAATCGAAATAGACCCACAAATCATAGATATGAAACCCATAAAAAAAAAAACAAACTTTAAGCTCAAAGACTCGAGTTGGAATCATGGGTCCAATCCAAATCTCACAAAAATTACAATCTTGATGAATTTCAACACTCACCTTGATGATATCGATGGGTTGAATGACGCAGGTAGCGAGCATACCGGAGGCTCTACCATTGATGAAGGTCGTTCGCGTGGTCGCTGGGCTGGTGGTGCTGCGAGGCACACGCAACATCGGTGCGATGGCGGCGCTGGAGCTCCTCAATGGCATCGTGAAGGGGGTCGGAGGTGTCTAGGGACAGAGGCTAGGTTGGGGGTTTGGGGAGAGACGACGGCGACGACGTTGCTAAGAGGATGAGAGGGTCTCGGTGGGAAGAGATGCACAGCGAGAGAGAGAGAGAGAGGTCAACTGAAAAATAGAGGCGGGCCGAGCAAAATTGCAGTGCGAATATGTGTGGGAAGAAAAAGTGGGAAATTTAACTTTCGACCAAAAAATTAGGCGGGCTGAGCAAACTATTGAACCCTAAAACTCAGACAACATCAATTTCAGTACATTGTCTGAAACAAAGTCTCACAATAGACAACTAAAAAAGTGTTGTGTGAATCAAAACAATCAGACGACATATTTTTCAACCATTGTATTAAGAGTAATTACACAATAGAGAAGTAATAACTGTTGTGTGATTAAAAACAATCAGACAACATCTTTTATCCACCATTGTGTTAATCAACCTTGGACAACATCACATAATAACTGTTGTCTGAATTAATTCATTTAGACAACATCAAAAAAATCAACCATTGTCTGAAATGCTATTGCACAAGAGCAAAAAAAAAAACTGTTGTTGGATTCGAAAACTTAGACGACAGAATATTTCTTGCTGTCGTCTGATTAATTCAGACGACAGTTAAAATGTTTGCTGTCGTCTGATATGTGTTGTCTGATTCCGAAATTGGTGTAGTGTTTGTAGCCATATCAGCTTTCTGGTGTAATTAGATGCATTGCGCTGGCCAAGTCCGGGGCTCTTGGCGTCCGAGGTGTTGCCTCCGATGAGCACCATCATGGTGGGTTGTGAACCCGGCCCATGGTATGGTGCCTGGGTTCTCCTACGGGCCCCAGCTGATAGTGCCAAACCTTGGTGGTGAAATATCCATAAGTATGTACAGTGTTAGAAGGGGGAAATTGTACTACCTAGATCTGACAGAGACTGGAGAGAACCAGAAACATCTTTTGGGTTTCAGTCTGACAATGGTGGAGAGTTTGTGAATGGGATTGAGTTTTGCCGGTCACATGGAATTCGCAATCAAACCTCCAATTCTTATACTCCTCAACAGAATGGTTTAGCAGAACAGAAGAACAGGCAGTTGATAGAAGTTGTTCGTGCTTCCTTATTTGGCATGAATGTACCTCGGTCCTATTGGGGAGAAGCAGTGAAATCAATAGCATATCTCATCAACCGTACTCCTTCACGGGTAATTGAGTTTCAGAATCCTTATCAAAATCTTCATACATTTTTAACCATCCCCTCTATGCCTAATTTGGAGCCCCGAGTGTTTGGGTGTACAACTTATGTCCACATACCAAAGCCACAACGGAGCAAACTTGATCCCCATGCAAAGAAGTGCATTTTTGTGGGTTATGCAGAGTTTCTGAAGGGCTACAGATGTTATGATCCGCTCACCAATACAGTATATATATCTCTTGATGTCTCATTTCGTGAATCTGAGCCATATTACTCAGGAGAAGCTTCTCAGACTTCCCTTCAGGGGGAGAGAGGTTGTGAAGGGAATCCTCGTTCTATTATTGATTTTGATGTCTTTGAAGACTTGGAAAATTTGGAGGAACGATTTGAAGGTAGAAATTCTGAAACAGCCAAAAACGATCGATTGTTTGAACCTGACAATCAATCGTTTCGAGAGACAAAAGCTTCCAGTGGACAAAACGATCGATCGCTTGAACCTAGTGTTTGGCTCATTTTGGGTTCAAACACCTAGCGATCGATCGCTTCAACAGGCATAAATTTTCAGTAGCCAAAAGATTGATTCTTTAGTCCCTAAGGATCAATCATTTCCTGAGACAACTTTTCTGGATAGTTTGAATCAAAATCAAGACGTATCTGAAGCTCACACACAAGATATTCCCCCTTCTACATCACCAACTGAAGATCCCAGTCAAAATGATCCACCTCAGGTACCCCTAAACTTTAATGAGTCTTCTGGGTTAGAAAGTATCTAACCTAGGAAATCACAAAGGGTTACCAAGGGAATTCCTAAGAAACAATATGAAGCAGGTATCAAAGCCAAAGCTAAATACCCTATAGCTAATTTTATGTCTAACCATAGGATTTCTGGATCACATGCACTTGTTGTTGATCAATTATCAACTGTATCTATTCCTAGTAACGTGCAGGATGCATTGACGGATCCAAAATGGACAAAGGCGATGAATGAAGAATTGGAGGCTCTTCAAAAGAATTCAACATGGGAGCTAGTACCTATGCCGGTTGGAAAGAAGACTGTAGGATGTCATTGGGTATTTACTGTGAAGCTTAATGCAAATGGAACTATTAATAGATACAAGGCGAGGTTGGTTGCCAAGGGATACACACAACGCTATGGGATTGATTATAAGGAGACTTTTGCACCTGTGGCAAAGATTAATATTGTCCGGATTCTAATCTCACTTGCAGCAAACAAAGATTGGCCCTTGCACTAGTTTGATGTGAAGAATGCGTTTCTTAATGGGAATTTGGAGGAAGCAGTGTATATGGATGTGCCCTCAGGTGTTAAGAATTACCCAAGTGACGTTGGCAAGGTGTGTAAATTGAAGAAGTCTTTGTATGGCCTGAAGCAGTCTCCAAGAGCTTGGTTTGGAAGATTTTCAAAGTCCATGAGAGCCTTTGGATACAGACAGAGCAATTCTGACCATACCTTGTTCATCAAGCGCAAGAATGGTAAGGTTACAGCTCTTATTATGTATGTTGATGACATGATTGTTACGGGGGATGATCCAAAAGAGATAAATGAATTGCAAAAGTATTTGTCAAAGGAGTTTGAAATGAAGGATCTGGGAAAACTGAAGTATTTTTTGGGTATTGAAGTTGCAAGGTCTAAGAAAGGGATTTCACCTTCACAGAGGAAATATGTTCTTGATTTACTTGCTGAAACGGGGATGCTGGACTGTAGACCCATCGAGACACCCATTGAGATGAATCACGGACTTGCTATCTATCCTGATCAAGTTCCAACTGATAAAGGGAGGTATCAACGTCTTCTAGGAAGGTTGATTTATCTTTCACATACTAGACCTGATATTGCTTATGCTGTGAATGTTGTTAGTCAATTTATGCATTGTCCTAGTGAAGAGCATATGGATGCAGTCTTTCATATTTTGAGGTACTTGAAGATAACGCCAGGTAAAGGGTTACTGTTTCAGAAAAAAGATGAATTGGAAGTTGTTGGGTACAAAGATGCAGATTGGGCTGGTGATAAAACTGACAGACGTTCTACATCTGGGTACTTCACTTTTGTTGGAGGGAACCTTGTCACTTGGCGTAGCAAAAAGCATAAAGTTGTTGCCAGATCAAGTGCATAAGCTGAATTTCGAGTTATGGCACATGGAGTCTGTGAAATATTGTGGATCGGTAATGTCTTGAAAGACCTGGGTTACACGCATAAAAAGCCTATGGATTTGCATTGTGATAATACAGCTTCCATTGAGATTGCACATAATCCAGTTCAGCATGATAGAACAAAGCATGTGAAGGTTGACCGTCATTTTATTAAAGAAAATCTTGACAGAAAGGTCGCTTTCCATTTGTAAACTCAGAGGAGCAATTAGTTGATGTTCTGACTAAAGGAGTGTCCAGGAAGATATTTGAAAGCTCGGTTGGCAAGTTGGGCATGATAGACATCTATGCACCAACTTGAGGGGGAGTGTAGAATTGATGTAAATCTGTATGTAATTAGGATTTTATTTAATTAGGATATCTTGTAATTATGGAAAGATTGTTTCCTATTAGAGTTAGACTACTCCTTTGTACTTGTATATATACCCCTGTTTCTGGTGGCTTTCTCCGGGTACCTCACTCAAAATGCTATACCGCCTGGGATACCGATCCAACTCCTCGATCCTGTACCAGGAGCACAGCGTTAGAGGGATAAACTGTACCGAAGAAGAGGAGAACTGAAGAAGTTTGATTGATCTTAGCCAATCTGCTGCACCCTAAACCCACGAACAGAGGGACTAGAGTCGTGGAGAAGGAATTGGAGGCACCTGCTGCACCCTAAACCCACGAACAAAGGGACTAGAGTTGTGGAGAAGGAATTGGAGGGACTAGAGTCGTGGAGAAGGAATTGGAGGGACTAGAGTCGTGGAGAAGGAATTGGAGGCACATGCTGCACCCTAAACCCACGACCAGAGGAGACTAGAGTCGTGGAGAAGGAATTGGAGGCACCTGCTGCACCCTAAACCCACGAACAGAGGGACTAGAGTCGTGGAGAAGGAATTGGAGGGACTAGAGTCGTGGAGAAGGAATTGGAGGCACCTGCTGCACCCTAAACCCACGACCAGAGGAGACTAGAGTCGTGGAGAAGGAATTGGAGGCACCTATGTAAAAGACTATACATAGGTAAAAGACTATACGGCAAAAGACTATAAAATCATGGGAAAAGGAAAAAAGGAAAAAAGATTCGTATAAAAAAAAAATCAACAAATTGGAGGCACTTAATTTACAACATATATAGTTATTTACTATTTATTTTTTAATTAAAAAAAATAGAAATATTCCTTACACCCCTCTTATAGTCTTATGGTTTTTTTTTTTTTTTTCAAAGCGAGAGAGTGACTAATTCCTCGTCCCCTCTCGAAAGTTTATTAAAGAAAAAAGGAGAATACAAATTGGCTGGAGGACAAGACCAAAGCCAGCCATGGAACAATACACAAAGTTACTAACCAACAATGACCAACAAATGTTTCATCCCATGCTACAAAGAAAAAGAAAGCAAAGGAAACAGCAACACAAGGACATCAGACCAAACTCCAGAAGAAAGAAAACAAGGACTGAACAAATAATCAACAAGCAAATCTATAGGCCGGCCATGAAACAAAGTCTCGACCAAAGGCAGAAGACAAGAACTGGGGCAACGAATCCTATCTGTGAGTACCTTCATGTGATGCACCATAGTTAGATAGCACATCTGCCACAACATTCCCTTCCCAAAAGATGTGAGTGACACGTAACTGCAATTGTCTTGCTAAAACCATACCGTTTAGCCACTCAATGCGCAGCCTCCAAGGGACAAGAGATGGGGACGCAAAATATCTGACCACTACCACTGAGTCCGTCTCAATCCACAAATGGCGCCAATTACGTGACCTAGCCACCCCAATTGCTTCCAAGAAAGCAAGAACCTCAGCATCAAGGGCACTAGGAACTCTTACCCTAGAAGCAAAAGCATGGACAAAAGCACCCTCCGCATCACGAACGATACCACCATATCCAGCATTGTCCGCATCCCGGAAAGAACCGTCGGTGTTAATCTTGACCCAAGGGGGAATGGGAGGCGTCCAGGTCACTTTTATGAAACGAGGAGCGGTTGCTCTCAAAGATGAAAGTAATAAGATATTAAAAATAGGATAAGTTGAGGTTGGGGGAGAATGGACAAAAGCCATACCTGCAGACTCTTTCAAGGACAATAAGAAAAAGCGCATGAATCTAATGAGGTTGAAAGTGCCACCCTCATGTCTCAGCCAATTCCTTTCTGACCAAAAGCACCAAAGAAGATTGCAAAGAGTGATGCGCCAAAGCAATTTCACTGAGGGAGAGAGAGAAGAGATGAAGGATGATGAAAGGACTTATAGTCTTATGGTTGAAAAGCATATGAAAAAGATTGCAACAGATATCTAGGCCAATCAAGTCACCGCAATTGATTTTAATATGAAATTATATTTAATATAAAATGTTTTCCGAATTGAAAAAACACAAACATCATTATATTCAATATAAAATGCTCTCCTAATTGAAAGAAATCCTCCCCAAAGCGAACCTGGGTGAAGAGAAATCCTCTCAAAGTGAATCCCCTAAATATAAATCTGTGTGAGGACAAATCTCTCATTTCCTCAAAGCGAATATGGGTAGAAGTATTCCCTTCAAGGGAAATCCGAGTGAAGAGTGGAATCCAGATGAGGAGAAATCTTCTCAAACCGAATTTAATTAGGTGGGGAGTATTCCCTTCCCTTCAAGGGAAATCCAAGTGAGGAGTGGAATTCAGGTGAGGGGAAATCTTCTCAAACCGAATTTAGGTGAGGAGTATTCCCTTCAAAGGAAATCCAAGTGAGGAGTGTAATCTAGGTGAGGAGAAATCTTCTCAAAGTGTATCTGGGCGAAGAGTATTTCCTTTGAGGGAAATCCGAGTGAAGAGTATTCCCTTTGAGGGAAATCCGAGTGAAGAGTGGAATCCAAGTGAGGAGAAATCTCCTAAAAGAAAATCTGGGTGAGGAGTATTCCTTTTAAGCGAAATCCGAGTGAGGGGTGGAATCCAGTTGAGGAGAAATTCCCTCAAGACAAATTTGGGTGAGGAGAATTCATGATGAAGCAATTTTAGCAAAAGAAAATAAACTTGATGAAGCCATGTCTCAAAAAGTAACTCATTGTAATTTAAAAACTTGATGGAACCACCTATAATATCTTTTTGGACGTAAATGAAGTTAACATTATAACAAAATATGTAAATCTAATATGTTGACATTCATATCACTAAAGTTGAAGAACTCAATCACACTTGTTAAGGTCGGACTATCTAGAGACTCAAATCTTCGTTGTGCATTGGCTAAATTAAATGTCCGAGTAAATTTTAATTAAAGATAAATTATATATGATAAATAAAATTATGAAAAAATAATAAATAGATAACCATACATCATATGATCATAACCTTTTTTTTACTTAAATACCCCTTATACATATACAATGAAAACCACATTAATTTAGAAGGGTAAATAAGTAAAATTAGAGATTAGAAGTAATAAGGAAACCCCAAACCATGATTTGGTCCTACGCTACAAAAATTGGCAGATGGAAAGCGAGCCTTTGCACTAGGCTAATTGGCTCGTACCGGGCTGCTCTCAGCTAAAATTGAATGCACGCAAGGTGTTTGTGAAAATGGCTCTGAGAACGTCCCTTGGCCATTTTGAAGGATTTTTTTTTTCTTTCCTGATACTCACCCACTGGCGCTCTACGTTTTTGGGTTTTCATCCATTATTCATTTGCTTAATGTATGTGGTCTGCGTCTTGTAGCTCATGCATCACTCAAGTATGTGCAAAATCAATTTTTGTGGCGACTATTTGATTGTGACCACTGACCTCCACCATATTGTGCCTTCTTATATTCATTTCGTCCCCATTGTGGACCACTAAATAGATGGATCATTGCCTCAAAAAAAAAAAAAATTGTTCCAACTACATCAACTTAAACAAACTAAGCACTTCTGCTGCTTTATTAAGTCTTCAAATAGAAAAAATTTATGAAAAATTCCATAAAACATCCATGTGTTGAGATAAGATAAATAATGTCGTAACAAATAATAACTTAAAAAAACCTAATACACTTAATGCATATAGGCATGATCCTCCTCATCTTCATCATCTTCAGCATCCATTTCTTGATCATTCTCACCAGTACCATCATCACAAGGAGGATACATATTTGCTTTTGCATAAGCCGCAAATTTAGCTTCCAATTCTTCTATCTTCAATGCCATCTTTCCCATTGTGCTCAACAACTCCTCTGTTGTGTACTCACTTGTGCTTGAAGAATTGGCAGCAGTATAAATAGTCTCCCTTTGAAGGCCATATCCTATGCCCCGAATGGTCTTGCCCTTCATGACTCCAACCCCTTTCGCCAAAATCTCCAATTGTGTTGGGAGAGGAACTGAAATTTCGTCAGTTGACATACTTTGAATTTCAGCCAATTTTTGCTTTTCCTTCTCCAATTCATCCAACATTTTCTTCAAAAAAAATGAGAAAGAAGAAGAACTTTATTAGACATTAAAAGATAACAGTCCTGATCACCTGGTCAGCAACTGACCAGGGATCATTTGCTCAATCACCGTCCGATTTCAATCGGACGGTTTACAACTCTCTTCTCCTCTCTCATCACTTAACTGTGAACCGTCCGATTGAAATCGGACGGTGAGTGAGCAAAAATTCCATGGTCAGCAGCTGACCATTGGAACGGGATCGTAAAAGATAATATATTTTTTTCATAGTGAATGGAGTCAACTAAATAGTACTAACCCCTATATTTTCTGCTTCATCGTTAACCCATGCACCCAAGCCACCTTGATGTTGATGCATGATACCCCAATTCTCAACAATTTTCATATCCTTACCCTTCTGCATTTGCTCACAAAATAAATTACATAATCAGGAAACAATTATGAATAAATATATATGTTCAAATGTTCTGACTCGGAGAAATAAGATTAATAGTTTTACCTCTAATGCAGCTTCCATATGTTTTTGGAATGGCCTTGAACCCCCACAATGATTGTATTTTAAGTTACTTCGGTTCTCAGCATTGGTTTTGCAACGTTTCTGCATTAAAACAATTAATAATATAAAATATATGAGAAGCTTTGAAAGAGTGAACCACATCTTTAAAAACGTACGTGGTAGCAAAAAACTTTTACTTCTTGGACATAGGCATAGGTTCTTCTGTCATTAATATTGGGAAGAAAGATAAACAAGAACAATGACAAAATGTTATGCAATTTGAACATATTAAAGTACATGACATTGTAATAAACTAATATACCTGATAATCCTCTGTAATAAACAACTCATCACATAAATACTCCCACTCTGCCATCTGTCTTTTACCCCACAGTTTCTCTGGAGGAGGGTGTGCTCGTGCATACTCAAAGTTATCGGCATGGAGCTTAAAGTGTTTGTGAAGCTTGCATTTCCATTGTCTATATGACTTCGCCATATGATCTTCAATGTACTTCATTATATCAGGGTCTGTTTCATCAAACTCAAACTTTGTCTGATATCAAAACAAAAAACAAGTGAGCCTACAAATCAAATGATTTACAAAATATGAATATAAAAAGTAAACTTACTGTCAAAGCTGTTATGATAGTAGTCTTATCATTTTTAGAGACTTTTTTCCAAGTCTTGACAATAAGTGGAGCATGTTTGCGCGTTAGCGATCCAATCTCAGAACTAAACATAGCATTAGCTTGGATGGTCTTAGGGAGTTTTTGTTCATGATCCATCCGAATTGGAATTCTCTTTTTTGCTGCATTGACAACAGCATGAGTTCCTACACCTCTTGTAATGCCACGAGTTTTCTTGACCTGTGAAGAAGCCACATCTTGACCCACCTTGCCTATGAGAAACAAGTACAATCAATCCATTTAAGCATACCTCTATAAAAATAATGTATCTATAGAATTTCAAGTAAACCATCATATATGCCTTACATGTTGGGTGTTATGCCCTAGTTGCATGATCTAGTTGTAGAGGAGGTTGTTGGTACGACAGTGGTTGAACGCGTCGTTGTGTCATATTGCGTGGCTGACACTGAGTGAATTGTTGTGGCTGACTTGCAATTGATAACCTCTTCTTCTTGTCATTGGCGGATGCCTTGGTTGGTTTCAACATCCTAACAGACAACATTAGAAAAAAAGAATAACGGACTAAGTATCAACATTATAACAATGTTTTTATTTTCAGAATTGCTATTTTCATCTCTACAGACAGCTCACGACCAAAGACCCCATTATATTGAGTTTATATAATTAACAAAATATCAGACCTTTATCGACCTAAATTTGGTTTAGATGGATTAGTTATCTTCTAATAACAAGAGCAATCATCATAAAGCATTAGTAGGACGCATGAAAAAAAAAAAAAAAAAAAGAAGAAGAAGAAGAAGAAAGAAACACTATTAGAACCTGTAAATAAAACCCTACCTTTCCATTGTAATGCAAAGAAATCACAAATTGTTGCCTGCAATGAAAAAAAGCATATTAAATCACAATTGTTCATGCCCTATAACACATGCATATCCTCTATTTTATATATATTTCCTCTGAACTTGGGGATAGAGGGAATGTTTGCGAAATTGTTAAACATATTTTACAACGCCGGCAATTAACCAAGCAAGCAAAGAGTCATATGAATGAGTTGTAGCTAGGTTAAGTTTGAAGTTGAAGAGGCATATATAGTCGTATTTATAGGGTTAGGGAAAGAGTCAGCACGTATGCATATGAGAACCTTGAGTACTTGCAAATCCTAAAACTTTCAAGCAGGAAACCCAAATTAAATATTTGTCAAAAGTAAGAAGACTACTCAAGAACAAAGAAATCGACTTGGCAAGTTTGGTGGAGAAGATGGTGGATTTGTTGAAAGGGCTCCCGGAGTTGATAGCAGGGATCAATAAATCCTTGCCAGATACATATCAAATTACCATACCAACACCAACTCTACTACCTAGGGTTAGAATAGTTTGTCAAAAGAGGAAGCAAGGATTCTAAGATTCTAAAAGTTATCAGGTTGGAGAACAAGGGTAAGGGAAGTTTTGAGACGAAGATTAGCAAAGTGATGATGCTCACCATGTATCTTGGGACACGAAGCCGCAACTATGTCACTGAGACCTAGGATAATAGTTCTTTCAATCAAGGCGAATCATGATGCCAGTAAACAATTTACAAACAACTCAAAGAGCCATCAAGCCAGTGTATTACCAGATATATGACCGAATCCGAGGAACCTAGCTGCAATATTGTATTGAAAACAAAAATCAGCAATACCAAAAGTTAAAAAAACATTGATCGATATTCCATTGCAAACATGAAAAATTCTAATTCAAGAGGTTAGGCAAAAAGAAACTAAGAGAGAAGAGGGATTACATGACGGAGACCTTGTTGCTTGGACTTGTATGAAGAAGACGCAAAGTGGTATTGATGCTGTGATCAATATTAGGCGTGAATAGGGAAACAGAATAAAAGATTAAGTAATAGAGACCTAAATGATAATTAGTGCTCTTTATTCCCGCCAAGAGTTAATAAATCCCGCCAAAAACAAAAGTAAATAAAGCAAAATATTTATTAACTTTGCTAAACCCCGCCAAAAATAAACTTCAATAAAACAAAAATATCGCCAACTGTTAATGCTCAAAGTCTGGCGGTAGCCAAACCTCCGTTTAAAGCAGGTCCGATGGGCGGACTGCTACTCCGTATACTTGATGATCCTCGCTGGCTGCCAAATGAAAGATAGGGCGTCAGAGGGAGATTGCGTTGGGCGGTCTTCACTTCTCCGATGCCTAAGTCAGTTGATACATATAGGCAGCATAATAATAAATGAGTAGTTAATGCGTAATTTAATGAAGAGAGAAGAGGACCTTTTATAGGTGAGGAGAGGTCCGATCTTCTCCTTGTTTTCGATGTGGGACTGAAGTGCTTCAGTTCCCAGTTTCAGTAGCTTCTGATGCCGTCTTGGCATAGCGCGTGGCGGCGCGTCAGCGGTGATCCCGGGGTATTCCTTGTGCTTAGGCTGTAGCCCGCCTGGCTGCCTATCCGTGGGTCACTCCTTTGACGGTAGTTGGTACCTCTGGCGGTACAATGAGCGTGGCTTATTATAGCTAATTATGCTTTGCAAACGTACATGTAGGTACAAGTCCCCCAAGTCCCCAGTCAAGGAGGGCAATCTTGGTTGGGGAGTTGATCGGCGGTTTGAAGCGTTTTCTTCCGCTAGACTTTGCAAAAGCATAATTAGCGTCAGTGCGTTGTCAGCCATGGATATTACTGAGCAACCGCTTTATACCCTTTCGGGCGGGCCCCTGCTAGGCCTCCCAGGGAGTCCCCTACTCCCCGGCTAAGATGGACCTCCGGATGGTCGCAAAATTTGTTTGGTGAGGGGGAGCTGCACGGAGCAGACGGCGCCAATGTTAATGCTCAAAGTCTGGCGGTAGCCAAACCTCCGTTTAATGCAGGTCCGGTGGGCGGACCGCTACTCCGTATACTTGATGATCCTCGCTGGCTGCCAAATGAAAGACAGGGCGTCAGAGGGAGACCGCGTTGGGCGGTCTTCACTTCTCCGATGCCTAAGTCAGTTGATACATATAGGCAGCATAATAATAAATGAGTAGTTAATGCGTAATTTAATGAAGAGAGAAGAGGACCTTTTATAGGTGAGGAGAGGTCCGATCTTCTCCTTGTTTTCGATTTGGGACTGAAGTGCTTCAGTTCCCAGTTTCAGTAGCTTCTGATGCCGTCTTGGCATAGCGCGTGGCGGCGCGTCAGCGGTGATCCCGGGGTATTCCTTGTGCTCAGGCCGTAGCCCGCCTGGCTGCCTATCCGTGGGTCACTCCTTTGACGGTAGTTGGTACCTCTGGCGGTACAATGAGCGTGGCTTATTATAGCTAATTATGCTTTGCAAACGTACATGTAGGTACACCAATATATTTAGAGGCAACAAATTTCGTCCCTATTTCTTTTCGTCCAAATTTTGAAATTTAACATAATTCCCCACTCAAATTTTTACCAAGTATTTACAAATTAGAAAAACATAGGCGACCAAATTAAATCTCATCCCCAATTAAATTTTGGGACAAATATTTTTTGTCCCCAATTGAAATTTATTTGTCTCTAATAGTGTTGAATGGACAATTCTGAACAACAAAACTTTTAGGGACAAAATCAAAAAATCTGTCCCTAATTATGTGTTTGGGGGACGAAAAATTGGTCCGTCCCAAAAATTTTTGTCTCTAAATGGGTTTTCTCTAGTAGTGTTATTCACACTAAAAGATGTTGATTGTAGTAAGGGTAAACAAAAGTTTTTTTCACAGAGAACTCATTATCTAATGACAGGACCGGCCCTTGATTCCACATTGGAATCAGAAGTAGACATGTTTAGACCAAATTAGAGAGAGAGAGTCTACTGAAAATTCAATATAATCTCCCCTGTAAATGGGTTCCCAAAAATCTTTAACTCAACCAACAAACTACTAATATCATCAACTTCAATAAACTTTCAACTAGGACCTTCTGTCCTCACAAAACCATCCACCACCAACCAAAATATGAGGTTCTTTGACCTAAAAGTTCCAATTTAAAAATCATATTATTCAAATTATGGTTTACATTAGAGCATAAGTTACATGGTTCAAACTAAGTGATTAAGAAATATAGAGTACTTAGAGGAAATAAATCCTACAAGCAGTGTTGATGACTTCAGTAGATAAGGAAAATGCCTCAATGCGATGGGGCGGTTCGACCTAGCAAAATCTAGTACTTGGGAAAATGGAAATCAAAGAGCCTCGAAAAAAATGGAGAAAATGTGAGACAAATTCAGCGAGAGAACAACAATAATTTTATCTTTAAAACTAGTTATCGTAAATATCATTTTTTCGAAATCATATCTCTTTCCCAAAGATTTGGCATGCAATCAATTACTCATAACAAAAAGAAGTTTTTTTTTTTTTTTTTGAATAATGGGGTTTGAAACCCAGTCAAGCTGGAAGGCTCAGCCCCATGCCTATATTATTATTTATAATATTTTGACGCATTAGGGGGGACATAATACCTATACCCTGAGCGTTTCCAGAAGAAACCCGCAGCCTTATCTAAAGACATCAATAGTATGATCCAAACTAGCAAAGTGAGTCAATCTATCTACTACACTATTTGCTTCACGAAATATATGTCAAATTCTAAAAAAATCAAAATTTTACAAATAAGCTTTACAGTCATCAAGAATATGACTAACCTCTGAGTGATTTTCACCTTTTTGATTCAAAGCAGCCACCAAAATTGAAGAATCACTCTCAATTTCAATCTCCTTCCAACCTTGGTGGATGGCCAATAGAAGCCCCGCTCTACATGCCTCAACCTCAACATGCAATGCCGAGGACATATGGGGAATAAAACGGGACCAAGCTGCTTTGAAATTTCCCAAATCATCTCTAGCAACAACTCCGACTCCACCATTTCTAGTTTCACTTCTGAATGCCCCATTAACGTTTAGTTTCAGTCTTCCACGGGGTGGGAATTCCCATTTCTTGACAGTCATTCTACTCCCCTTCTTGTTACCTTTCTGGGATGCCAACGTTGATAATCACCCAATTGATGCATGTTCCAAGCAACAACATGCATGAGGTTAAAAAAACCCCCACTCCAGACTATTTTATTCTTTTCTTCCCAGATTGACCAAAGGCAGATGAAGTAGATATCCACTTCTTCTTTTTTCAAACTAGCCACCATCTCATGAATCCGTTCCCAAATATTTGGAGCTGCATGGTTGCGGGCCTATAGTCCTACCAAAAGCATGAAACCACATTACAATTCTTAAATACATGCAAACTGGACTCTACCTCCCCAATACAAAACGGACAGGATACATCCCCCAACTGAACTTTCTTCCGTAATGCGTCCTTTGTTGGTAAGATATTTTTGATTAACCTCCAGATAAACGTTCTGACCTTGAGTTGCACATTAGCTCGCCAAAACCTCTTCCACAATGCTTTCTTTCCAGCATGACCATTCGATGTGGATGCTTGGGTAGGCTAGGAAGCAGTGCATCTAGCAACGTGGTAGCCACTTTTCATAGAGTATAACCCGTGCTTGTCAAAATGTCATATCATCCTATCCAACGGTCTTCTCATACTAAGAGGAATTTTCTGAATTAATTCAACCTCATCAGGAGTAAGCAGCTCCTCTAGCCAATCAAGCATCCATTCACATGTCACAGGGTCAATCAAATCCTCCACCTTCATATCCTCTAACCCTTCCATCACTGGTAAGCAAGGCCTGAATGTATGAGGTCTAGGGATCCACGGATCAAACCAAACCGAGGTGTCAGCGCCCGTACCAACTTGGAACCTCATTGCCTTATGTAAGAGCTCCTTCCCCTTTTTATGGGTTTAAGTAAATAGAGTGTAACCCAAAGTATTTGGCCCAAAACTCAAACTCAAGTGGCTTAACAACTTATAGAAAGAATTCCACGACCAAAACTAGATCAAACAACGTTTAAACTCAAAGCCTTGTCCCATCTCTTCATCGTCTTCCTCACCTTCAGATTCTCCTCCATCTGATACACCAGCCACCGCCTTAGGAAAGTATAAAGGTCATAGCCGCCGCCATGGGTAAGTAGGAGGTGTCAACAGCCTTGGAAATCAAGTTTCAGATTGGTGATTCTCCAAAGCTATGAAGCTAGAGCTGGAACTCTAGAAATCTGGAGGTGGCAAGTCTAGTATCTATATGGGTAAGATTTCAATTAGATTATCCAATTTTTCTTCTGTTAGACCTATCTTGCTTTCTACGTTTTTCACCTCCTTTCCAGATATTATAAATAGGCTAAACCATCTATGCTTTCCATACAATTCCTTGAGTTGCTAGATACATAGATAAACAAGGAGAGAGAGAGAGAGAGAGAGAGAGAGAGAGAGAGAGAGAGAGAGAGAGAGAGAGAGAGAGAGAGAGAGAGAGAGAGAGAGAGAGAGAGTTTTGGTATTTTAGAAGTGGAGGAGTAAAAACTAAGGTGTGATTCTTTTTCTGATTTGATAAGCTCTTTGTTGGTTCTGATGGTTAATGCAATTTGGAAATTTGGGTTATGATTCTGTTTTAAATATCCATAGGCTATTATAAGACCTGGGGATTCATGATGATAGAAGAAGTTGCAATAGAGATGAAGTTCAGTTAGGAATAAAGTTGTTGTTACTGGAACAGAACAAATTATTTTCTCATCTTCTATTTGATTTCACTAGTTTTCTGGAAAATAGTTTATATCTTTGGTCTTTGAATTTATCCAAAGTAGAATTTGAAATCAATTGCATCTGGTTTGTTGTTTCCTTTAGTCATTAGAGTTTTTTTGAAAGATAGAAAATAATAGAATCTGACTTGAGAAGAGTCAAGAACCAAGTAGGAAACATATGCAGTTTTAAAGTTGAATTTAGAAAGCCTTCACTCATCCTTTAAAGTCTTGTTGAAGGTTTGGTTTGTTTTCTTTGACACTTTAGAATGTCTATTTTCAGTACTGAAAGTTTTACACGAATTGGAGTTTTAGAAAGTACATTAAAACAGAAGAGGGTAGCACACAGTAGCAGTTTCTGCAGAAAAACGTGGGACTGTAGCTGAACTTTAAAAATTCATAACTAATTCTAGAAATTTTTTTTCAGGTGATTCAAATTCCAAGAGTTTCTTTAGGATGTCAGCTACAAATCGTTAGAATACCATGAAAATAGATTTTAAACAGATTTGTACAGTTTTTAACTTAAAGGTGACTGGGTCAGAAAAACTGCAGTATTTCAGTTTGTCAAGTAAAAACCTGTTTTGGTCAAAATAACTCACTGCTCAGATTTTCCAAGTATTTTAGCTGAGTTTTGCTTTAATTCTTTGTGTGTGGAACTAATGAATTCTATTCTTGCAATAGGAACTTGTTTTCATCCGGATACTTAACGTGAAAATCGATCGAGATAGGGGAAAAACTTGGGGAGCCTCTATGTTTGCATTGGATGGTTGTTTACATGATTGTATTGGATGGTTGTTTACAGGATTGTATGCATTTATGTCCTCTGTTTCTGTTTGTTTGGTATGGCTGAATAGTGAATACACTTACATATTCAAAGTATTTGATGCATCAATAAGACATGAAGTATAAGGGTGGTGATGGTAATGTGAATATGCTATTGGAATGAGTATGTTGGTTTATCTTTTGCGTAGTTGAGTCTATAACCTCAGCAGGTACCAGATCCCAGGTATGCTCACTTGTTAATGTGCACTTAATATAGGATATTGAAAGGGTAATTCGGGACTGGCGAAAGGGGAATGGACAAGATGACTAGCAAAAGAGGGTTAGGGGGATTGATTTTGGTTGGGCTTAGTTCATATTGTTGAATACTCTGAGTCAGCTTCGTGGTAAAATACATGGTATGGGACATGTAGGCTCGGTTTATTTTGCAATGTGGATTATCGGAAATAGATAGTAGTTGCATCCATTCATTATTGCTATTCTAACTATGATTTTCAAAGAGGTTTTATTCTCCTACTGGGCAATGTATGCTCACCCCTTTTTATCATTTTGCAGGTGACAAATAAATAAGTTCGAAGTTATTTTACTACAAGGGTGTTTTTAATAATGTGTTATACATGCATGTGTGTTATTGTTAATCATGCTTGGGTTCCTAGACAAGAACTTGGAATATAGTTGATCTTTTGATGTAAATGTTGGTGTAAACCCCTCTTGTAATAAAGGTTGTGTTTCAATTTTGGAAACTTGTCGAGTGTCGTTCTTTTCCAATTATTCATATTTCAATTTCAGAAATTTATTTCCATGATTGGAATATAAGTCGCATCTAAAAAAAAAAATTTGGGATGTGACATAAGGCTTCTCCATGTATATGAGATTACGAGTCATCAGAGTTGATAGAAGCTTGCATAAAATCAAAGTGAGGATAATATTTTGCCTTCAAGGTTATAGCGAGGAGAGAGTCTGGAAACCTTATCAGCCTCCATCCATGTATATGAGCCATAACAAAAACATTTTGGAAGATTGTAAATTATGAATAACCTTAATACAGCAAATGTGAGATATATTATAAAACAAAATCATGCAGATTGCAACAAGAAGATTTTATAACTAAACCGATGATAATAGCTGGAAATAATGTTGATAATTATTTGTGGAAGTAACTTCAATTCAATAGTTTTATGTATAATTTTTAAACTAAAAAACATTACCAAATTTGTACCCAGAAACTGGTCATACACCTATAAAAAGAAAATCTCATCGAGAGAGTTAAAGGCTAAATAACAAACTTTACAGCAAGATTTTCCCATTTACACATAGGGTCCAACAAATTCATGCTTTCTGAGGTTAGAATAATATGATAATTGAAGTTGGGCAAAAGAACACCATAAATAAATAAACCTTAGCACCATATATAGCAATGATGTCTATTGAGACTACCGACTAACACTGAGTATAGAAACAACCATAAAACTCCATTGGTCTAGGTGAGCTAAACTAGTCCATAGATTTAATGGACGCATGCATTTAAATGTGCAAGTAGATGGCTCAAACTCATTAGGAATGAGTCTATATAATATCATCAAGAACCTTCCTAGAGGTATCATCGACATTAGATGGGTCCCTAGCCTTCATGGCCTCACCATCTAATCTAGGATCCGAGATATCCTCATCCCTAGAAGTATTCTTCCTCAACAAAGCTCTTTCTTTACCACTATCAATCAAAGCATACTTATTTGTATCATTTTCAAAGGACAAGAAACCATAACCACGACCAAGAATAGCACCTCCAAAGGGTACATTTTCTCCCCCCCCCCCCCCCCCCCCCAGCTACCTTATCCACCCCCTTATTTCTTTCTTTTGGCAATCTGCCCATAAAGGACTTTAGTATCCAAAGTCACAGGCCAAAACCATAAGGTGTGCCACTCAGTCAGAAGGATATTAAACATTAATTTTGTCTAACACATTATTACTCGATGTCTGAAAAATCTCGTAATTTTACGTCATATAAATGAGAATTGTTTTAGAAATGCTTTTGAAATTAAGAGCAAATTAAATATGGATTAGGAACTAAGAACTGAAAATTAATTCAGTAATATAGAAAAGCGTTTAAGGAAAACTGAAATTGGGAGAGAATTGAGTCGTGCTTTCATTGATAATAGGGACCTCTTTATAAAGAGGATTACAAGACACAAAATCAAAGTTGTACAAGGAAAGATAATCGTACAATTAATTAATCGGATATCTATGAATATCTCCGAGAATATCTCTAATTCAAAACCCTATTACAACTAGGTCAAGTAACCTAGAGTTTAGGACAGACACATAGTCTGGATTTACTTGAACACTCCCCCTTGTATCGCCCAAACGTGGTGCTCCTCTCGTTGCCTCATTAAAAACCTTGCCGAGTAACAAAAACCCTGTGGGACAAAAATAACCTTGGTCGAAGGGAAAAAAGAGCACAACACACCCTTCACGTTTCAAGACCATATATGTAGACACCTCCCCCTGATGTCTACATCTCCCCTTAATGACTACGGTCATTGGAGTTCGGATAACTTTCGCAAACGATGCTACCAACATGTTTCTCAAAAGTGGAATTTAGGCAATGACTTAGTGAGCAAGTCTGACATACTGTCCTTAGATCGAACCTAGTTCACTTTGATCTTGAGGAGAGTGTGTTGTTGCTGATTATGCTTGGTGTTGTCGTTTTTGATGTAGCCTTGCTTCATTTGTTCAAAACAATAAGCATTATCCTAAATGCTGATAGGCTCATCTGTGGTAGACTTCAAACCACAATTGTTCGAACATACGTAATTATGGATCCAATCCATATACATTCACGAACCACTTCATGAAGAGCAATAATCTCTGCATTGTTCGAAGATATAGTGACTAGGGTCTATTCTGTAGACCTCCAAGATATCACGGTCTTTACCCACGGTGAACACTTAACCAGTTTGGGAATAACCTTTGTGTGGGTTAGAGAGATACCTAATATCAACAAAACCTTCCAAAACACATGTTGTTTTGGGATGGGGGTAGAGGACGCATGCCAATTGTTAGCCAAATAGCCACCCTCAAGTATAAGGGGTACAAGTAATAGTATAGGGATTTAAGAAAGGTTGTCGAACCCACGAGGATTGGATTCCTTTCACTAGTTATGGTGTTAACCTAAGGAAAGCTAGAATATGCAAATGTACAATCACAAACCTAAATTCACAAGAAATCTAGGCTCATGGTGAGTATGTGCATTGTGGTGGTAGTGAGTTTGTTTGTTGGATAGAGCGGTGAACCAAATTAAATTAAATGCTCAAATGTAAACTAAACTACTCTAAACTAAACTAGTAATATAATGGATGAAGTTAGAGGTTAGATTGTCTACCACTAACCTCCCTTGCAAGTATTGAAGTTCAAATACAAGTGATGCTATTCTAATTTCCCAATTACCCTCTTTGCATCCGGATAAGACTACAAATGCTTAAACTCCTTTAATGTTATCAATTCCAACCGGATAAGTCTAGAATTAACTACCTAAGAACAATTCATATTACCGGTTAAGTCTCAATTCATTGTTCGTAGATGCATAAAGCTTTGAGTTTAGATAATCATGCAAGCAAACCAATCCTAGATCTAGGTGATTTTAATTCACAACCTCCATATGCACATAGATGATGCTATCATGCTATCAATGGTCAAGGTTAACTACTCCCTAAACATTTTTTTCATGAGATGACAAACACAACACATTCAAAGTAGTTAAATTTGAATGAATGCATTCACTTCTTGAATTAGCATATGAAGATGAAAATCACAAATAACATCAAATGTAAATTAAAACATCAATTCATACAAGTTTGGCTAGGGTTTTCAACCCTAGCCCCAACAAAGTAACTACTCACTCATAGTCATACAAATTGGCATCAAATCTATAAAGTAAATCAAGGTAAATTAAAGAGTTAAGGGAAGAAAGAACTAGTTGAAGCTTGACAAATCAATAGGTAGCTTCTCCTTCATTTATTTCCTTCAATGCTCCTTGAATCCTCCTTGATGGTGGAATGGATGGATAATGAACTTCTTGATGGTGATGATGAATGGAATGGTGATGATGAATGGAATGGTGATGAAGATATGATGCTCCTTTGGCTAACTTTGAGTGGTAGTGATGGAGTAGTAGTGGTGGTGATGAAGTTTATGGTGGTGGAAGATGGTAGTTGTGGTGGTGATTGTGGAGGAGATGGAGTAGATTGGGTATTGTGGGTTTGGATTTTGGGAGGTGGATATGGAGGTTTTGTGAAGGAGATGAAGAGAGAAAGAAGATGCTCGATCTTATGGGGTGGAATAGGTGATGCCTTATATAGAGAAGAAAAAGAGGGAAGTAATGAAGAATAAAAACAAGGGGCCGTGACCACTTACCCAATTTTAACCTAAAAATTGCCCACTTACTCCACTAAGAGTTTTTTTTAACCCCATTTACCCGATCTAACATTCATGGACAGTTTTGCCCCTATTTTAATCAATAAATTACATATCTCTCTCAGACTTTCTCCGATCTATTTTCTCTCTCCTCCCCCCTCACCGAGCTCTCTCTCTCTCTCTCTCTCTCTCTCTCTCTCTCTCTCTCTCTCTCTCTCTCTCTCCCGTCCTTGTTCACTCAGGCATCGATTCTGCACCGGATCGCGTCGACGCCTAATCGCCGGGGCAGGGAAGGGGACGCTTTGTTCTGGATCGATTTCGCTGCACAATTCGAATCATGGTTGGCTCATCGGCGGCAAGGAGACGATCTGAAGGATTCTTCAATTAGACCTGGTAGTGAAGACGACGAAGCACTTGAAGAAGACGATGTCGGAGTCGAACACTCGGTTCGCGATCTCAGACGGGGAGAAACTGGTCCGGCTTGTGTTGCTAGTGGGCTTCAGATTTGGTCTGGGTTTGGGAAATTCAAGCTTTGGAAATTGTCTGTTGTTTGGCCATGTCCCAAATTCTCTGAAATTCTATTGCAGCAGCAGTGGGTGGAGGGGGGTGGGATGCTGCTGTGGCAGCAAGCGGCAATGCTGGGAAGGTAGTGGGCTGGGATAAGCCTGGGCTGCAGGCAATTTTTGGGTGCCCATAGCACTTTTTTTTTTTTTTTTGTACACTGTGAACCCTGAGAATGAGGAAGGAATTGCAATGTAACTGTGGGGTTTGTTTGATGGTCTACTGGGGGCAGTAGACACATTATTGGCCCCCAGTAGACTTTGATATGAGGGACAGGGATCACTATAGTGTGGTGTTTTAATAAGTTACATGTTGTTTTCTGTGTATTAAAGTCAAATTATCTGTGAATCCTACAAAAAGGTGCATTTTTGGTGGTCTATTGGGAGGCAGTAGAGACATTGGACTTTGTATTGGGGGGCAATAATATGACTATTGGGAGCCAATAATATGATTATAAATTGATCAATTGTGCCTGTAGTGTATTCATTTTGGTTTTGGGAGTTCATACAATTCACTGGACAACAATAATATGATTTTTGGGAGGCAATAATATGATTATTGGGGGGCAATAATATGATTACTGGGGGGCAATAATATGGTTACTGGATATTATTAGGGACCGGTCACCGGTCGTCGGATTCCGATCACGGTCGCCGGATTCCGGTCGCCGGCGCCCTGCCACTGGTCACCGGAGGCCGGCAACGTGGAGGATGACTTCTCCCTCTAAGTGAAAAAAAGGAGAGGGCAAAAAAGTCTCAAAAAAAATAAAAAAGAATTAATTGGGTAAAGGGGAAATAATCTCTTAGAGTGTTTTGGGTAAATGGGGTTAAAAAACAGTTGGTGGAGCAAGTGGGCAATTTTTAGCCTAAAATCGGGTAAATGATCATTTCCCCTAAAAACAAAGCATGAAGGTGGAGTATGGGAGTGTTGATGATCTATTTAAAAGATTGGAGCAGAAAAATATATGCAAGGAAAAAAAGAAAAGCATCTAGCTTTCTTTATGTGGGTGGGAAACATGAACATGATGAATGTTGAGCTGATTTTAGGTCACTTTCTGCCCCTTGATTCCTTCAATTAATTCTCTACTAATACTTCAAAATGGGTGTGAGCCCCCGAAATTTTTGTTTAATTTTTGAAGGTAAATTTTTCACCAATAAGATTTTTCACGAGGTCACTCAAGTGAAGGAGTTGAGTTTGAAGATTTCTTTGGTGACGAGATTCTTTAATTTGGGCCATGTGATTTAAGTTTGGGCCAATGTTCTTTTATTTGGGCCTAAATTGTTACTAGAATTTATCGAGACAAATTGTCGAAGTAAATTGGAATAGGATACGAATTGGGTTGTAGCGAATTTGAATATTGAGTCTGTTAGAGAAATCGTTGGTGAAAAATGAATAAAAGTTACCAGCCCGAAAACCCGAAAGCGATCAGCAAGGAGTATTACGTAATTTGACGTGAGGGCAAATTCGACATTTCTCACTCACTAGTATAAAAGGGTTAGAGAACCCTAGAAGCCCCAAAACTCTCTCCTCTCCCTCTCGGCCGCATCTCTCCCTTTCTCCCCCGACCTCACTCTCTCTTTTCCTTCCCTCTGCAAACGCCGGAAACACAATCTCCGGCCATCACCTCATGTCACCGCCTCCTCCAATCGATCCAGAACCTAAACCCGATCAAAGCCCACTCGGAATCGACAACATGCAATGACTCCAGCCTCCACCTGCAATCCTCCCGAACCGCGACGCCACTGTCGCCACCTCCCTTCGGATTCCGGCTACCGCCTCGCCACGCCACCACCACCGCTCAACTCAGTAGACTACGGAGATCAAAACCCTGATGGCAGCTACCCCAACCAACGCCGGAGAATCGCCGTACACGCCACCACCGATGGCATCGAGCTCTGCATGCCTTCGTTCTTCAATCTCCAGTCCGAAACGAGCCAAACCACCACCATACATGGAGTCAGCATCTCTCCCCTTGACCAAAACCTGATAACCCCGACCTCTAACTCTGACCAGAGCCACCGCACACACTACACGCGCCGGCGGCAGCACGTGAGCCACTGCAGCTCCGCTGCTCGTGTTGCCATACTCCCAGGTCGTCACGATTAGGTAATTTCGTCACCCTGTTCAGTGTTGAGGCCTCTGTTTTAATTTGGAAAGGATTGGGTTTCTAACTTAGGTTTTCTGGATTGGAGTTTGGAACCTCAAGCTCGGAGGTGAATGAAGAAAACTGGAGCTCGACATATATGGAGTCTGGAAGGGGTTGTGGGCTTCTGCGTTTTTGGAGTGATGGAGAAGAGAGAGATTGTTGGTTCAGTCGAATTGATATCGGAGATAGGTAAGGATTCTTGAACTCTATTTTGGTTACGGAAAATTGGTTGAGGGTTGATTTTAATTATGTATGCTGCTAGGGATTTGAGAAGGGAGTGGTGATAGAGCAGCCGGTTCACAGCAGCATAAATGGGTTATCCTTGTTGGAGAAGAAGAATGGTAAGGGTCTGGTGTAGTGAGCTTATTGTTGTAGTTACCGCAGAATGGAATGAAGTGGGCTGTTACTATTGCTTTGGTTGATTTTGATTTTGTTGAGATATTGTTGTTGTTGGAAAAATTGTGAAAATTAGATATTTGAAGAGAGTTTAATTAGTAGGATTTTATTGGTCTAATTTTCAAAGGATTGGAAATTGGTGTTGAAGATTTTGGTGAGTATTGTTGTGTAGTTTTGGCCAAAAGAAAAAGAAAAGGAAGAGAAAAGAAATGGCTTTATTTTTGGAAGAAAATAAAGAAAATGAAGGAAAGAGTAAAAGTTGATTAAATGACTTTTACTTTGGTAAATTGGTGAAAAAGTGAAGAAGGTGAAAGTAAAGGTAAATTCGGTAAAAATGAGGTAAAAGGTAAAAGTGTAAGTGTGGAGGTGAAATTCATGGTAAAAGTGAAAAGGTGAAAAGGGAGAAGTAAATTGGTAAAAGTGAAAGTAAAACTTTATTTATAATTATTTACTTATTTATTTTTAATAAATAAGAGATAATGGTAAATAAAGGAATTATTTGGTCAAAAGACAAAGTCAAAAGTCAACTCCGAGAGTTGACCAAGGTTGACCGATCTCGTAAAACGTGAGGATTGACTCGACTTTGGTCGCTCGGATTGGTGAAAGTTTAGCGGAGTGATAAGGACGTTTTCCTTTTTTAGAAAGAAATTAGTTTCCTAAATTGGTAAAGGTTGAAACAAATAATTAATGGCCTCATTGGAATAAAAAGGAATAGTAGACAGTATATTTAACCCGAACAATACTATTGATTGGGGTATGATCACCATATCCCAAATGGGCTTACTATTCTAAGTGAGTTGTTCGGGAATGGTTTTTTGATAATTATCGATCTTGGTTATTTGGTGAATTTTAAAGTGAGTTATGAATTAATTACTCATTGGATATAATTTTATTATAAAGGACCCGAGCGGGTGCACTTGGATTTGGATAAAGGATCGAAAGTCGGGAACGAACCCGAATGTGGGCAAGCACTCCAATTCCAGGTAGGGTGAGCTGTCCCTTCCTTGTTAGAGGCTTTTCAGTATATGTGGAATGCTATACTAAGATAGCATGTTGCCTGCAAGAACGTTTTTGGTTGTTCATCAGTCGATGCCTCGTGATACATGTGTTTTCAGAACTAATAATTGCTAATTGTGAAAACCGAGGCTAGACTTGCATGTTGAGATACTGTACCCTTGTATGTGTGTACTTGTGACCTGAAAGTGAATGGGACTTAGACGCGTTGATTCCTAGGGATTCCACGGTGTCGATAACCGTGAACCTCCGGAGGGGGCTGTGCTCCTATGTTTGTCGGGGAAAGGTAAGTACAGACAGTGAACCAGTCATAGGAGACTCAGAGCCAGGAAATGGACACTTTCGCTACTTGTAGTCACAAAGACTACAGAGTAGTTGGCTGGTTCTCGTACTCAGGACGAACCAGGTCGGTCACTGATTTATCTTATTTTAGCCGGCAGGTAAGTATCTCGGAGCTCCAAGTGTGTGAAGCATACTGCACATGTTTTATGAAAGAAAACGAATGTTTGTGGTTGCCACTTTTCTTAAAGTATTTTTCGATAAACGTGCACAATATTATGTAGTAATATTTTCAAGTATATTATTTTTCAAACCTAGCATGGTTGGGTCGACCCCTACTGGGCATGCGAGGACGAAAGCTCACCCCTACTATAGTGTGCAGGTTTCGAGCATGTGGTCGGGAAGCGTACATGGGAGGCACATGGCACGGCTTGGCGCATTTCTCTTTAGTTTTATCAAAAGAAGGTTTTGGTCCTTAACCGGATTTTGTAGTAGCTTGTTTATTTACTTTTTATTTATTTCCTACTCGTTTACAAAAATTCCGGGAGACCCGTAACCCTGGGGCGCGTCTCCCATACTTTTAGTTACTTAGTGATCTGTTTTATTTTCCAAATTGGGCTCCGATCGCAAGCCCAAAACTCTTAGCCCATTTCGAATTCCGCTTTTGAAAAAGTGTTGTTTGGTTGCTAGAATGACTTGTCCAAGAAAATGTTTTGTAAACCAACAACCTAAACTCAAAAGGCCTTGCGGTTTCGGGTTGATGAGCTATCGAGATGCAATTCGTGACATGTCGATTCCTCATTGGCTCGGAGTCGCGGCGCTGTGGAACTCCCTCTCGGGTCACCACAATGGGCCTCTGACATCTTCATATAAATGTTCCTCCATGAGTGTAGATCATCCTGGTAAAATCTTAGAGTTAAATTCATTGTGGTTTGGCCGTAAATGCTTCTGAAATACGTACAGGTCAGGTTTTCCAGTTTTCGTTTTTCAGAAAATTGGACCGACTGTTTGAAGACTTTCCACTCAAAACTAGCTCTGGTATTCTTCATAAAAAATAATCCTTGGGATGTCTAGGATGAAACTGGAAAGTTTCAACTCATTCAGAGTTCGTTTGGTAAGGCGGCTACCCCTCCTTTCTTGTCTAGCTCACTTTCTCTTCTCCATTATTTCCTAACATGATAAGGAAAACATAATAAATATATATAAATAAACACAAAGGTTGAGCGAAAGTACAAGATTAGGGAAATAATGAAATTGGATTGGTCAACATTAAATTTGGACTTTAGAACAAGTAATTTCCATGTTTTAGGGCACAAATATGTATATGAATTATGATCCAACACCAATGTTGGCGGCGTTCCTGGTGTGTGATGGGTCCGAATCCATCGTCTCTCTGTAGGGATAGAACAAGCCCATATCAATCGTACATCTCAAGTACCGAAGAATATCTTTTACACCAATCCAATGGCGTCGCATTGGCGCAAAGCTATATCTAACTAACAAGTTCAGAACATATGAGATGTCTGGTCTTCTGCATTGGGGTAAGTACAATAATGTGCCTATTACTTAAGTAAGGCACTTCTGCCTCTAGCACATCTTCGTCATCATCCTTTGGACGAAGAAGATCCTTTTCAGGATCAAGACTACAGACTATCATGGGGGTGCTTGAAGGCTTGACCTTGTCAAAATGCCTAAGCATCTGTCAACATGATGCTCAAGTTCCAAACCGAGACATAATCGTCTTCTCCCAAGATCCTTCATCTCAAACTGGGATTTCAAATGTTTAGTGGTTTCCCTTAACTCTTTAAGGGGTTCCAATGAAGATCATGTCCAACATAAACTGCGATGGAATCCGAAACTTGTTATGGAAACGCATGGGCATATCCCTTCCCAATCAAGTAGTCACTTTAGTGAGCGTTTCAACCTTATTGTAAATGCGCTCCGTGGTCTAGAGCCACTTGACTTGGGTAAATGAAGTTCACTATGAACCTTCATGTACATTCCGTATCTGGATCCCCATAGAGATACGTAGTGACTACATTTGTAAGCTGTATGTTTAGTTATTCCGAAACTACCAAACTGACAGGGTAGTGGAGTGCAATGACATCCATTATGAGAAAGTATGTCTCATCGTAGTTGATTCTAGGGCGTTTTGTGAGAAGTCTTGCGCCATAAGGCGAGATTACCATATCTTTTTCTCAACACGTTTTCTAACAAAGACCCATTAGTCAATAGGTTTTATGCTAGGAGGTGTTGGCGTCACTGGCTCGAAAACCTTCCTCTTCGTTAGACAATCCAACTTAATCTGGATCGCATCTTTCCATTTAGGCCAAATCTCTCTACGTTGGCATTCATTCATCAATGGAGCATGGTTCGATATCATCGGACTCAACAAACTCATGCACAGCGAAATGCACAACTACATCATCAATTATGATAGAGTTTCTATCCCACGTCTCATGTACACTAGTGTAATTTTCAAAGAACTCTATATTCTCAGGAATAGGTTCTGACGTTGAGGGGTCCCCCAACGATAACCATAATCCGGAAGATTCTCATGAGACGGATTTTGAGCCTTGATGATCAAAAGATTGGAATGTGCCAAAGTATCCTTCGAACCTATGGGCCTCCCACTCATCCTAGTTGGGGCCATGGCCTGTAACACCGGAGTGACACTTTCTTTGGCGTTGGCGCCATACCTACCACCATATAAGGTGGCGCTACGTCCTCTCGTAAGGACGTCCATCCTTGCAGGCATGTTTGCAGCAGATATGAGTGATCTCGTCACTTTAGTGGGGATCGAGATGAGACATAGTGGGGACAGACCACGACAATTCCTGTCATTCCTGCTGAACATTCGTGTTCTTATCTCCCCCTAACGACTGGAAGATTGCCTCATCAAAGTGACAACCCATAAATCTAGCGGTAATGAGATCGCCTTGCAAGGGCATTAAGTGGCGGACGATAGTCGGAGTCTCAAATCCAACGTAGTTGCCCATTCGTCTGTAAGGACCTGTCATAGTGCACTGTGGCGGCGCAAATGACACATAAATGGCTCACTCAAATGTGCGTAAGTACGATACTTGTACCCAGTTACAAGCTGTAACGCAGAGGTAGATTGGGTGGCGGTGGGTTGTAGACGAATTAGCATAGCTGCATGCGATATTGCATCACCCCAAGCGGATATAAAGAGATTGGTGTGCATTACCAATGTCCTGACTACCTTCGTAGTTATTTCCGCGAGACCATTTTGGTGTGTTCATGAGAATATGATGTCCAACATCAGTCCCATTGCAATATCCATCGAAGACTATCCATCGAAAGTGTTCGATGTAAACTCTCTAGCATTGTCAAATCTAATTGACTGAATAGAATGATCCAGGGAGTGAGCCCGTTGTCATATGATATTTGCTAGGAGTGTAGTATAAGCAGCATTATAAGTGGACAATGACACAACACGTGACCAGTGTGTTTGCGTGTCAACCAACATCATGAGATATTTAAACGTCCGCAAGTTGGTTGAATCAGTCTATAGAATCTCCATGGATTCTATGTAAGAACAGAATGAGTATTTTCATATCCTTTGCATAGGACTGTCTTAGTCCTAATTTCCCTAAGGAATAGGCTTTATGAAACGAGCGAGAGGCTGTAGAAGCAACCAATGAGGATTTTGGTTGGGCTTGAGCGTTTGAAACTCTATTTGAAGCAAAGTTGGTGATTGCAACATCACCTGGGGCGTCGTCACCATGATGTACGCTATCCATGGAGTCATGGATAAGGACTATGCCAGCCCTAGGCTGGTGGTGTACGGCGATGGCTCCGGTGGCAGCGGCGGCGGTCATAGTTAGTCCAGGAATCAACTTTTGATTCATGCTTCGTTTTGCTCGAAAGAAAGGATGTCCATGTGAAGTCTTTAGTAGACGGATCATCATATCATGACTAGGATGACCTATCCTGTCTTGACAAAGCCAATATGTGTCTAAATTCAAGAGATCTTCTCTCATGACTTTATTGGATTCAATAGCTCGAATAGTGACATAGAGTCCACTAGAAAGACACATAAACTTATCTAAGATGCGCCTTTGTTTGCAATCATTAGAGGCATTGCAAAGGAACACATTTCCGTTTTCTACATGCGTTTTCACATGGAATCCTTTAGGGGTGGGCTCAATGCGGTTCCGTTCGATTTGAGGCCCAAACCGCAACCAAACCACTTTTTTCGGTTGGCCTATATATCAAACCGCAACCGCATTACAAAAGGGCTGAACAGATTATTTCGGTTACACCATTTTTCGGTGCGGTGCGGGTTGGTTTCGGTTTGGAGCGATTTATTAATTTCAATTAGAAAGAGAGGGCCAAAATCAAGCTTATTTTTACCTAACAATTTCAATAAGGCATAAATAAATTTTGAATGCATTTAGAGTCCACACAAATCGGCAAATGTCACCCAAATATCAAGCAACTTGCAGAAAGACCATAGCAACTTATTACACACACACAGATATATATATATATATATATATATATATATATATATATATATATATATATATATATATATATATATATATATATCAATGATCAAGCAAACATAGCAACTTATTACAAACTAAAAACCTAATCAAAAATGGATTTCTTATATATTGAAAACCAAGTTTTCCATCAATAGAGAAATAATAAATAAATAAAATGTAATTAAAATAAATTCGTTGTGGGTCGGTTTAAATTGGGCGGTTTATGACCCGAAACCGCAACCAAACCGCTTTTATACGGTTTGGTGCGGTGTGATCATAAAACAAACCGTTTTAGTTTGGTGCGGTTCGGGTCGGTAACTGCATTTTCAGTACAAAATGCCCACCCCTAGAATCCGTTGGCTATTTATAGGTGTGATTTGCCCTAGGAGCGTAGAGAGTTTATGTGACAGTAATCAAGGTGCCGTTTGACAAGGTAATATGCTTAGAATTAATACTGATGGCCCAACCGTCATAGTCACAAAGTAATATGTTTAGAATCAAAATGGAATCATAATGAAAAGAACTCGAAATTTTATTCATAAGCCAACAGAGTACGTCATTGTCTCTTAACCATTAGGAGAATCTAATCCAAATGCTAGCTAATGAAAAACAAAGGTAGTTGTTTGACTTCTTTCAGTAGCTCCAAAATAAATATGACCAGGTGAGTAGAGAGATGTCGGTGGACCAAAGCTCGTTTAAGTACCACTTATCTCAAAACCTTCCTAGACATCATACTCATTTTGGATGAGCCTACATGAAGAAAAACTAAACCAATGACTACAAAGTATATGACAATTGCCTATTACATCTCTTGAAAAAATAAAGACCTAAACAGAATTGGCGATCTATTGATCCCAGCTAGATTTGTAGTCTTCAACCATTCACCCTAGATCATCTTCTTGATCTTCTTGTTCCACATAGTGAGCTTTTCTTGCTTCGCAATATGCTTTGTAGGCGGTGACAATTTCTTCACGAGCTCTACAAAAGTGTGCCTAATGACTGGATACTCCACATCGAGAACATACATCTCTTTGCTCAGACTCCATTGATTGAAGCGCTTTGAAAGCGTCATTTAGATGGGTCTTAGTGTTGGTGGTGCCACCAACATGGCCAGAGGCGTTGCCTCCCTCTCTCTTTCCATGTTGACCTCTTCGGTTCCGTGTTCGCCTATTTTGGCGGGTACCTTCCCAAGTAGAGCGATTATATGGACCAGAATGTCCAGAAGTATCCCTAAGATTAGGGTTTCGCTCTTGGAGCCCTCTCTTAGGGGCGTGACTATAATTGGATTCTGGAATAAGCTCTGCTTCTATGGATCTCGAATTATAGTTCTTCACAAGGATGTTGTCATGCCTTTCAGCGACATTCATAGCTCCAACAAGCTCATGAAACCTTGTGATCTGTCCTGCAGTAACATCGATTCAATATAGTAACATCGATTTGATAGTTCTTAGCAACCATCAATGCAGAGATAAGGAAGGTGGAGAGAGTCTTCTCAATCAACATCGCATCTGTGATCTCTTTACCACAGAATTCTATTAAGGATTTAATGCGAAGTGCTTCCGAGTTGTAGTCAAGAACTGACTTGAAATCACAGAAGCGGAGGCTATGACATCTCACTTCTAGGTCAGGAAGCAGGGAATCATGGACGTTGCCAAATTTTTCTTCGAGTGAGACCCATAGCCTTCTGGGGTTTTTTTCATTCATACACTCGTACTAGAGCGAATCATCCATATGACGAGTCATTAGAATGATGGCTTTCGCCTTATTTGTCTCTAAGGCTGCTCTATTTGCTTCCAAAGCTTGAGCTTGCTCAACAGTTAGCACGTCCTGGCTAGGCTCGAGAATCATATCCAGGATTCCATCGGCCTTGAGATGCTGGTGGACATCACGAACCCACCTGTGATATCCAGAGCTAGTTGTTCCTAATGGAGCAAAGTCCAATTTGTTCAGGTTACTGATCCTGAAAAAGAACAAGAAAAAGGGTTAGTTTTGAAGCGAAAAAGCTACCACGAAAACATATAAAATTCTTGAGCGTAATCGCTTCCAAGAAATTCAATTCCAAGAGATATTGGATTAGATCAAAACAATGACGTAAGTGGTCGACCATAAATTCTCTACAAACTCTAAGTTTGGATTGGAGATCTCAACAATTTCCAAGCTTGGAGTGAGCATGAACCCCCACAGTTCGGCTTAATTAGGTCTCCCCTGTGATGAAGAAAGGGGGGTAGAAGAAGGGAGTTTGCAAGTCTCCGAGAAAAAGAAGAGAAAAGAAATAAAAACTTCAAAAACGGGAACTTATAGTAAAAAATATCTTGAAATAGGTCGCTGGGAAAGTTGACCGGAAAAGGTCAACCGGCGTTGACCAGAGTTGACCAGTGATGACGTGGCAGTGGGGTCCAGAGCTGAAGTGGCAGTGAGGGGTCTGCTACTAACGTGGGAGTTGGGTCCAGTGATGATGTGGGAGTGGGTCCCGGATGCTGATGTGGCAGTGGGTCCGGCTGCTGACGTGGCTTGCTTTAGTGGCCGCGGCTTGGGCTGCCTCCTCCCTTTTTTTTTTTCTTCCTCTTCTCTTTTCTGCAGGAAATTTTGGTTGCCGGTTCAGTAACTTCTAGACCGGTTTTTGTGATATTTCTTCAGATTCCTGAATCTTCAGATCGAGGGGCTTCTGCTGACAAAATTTTGTGGAAATTGGAGGTCCGAAAAATGGTGAACTGGTGGAATACTTGTTGCGGGTTGTATGGAGCTTCCGGTGGCCGGTTCGGTAGGTTTCCGGCCGGTTCTGGATTCCTGGGGTCGAGGGCTTCAAGTTGTGTGGCAGAGCCAGAAAAGGGTTCACGATTTTGTATTCGGATTTATGGTTTTAGCTTCTTGCATTAGGGTTTGGCTATTTGTTTCAGGGTTAGGGCTTCGTGCTGATAACGTGTTTAAGGAAAACTGAAATTGGGAGAGAATTGAGTCGTGCTTTTATTGATAATAGGGGCCTCTTTATATAGAGGATTACAAGACATAGAATCAAAGTTGTACAAGGAAAGATAATCGTACAATTAATTGGATATCTATGAATATCTCCGAGAATATTTTCTAATTCAAAACCCTATTACAACTAGGTCAAGTAACTTAGAGTTTGGGCCAGACACATATTCTGGATTTACTTGAACAAAAAGAAAATAAATCTGATGTAGTAGCTAAGTTATTGGACTGCAATTATAAAAAAAAAAAAGGGAAATTTTCGCAAACAGTACACCAAGTAAATGCCACTAATAATTCATATACACAAAGTTTCAAACCAAACATTTCGGTACACGAAATTTGAAACTCGACCCACTATCAGTACACGACGTAAATTTTTGACACCAAAATGTCTATTATGCCCTCAGTTCTTTTTTTTTAATAATTTTTTTTTCTGTTTTTTTTTCCTTCGTTTTTATCTCTTTCTTCTTCCTTCTTCCAGGCTCACTCCCTCACTCGATCTTTCACCGTCGGGGACGGCTCTGTTCGCGGCAAGGCCTTCGGCTCTAGGACCTCAATCTGGCTGTGCGGGGCCCACGAGCTTCAGTTCAACAACTGTGAGAGAGCCAAAGAGGCCCAAATCCACGGGATCGAGACCTTGATTTGTATCCCAACTTCCGACGGTGTTCTTGAAATGGGGGTTGATCCAGCAAGCCAAGTCGTTGTTCGGGTCGGATCAGCCCGACCCGGAAACAAGACCGCTCGAGTTCATCAGCCAGAACTTCTCCATTTTTGACATCGGCATCAATTTTCTCCAATAAAGTTCGATTCATGCGCTCTGCTACCCCATTCTATTGTGGTGTCTCTCTAACTGTGATGTCACGCCCCTGATTTTTAACACAATAAAAATCGATATATAACCCCATAATTATATATGCGTGAACGTTCAGCCATCAATACAAAATACTTAGAAACTTTTTCCCTTTTAACCCAAGTACATATTGATGCACTGAACCCACAATTCCAATATTGACTCGCTCCACAGAGTCACATAATACACGAGCTTACGAATTAAATTGTCAACAACAAAATAAAACGTAAATGCTCCTCAGAGCTCACTACAAGCGGAAATCTTTATAACGGTAAAGTCACAAAATTGGCTTCCTACCGTAATGCTGCAAGCACGCTACCTCAGCATCAGCCACGATTAACCTGACCTGCAGAAATAACCCCTACACCGTTGGAATGGTGTACCGGGTTGCCACACAACAAACCCGGTAAGCTTTTGCAAGCCCGTATGAGTAACTCAAAACCACACGTACACGCACAACTCGCCCAACGAGGAAACCCATCAACTCGTAAAAAGGGACACACACCCTGTTTTCCCAAAACAGCACATTCTTTTCCCAAAAGAAACAAATCTTACTAAATATGGGCACCCTTATGCTTTTACTGTAGGCTTTCCAAGCTGATTTTGCTCGTAGCCTATTTGGAGATGATGAGAGACCTGTGATAAAGGTGCAGAAATCAAATGGCCGGGTGTGGCGAATCAAGGTGGTCCCAAGCAACACAACTCATGTTTTGAGTGCGGGCTACACTAAAATGAAGGATGCTCTCGGACTGCCGGTACATTCTACAATCCGACTTCATGTGGTTAATCCAAGACTACTTGTGTTAGAGTGAATGTTGCGGTGATTGTGGTGGATTAGGACTGTGTGGTTGCCTATTTTTGGATTAATAGTGTATTAGGGGCATATTTTGTGGTGGTTTTTTTTTTTTTCCTTCCGATATTGGGACATATTTTGTGGTGGTTATTATCCCTATTATCTGCATGTTATTTTGTAGTGGTCATTATGTGGTATATTGGCATATTGGTGCTCTCTATGAATTAAGGGTTTATCTATCACTGTGGCGTTTTTTTTTTTTCAAAATGGGATGTTAATTTTCGAGTATCATAAGAGTTTGGCAGTATTGGAAGTTAGATGAACATTGGGCTTCGACAGAATAAAGCCCATATCATCCTCCAAACCCTAGTATAAATATGTCTGTCCCATTTAATGTGTGCTGCTCACCTCCTTGCACCCCGTGACAAAGTCATATTAATTGAAACTCTGACAATTCAATATGCATTTCCCAAAATCACAATAAAGGTCACATCGTGACCAAATCATATAAATTGAAACTTTGACAATTCAATATGATACACAAGTCCTCCCAGGACATTTAAAAGAAAGAATCTCCGAAACTCCCTTTTCAAACACATTCTCAAATCAACACAAGTCACCCCGTGACAAAATCATAATAATTGAAACTCTGACAATTAAATATGATACACAAGTCCTCCCAGGACATTTAAAAGAAAGAATCCCCGAAACTCCCTTTTAAAATACATTCTAAAATCAACACAAGTCACCCCGTGACAAAATCATAATAATTGAAACTCTGACAATTAAATATGATACACAAGTCCTCCCAGGACATTTAAAAGAAAGAATCCCCGAAACTCCATTTTAAAACACATTCTCAAATCAACACAAGTCACCCCGTGACAAAATGATAATAATTGAAACTCTGACAATTAAATATGATACACAAGTCCTCCCAGGACATCTAAAAGAAAGAATCCCCGAAACTCCATTTTAAAACACATTCTCAAATCAACACAAGTCACCCCGTGACAAAATCATAATAATTGAAACTCTGACAATTAAATATGATACACAAGTCCTCCCAGGACATTTAAAAGAAAGAATCCCCGAAACTCCCAGCTTTTAAAACACGTACTCATGAGCATCAGATAGCTCCCCGCTACCCCCCATGATGTACCATGGCAACAGACTAGAGCTCTAACTGATTATATCCACTCACCCGGCCAAAGGTGTGGAGTCCCGATATATATGCCTGAGGTCACTCCCAGCAACCCCAAATCCTCATACCTCCCCGGTCGTCAGATTAAAACCTTTCAAAACGGTCACTCAGGACCCAAAAGTTACTCAACTCACACAAAAGCAGATGTCACCCCGTGACCTCCAATCATCAGACCTCCCCGGTTGTCAAATCAAAACATTAAATCAAACCAAAAGGAGAAATCACAACCTGTGACTCTCACATCCTCAGACCACCGGTCGTCAGATCAAAACGTTAAATGAAACCAAAAGGAGAAATCACAACCTGTGACTCTCAGATCTTCAGACCCCCGGTCGTTAGATCAAAACATTCAAATCACATCAAAGCAACTCACACCAAATCTTGACACTTTTCAAACAATAGAAATTCTCAATTCCTACACAATGTTTCCCGAAAAGTCAAGCCCCAAAACAATAGAATGAAACCCATCAATACCTATTGCTTCAATTTACTCATCAACCCACAAGAATATACATATTCCACGTAAATATATATATACGTGGTCATTCACTCAGGAAGGCCACTAATACCAACTATAGTTTGCAGTTAACTAAATAACTCTCAAAACAATAAGGTCAACCCGTTCGTGAATGAACTTCGTGAGATTACTCACCTCGAAACTCCCGCTGCGTCTTCAATACAGAACCAGATAGCCACACCACAAACAACCGTCCAAGAATACTTCCCAAGTACCTAATCACATATGGTTTCAACTTATTAACGATTCACAAACGATTTAAGTTCAAAACCCCTGTTTTGAACTAAAATCCCCAAAGTGGGGCCAATCGAGGCGAAACCACATCCGAGACCTCCCAAAGTCTCTGGAATACATCCACGATCGATATGACCAAATCACAAGTTGATCGGACGCTCGAATCCTCACGGATCGAATAAATCAACCGGTATGAAACCGTAAAAATCATAACAATTTCATACGAACTCCAAAATATGCGTATTATATATCAAAACGCTCGTATCAATGAGTAGAACATATATAATACCAAAAACAGTTCCTTAAATGGCCAGAACACCACCGGAACGCTGCCACAGGCGGTGGCGTACCTCTGCGGGTCAAAACTCAATATTTCCCAAAACTCCCAACATCAAAAAGCTTCATCTAAGCATGCTTGTGAATTTTCATAACTAGCTCGAAGTCAGAAAACAAGCATAAAGGATCGAAAACTACCTCACAAGCTTTGAATATTTGCTCAAACTGAGTTGAACCGATTTCCACGTAAATCGATCCAAACAAACACCATAGATCGACTCAGACGACCCCCACGAAGCCAAGGAAGGAAACTTGAAGCCGTACCGTCGTCGGAGCTGCGTTTTCCGGTCGGGTCAAAAAACCTCAAACTGCACCGCCTTCTACCACCACCACCACCGAGAATCGGCACTAGAGGACACCACAGGGACGAACAGAAGGAGGAGACGATCCAATCTGGAAAGTTTCGTCGCCGGAGACCGCCGCAGTTTGCCGGAAAATCTAGGTCGGATCTCTGGGTTCAGGTCGGGTCAGTCGGATTATTTCGTTTCTGAAGGTGCAGCCGAGAGAGAAGAGAGAGGAAGAGAGTTTCCGGAAAAGGAAACCAAATGAAAATAGTAAGTTTCTCCTTCGGGAAACTTCTATTTATACCAAAATGGAAACTTCTTGCAATGGCCATAACTTTCTCATACAAACTCCGATTTCCGCGTTTCACATATCCACGAACTCGTATCGACGCGTTCTACAACTTTCGTGAAGGAAGTTTTCGGACAATCCCAACGTATCAAAAGTCAACCTTGAACCCCCCCCCCTAAAGTCATACTTTCCAAATAATTAATTCGTCTGAAACACTTCCGCTCTGTCCACAAGCCACGAAACCGTCCAACAACCATAAATTAGATTCCGGAAATTCCTCGAAAAATAATTACGAATTTCCGGGGCATCACATGTGAAGTGTCGCACAATGCCCTCATCTTGACATAGTTTCAAGAATGGATCAGATTTGTATTCACCACCATTATTGACTCGAGCCTCTTAATTTTTCGACCGGTCTGAGTCTCAATCATCTTTTTCCACTTCACAAATATATCTAAGACTTCATCTTTATGCTTCATGGTGTACACCCATACTTTTCTAGAGAAGTCATCAACAAAAGAGACATAATAATGCTTACTTCCCAAAGATGCAGTTTTGGTAGGTCCCCATACATCAATGTGAACATAATCTAGAGTACCTTTAGTCTGATAAACTGCGGTGCCAAATTTAACTCTAGTATGTTTTTTCAAGACACAATGTTCATAAAATTCTAATTTTTCGATCTTTGCACCTTTCAATAGACCTTGCTTCACTAATCCCTGCATTGCTTTCTCACCAGCATGCCCAAGACGCATATGCCATAATTTTGTATTGTCTGCATCATCATCTGTAATCTCAGATATTGTTGTTTCACCTGTTACTATGCTCCCTTGTAAAAAATACAAATTTCTAAACCTTTCACCTCTCATCATCACAAGTGAACAAGAGACAACTTTAGCAACTCCACTTTTCAATGTAATTGTGTGCCCTTTTGATTCTAAAGTTCCCAAAGAGATAAGATTTTTCTTCAAATTTGGAACATACTAGACATTAGTTAATTCTCTGACTACTCCATCATGCATCTTGAGATGAACTGTACCAATCCCTCTTGTTTTGCAAGGACTATTGTCTCCCATCAAAACTACTCCACCATTCAACTCCTTGAAAGTAGAGAACCATTCCTTACTAGGACACATATGATGTGAACAACCTGAATCCATAATCCACTAGTCAGAATAACCAACTGCAGATGAACAAGCCAAAGCAAACTCAATCTCATCTTCTTCAAAATCTTCAAAAGCTGATGAACAACTCAAAGCAAAATCAAAGTCGTCATCTTCATCATCTCTTGCAACATTCACTTCAGAACCCTTCTTGTCTCTGTTCTTCAACTTAGGACAATCTTTCTTCCAATGATCTTTGTTGCGACAAAAAGCATACTCATCTTTGCAGGAAATTTACTTCTTGACTTGGAACGAGATTTACCTCTTTTTCCAATAGGTTTTTTCTCATCAAATCTGCCCTTTACTACAAGTGCTTCAACTGACACATTCTGAAGTTACTTCTCTTTCTTTCGGCACTCATTATTTATCAATAAATTACACACATCATCAAATTGCACATCGATCATTCTTTCCATGCAACAAAGTTGTAATCAAATGCTCATATTCGTCAGGAAGAGAATTTAGCAAACACAAAGCTTTATCCTCATCACTAATTTGCACATCCAAATTAGCCAAATCTGCAAGTATCTTATTGAAATCACTGATGTGTTCAGACACAGAGACACCTTGTCGATAATTGAATTGGAAAAGCCGCCTCTTCAGGTGAAACCGGTTTTCAGAACTCTTGATCATATATTGGTCTTCTGATTTCTTCCATAGCTCTTTTGCAGAAGTTTCTTTCATGACAAATAATTTCTGATCTTTAGCAAGGCACATTCTGATAGAACCACAAGCCCACTTGTTAATTCTCGCCCACTCCACATCATCTATATCTGCAGGTTTATCTTCTAGAGCTATATCCAATTCTTGTTGACACAAGACATCTATCATCTCACACTGCCACATGCCAAAATTGTTGGTGCCATTAAACTTTTCAACTTCAAATTTGGCATTACCAATTGATGGCCTACTAGTCGACCAACGAGAAGAACCTGAAGACTCAGCCCCTTTCTTTTTCTCGTCAACCATGGTTTCCAATCAATGAATCAACTCCCAATTCAGAACCAGAGCTCTGATTCTAGTTTGTTGTGCGGAAGCGTAACAAACACAATATTGATATGGAACTAGATGAGCAACTAAACAACGAAAAAAGAAGCAAAACACAAGAACACAAGAATTTATAGTGGTTCACTCAATCAATGTGATTGAGCTACGTCCACTTTTGGAACCGGCGAGAAATTCCACTATAATAAGATAATACAATTAGAGTTTGAGAATAACTCTCTATCCAAAACCCCAAATACAATTAGGTTAATTGTCTAATTTCTCGCACAAAAAAAATCTCTGCCGCAGCAAGGCATATATCTATATATATCTTCCTTAGTTAACTTAGGGATACATATATAGCCTAATTAACCTAGGCAGCCCACGTGATCACCAATTCACCATGGGCTTCTCAATTATGGATATTGGTCACCATTCAATTAAAGCCAATATTCAATAAGGTGGTACTTTATAGTATTAGGATGGATCTGAAGCCTATATCTTTGGAGATATGTACTTGTTATGGTTGGTGGATACACAGAAGATTGGCAACGTTATTGAGGGCGACAATTCTTATTGTTGGTGGCTTGAGACCCAAACGCGGGAGACTCAAGGCAAGGAGATCATATATCGATAAATTGACAGATAGATGTTTAGGTCCCCATAAGTAGATCAATTCTTCAAATTCTAGTCAAATTGAAAATCATGAAAGTATTTATAATCGTGATTTACCATTATAAACATGAACCTTGTATGAAGGGGCCCCTGTAGAGATGCGAGAGATGCAGGAACCGCCAGCCGGATCGACCAGTAAATGATACGATTCAGAATGGACAGATTGGCTTGTCCATTGATTTAATCTACGTGGCGGAAAATTTGCATAAATCATGTACTCATTGAGATCCAAAAACTGAACAGTCGAGGTCGAGATGCCGATATGTAATTGAAAAGTGAATCTCACAAGCTATTCCTTAAAATAAAAATAAAAATAATAAAAAAAGAAAAAAAATGGCATTAAGAAGATTTGAATGATTTGATAATTGGCGTACAAGATTTATGCATGGAGCCCGGTGGTAGTAAAACACTAAAATGCCATGCAAATATGGGGAAATTAAGAACATTAGGTAGATTTCGTAAATTAACACGTGATGATACTAAAATTTGGACAAATGAAAAACTTACATACGACTATATGTAGTTGACCGTTGTACTATCTGTACTTGACATGAAAAACTTATCGGACATCCATACCAAGGATGCGCAGATCAATTTGGTTGTTTGGTATTTTCATTGTTCTCACTTCTTAGAACTAATTGCAGTGTGCTTGTAAAACTGGCATTTCCTAACAGTTGACTTGGTTCTTACTTCTTAGTTTGTTTTTTCATTTCTTGGCTGTGGTTCTTACTTCTTAGTTTGTTTTTTCATTTCTTGGCTTCTCCTTAATTAGCAACTGGTTGCTAACTACGATTTATGTTGGCCTTGTGCCTTCTTCAATGGATTCGGATTTAACGACAACTAAATGAAAAAAAAATAAAAACAAGAAAACAAAAAGCCAAAAAACAAAGAGGCCAACAGGTCCAACTACAGTATATGATACAAATTTACAATAATCATCACCAAGGTCCAAGACTCCAAGAATTGACCACTATCATCGTCAACAGAAAAAGAACAATAACATTCTGACAAGAAAAAAAGAAAATAGTAACAATAATAAATAAATTAAATAATTAAATAAATAAAAAATGGCGACCTGAGAACAAAGACATAGCAGAGACCACAGATATATTTGGTGGGGTTGCTCCAAGATCATCGTTTAGCAGAGGAAAGGCTAGAGACCAAGCAAGCAAGCTTGTCAAATTGTCAGCATCCCCTTTGTAGTTCATATAAGGGCAAAGCACTACAGCTACCAGAGCTAGCAAATTGCTCTTTTCCTTTGGGTCTCTCTCAGCATCTTTCTCCCTTTAATATCTAGACCCTTCCCGAATGTGGTAGGAGCACCCTTGTTTTGTAACTATATACTTTTCAAGATGCAGCATTGGATATATCTTTGCTGGATCTGTTGTATTTCATGTGACTCTTGACAACATCACCAGCTGCCGTGGCAGACAGGAGGCTGAGTTCTCCGGCTAGTACTGAACCGGCTATAATGGTGGCCAACCGCCTTGAGTTTGATCCAGGTGATCCTTGGCTTGCACCTTTTACACCAAGCATATTTAAGCAAGCAGATTGAGATGCAAGTTGAGTCCCACCTCCAACTGTACCCACCTGACAAACAAAAGTTCAACAAGTTTGGATTCAGTGATCACTGTTAAACTGTAGTATAATTAAGCGCACAATATTCATTTACCTCAATGCAAGGCATTGTGACAGAAGCATGAATGTCCCTCCCGTCATTGATGGATACAATATTCGTTAGACAGTGTGAACTCTCAACATTCTGTGCAGGATCTTGGCCGGTGGCTATAAAGATCGCAGATACGATGTTGCTGGCATGGGCATTATACCCACCAACAGATCCGGCCACAGCAGAACCTACAAAGTTCTTGTTCAGATGGAGTTGTACCAGCTTAGACACGCTCGTTTTCAACACTTCTTTGACCACCTCTTCCTTGATTACTGACTCGCAAACAACTGATTTGCCACGGCCTAGAATCCAGTTTACAGCAGCAGCTTTCTTGTCCGAACAAAAATTTCCTGTGCCAATCAAGTAACACAGTGAACTCCATGCTGATTGACTTACAAAAAACACTTACTTAAGCCAAAATTGACAGAAAATTATTTAACCACAAATGAAAAATGACTTGGGTAATATCCAAATAAGCATGTAATAAGTGCCTGACCAAAAACGATGTAATGTTACATAAACAGATTAACACGAGTCACACAATCATTGATTGCTACTACATCCAATACATATATCATTCTAACTCAGGGAAAGAAGTTTGCATAAATGATCATGTTTCTTGAAAAACTATGTCTGTAGGAATTAGAATAGACCTTGTTCGTGTTCGTTTCAAGATTTACATAAATGACCTTAACTAATAGATAGCATGACGCTGATTATTCACAAAAACTTAGCAGTCAATTCATGCTATTTTCATCAAAATATCAATCAACACAATGAGCAATACACAACCAGAACATAGTGGGATGTGTCCAACTATCTTAAAAGCCCCAATGTTAATTGGGAATAATATTTCTGTACAGATTATCCATGTTTCCGTGGCCAGTACATTCTGATTATTAAAGCCTTTTCCATAAAACAGAACCACACTCTTAAGTTAATCATAACTTAAAAGAGTGTATAATCCATACGCTATATCCCTACGGAAGAGAAAGAAAACTCAAGCAGATTCTGTAGCATAACACTTTAAAGGTATAACTGCTATATGCCTTCTAATCTTGTCTCAAAAAAAAAAAAAAAAAATTCATTGTGCAGAATTGCAAATCACTTATATCCTAGAAAGGTCACAGTTAACCAGAGGCTTTAGATAGTAATGTTTCTTAAGAAAGAGTTGAATCCTTTATAATGAGATTAAGCTAGAATCAAAGTTGCTGTAAGCTATTAAGTTGTTTGTTAAAGGCGTAATCTGGTTGAAGTAGTATGTTATGGTATATGTTTCTTCAAAGGCCTAAATGGATATAACAATTTAATGACTCGAGAAAAGAGAATACGGTAAGCCAGTGAGGAACCAAAGGTGTCCAATATCTGTTACCTAAAAGCTTTCTAGTTCAAGCTCCATAGGGCACTTTTTGGCCAAAACATACTTAATAAACAGTATCAAATTTAGCTTAGCTGTGTTTTACTTCTTCCAGACAGACATTCATAAGCTGCAGAAGTAAGAAAGAGGAAGGGATCTATAGATTATACACACACACACATGTTCTGTTTGGCCAGCTTTATCTTTTTCAACCATATAGAACATTCCTAAAGGTCCAACAGCAAGAAAATGGAGGTGACTTGGAGGAAGAAATTACTTGAAGACTGCTCAAATCAAAGGGAGGATGAAAAATAGAAAACCACGGAAGAAAACAATTCAGAATATACTCAATTCTATAATATGAAAATTAGCTTACACGTTACCAATTACAAAGTATTCTAGAATTTACTCTTTATGAGCATTTCAAAGTTGATAACCATAAATTCAGACAGAAGCTGAAATTAATAGATATCAAGAGATCAATTATTCAAAGAGATGCAGTGACTGACTAATATTTTTTTTTTTTTTTTTTCTGCCAGTAAAAGGATCACAGAACCAGTAAAAGGATCACGGACAACTGAAAACCAATGCCCCCAAGCTCCAACCAAGTTCCTTGTCAACTATGTATTATAACAATAAGTACAATGAGCAGAAACAAACACAAGTTATAAACTGAAACCGACAATTGGTACTATAAATTTAAAAGATATGCAGGGGATATAGCAAAGTTCACCAACTAGTATGCCAGACACTATTTATCCAAAAAAAAAAAAAGGCCCCAGATGGTTGTGTGCGAAATAAGAAGGAAGAACTGACCAGATATGCCGATAACCTCCATATCAGGAAAGTCGTTTTGCAGATAATCAAGAACATTCTGAACCCCTTTGGAGAACATGTTCATCCCCATGGCATCACCTGTGCTGCAGTTAAATCTTATGTGCAGCGTCATCCCGGAAAGCGAAGGAAATATGCTTTGTAGCCTCGCAAATCGACTTGATCTGCATCCAAGTAAAACATGTCGATAGAAAGCCTGGCAACTTATACACCCACCCTCTTTCACCATGTAAATGAGCCTAGTAAGAAAACTACTCCCTTTATCTATCTAACATTTCTTACAGTTTCCCATTCTGAATCCAAATTCAAAATTGATTATTCCATCCATGCATTAAAAAAATAACATCACTCAAACCATGCATAAAAATCCAATCGAACGTGCCGTCGAAGAACTCAGAAAATTCCAACACCGAAGTAAAGTACAATTGAAATTGAGCAACAAAACAAAAGAATAATAATAATGAAAAGAAGAAGGAGCGGACCTATTGAAAACGACGGCGAGAGTATCGAAATTGACACGGTTCTCCAAGTAGTAGAAGAGCTCGCAAGCTCTAACGGCAGAGCCAAACTTGACCACCGGCGCTCTGGTCATGCCGTCCCTATACACCTGGGAGTCGGCCCCACCGGAGAGGCGAATGGCCTTGCAACCTCTGTTCATGCTCGCCACCAAGCACCCCTCCGTCGTCGCCATTGGCACCATGTATTCAAACCCGTCCAGCAACAACGGCCCGGCAATTCCCACAGGAATCTGCACGTATCCGACCGGCGACTCGCAGCACTGCCCGAGAATGGAGTCGTAATCGAATCCTTCGAGAGGCAAACCCTGCAGTGACCTCCCGGTCGTTCTCTGAAGCCACTCGCGCCGAATCGCCGCCGCTCTCTTGCAGTCCCCGAGCTTCGATTCGAGAGAGTAGGGCAGAACGGCGCCGTTTACAACGGCCTGGATGATGTCCTCGTCCTCCTCGGAGCACAATGCGGGGTCGGGGTCGGCGTCGGCGAATTTGGATTTGGCCGGGGGAGGGCAGCAGCGGGAATCGAAGAGGACGTCATCTTCTTCTTCGATGTCGTCGTCGTAGTGGGAGGCGCGTGAGATGAAGGACTGGACGAAGTCGATGCCGAAGAAGCCGAGGAGGTAGATGAAGGAGGCGATGAGGGTAACAATGGCGGCGAGTTCAGAGAGGTTGACTACGTGGAGCGGCGTGGACGTTCGGATCTTGTCGCGCCAGCGGTGGAGGAGGTAGTAGGCGACGGAGAAGAAGAGAGTGAAGAAGACGGCGTTCGTCAAATACAGTGGCAGCGGCAGCGCGTCGGACGCTTTCGGGCCGCCTCCGGATGATGAAGAAGAAGAAGAAGAAGAAGAAGAGGTAGATGCTTTCTCATTTCGACGGTGCTGGTGCGAGTGGGTCCCACCATTAACGGCCGTCGGACGAGGCCTTTTGGGGGGCCGACGGCGGATGTCCATAGCTGCAGGGAAGTATGAGAAAGAATGCAGAGAGAGAGAGAGAGATTTCTATGAAACCTTACAGCAGTTGAAAGGTTTTAGGAAAGTGTGAGAGAGTCTGAGAGAGTGCGATATGGCTTAGAACGCGGAAGCAGTAATAACAGAAGAGAAGAAAGAGTGCCACCACGTTATTCTTACTTTTTGTTTTGGGAGTTTCTATTCATACTTGTATAATTAGTATTTAGACATCTCTACTTTAAAGTTAATAGACCTTCAACTCACTTTTACAAATATCTGATATGCTATTTACACCTCCCTCACTTTCCCACAATGTCCATCCTCCAATAAAATCAATAAAAGCATTTTTTTTTTCTTTTTTGAGGGAGGTTAGCCTCGAAGTCCATGGCTTTCAAAGGTCATCTTAAGAGATCTCCACTTCGGCAGGGTGCTGATGATCATGAACTAGGGGAAATAATTGGTTCAGTAGTGAAGAGGAAGAAAGCTTCGCATGCTGAAATATTTAAAATTGTAAAGACACCAAATAGGCCCATGATACATATTGGTGGCTAATGTGCAGGTTCTGCAATACCAGCATTTATTATTTTATTATAAGCACTATGAATCTACTCCCCACCATTGAATCAAATATTCTAACTAATAGCAGGTATATCAAGTGGATTGATCGGAACTTATCAAAATTGGTGTGAGGCCATGTCTACTTACCCAAGAACCTATGACTTCATCCACTCTGATTCAATTTTCACTCTTTATAAGGACATATGCGAAATGGAAGACATTCTTTTAGAAATGGATAGGATTTTAAGGCCACAAGGTAGTATAATTTTCAGGGATGATGTGGATATGGTTGTGAAGGCCAAGGCGCTCCTATATGCAATGCAATATGATGCCAAAATTGTAGACCATGAAGAGGGTCCTCATCATATATATCTATACTTGTTGGCGGCTAAGCAGTATTGGACAACACCATTACCAAACCAAAAAGAAGGAGAAAGAAGTAAAGAATCATAGGACTTTTCTTCTTCCTTACTTTGATTGTTACATTTTTCTGTCCATAATTTGTCTATCAAGTAATTCTTTTCCGGCGCCAATTTCTATGGTGCGATAGATACTTGGGATTGAAATCTGCGTACCAATGAAAAGTAAAGGTTTTCGACAAAAAAAGAAGAATATATATATTTTTCCCTCTTTTGTGTCTTTATTAATAATTTCACATGAGTTGACAAAGTCAACTATAACTTGGAAAAAGAGAGAGGTCCAAGTGCCAATTATGGAGGTATGAATAGAAGCTCATTTTTGTTTTCTTTTACCTGTTTCGTTTTTTTTTTTTTCATTATCTTTACAGTTGCGAATTCGAATTTTCTATTATGGGAAAAAATAAGGTTGGACCAAACCGATACTGTTTGGCACACTGGTGAAGCCACGTAGTATTTATATTGGTTTTTTTTTTTTTTTAGTTATTTTGTCAGAAAGTATCAAAGTTACAAACAAGAATTTTAGTACATTCAACTTTAATTGGTTGAATAAAACAGCATTTCTAACTAAGGGGAAAATGCATGCTCACCTAAGGGACAATTTTTAAGGGATTGTGAGGGACAAATGAATCTGACGGCTGAAAATAAATGTACAGTTTTAAGGTGTTATAATTTATGTTTTTATATTTAATACATCTGGTTGAGATGCATCTGTCCCTCACAGTCCCTTAAAACTGTCTCATTAAAATTGTCTCATAGGTGAGCAAACCTGCTAAGGGGAAGTCAAAGAATCCCAATTATAACAATAAGATTTAGCATGTTTAATATTTGCTTCTTTGAAGATATGGTTAATAACATAAGCAAAGCCAGCCATATTTTGGGTCAGCAACCTATCGGAAATTTTTGAGGAAAAAAATTTGCATATGCATACTGTAAAGACTGATAATCTAAAAGAGAAGAAGGAAGAGGAGGTTTTTGCAAAGAGAGATGGGGAGAGGGAAAGAGAGAGATGGAGAAGAACAAGACGGAGTGATGGCTACAGACTTCTTTTGGTCTTATACAGTTGAGCCTCATGCTTCACGGAGCCATTAGATCCTCTCTCAATACCCTTAGATCAACAAGTAGGCTATTTCCTTGTGTCGTTGATAATTCACTAAAAAAATAATAATAATAATTAAATTCAACCCTACCCAAATTTTAATTCTTATTCGGTAATTGATTAATAGTTATGTTGACATGTTTAGCTTTTTTTTTTTGAAAATAGGGCCAGTATGGCTGCCCTTAAGCCTTAACCATTAATGAAACCAAAGAATACATGGGGGGGACATATTGCCTAAACCCCAAATTACAATAAGCACTAAGAGAATCACCCGAGATAATAACATGTGTCTCAACTAAAAATACGCATTCTAACATGCACCAATTAGCGAAGAGTGCTCTATAGGCTACTCTATTTGCTTTACAAATATGGTGACATAGCGGAAAGACAATGGTCACGCGGAGCCATAAGTTACTAATACTATCAGCTTTCCCACTATATTGCCACCGGAAAAACACTCCGGTAGCACTTGGTTTCATTCTGCCACTAGGAGGCTGCGACCATTTGACAAAGCAAGGAACTTGCCGTCTACCTAGAGCAGACATGGCACACAAGGTGCGCAGACCGGGACAATGCCCACACCTCCAAACCAAAAGTTGGTCGGGATTTATTGAAAACAGAAAATAAACTACCATTGAAACAACAAATAACTGAAAATAAAAAATGTTGCCCATATTGGGCTAAAATTCAGATTCCAGGCCCATGATCCGTCCAAGAATGTAAGGGAGGCCTGCCAGGCCCAGAAACGGTCCAGCCTTCTCCCTGCTGCCGCACCGCTACCCACATCCGGCCACGTGCGCCGTCGGACACTCCACACCGTCGCAGCACCACCTTCAGCGGCAAAACCCTCGCTTGACCGAAGCTGACGACCCCAAACAGCCACATACCAGATCGGATCGGGGTTAGACACCGCCGATCTGCTAAGATCAGTTCGATCTCCAACAACCCAGAGAAGGTCGATCTCCTATTGGATCCTCACCCTACGAATCCCATCGCAGCGCAGACCCCCGATCCTAACCCCCGCACTGTTTACCGGCGCCGGCCGACCGCTCTCTCCCTTCAAACCCGTCCAACACCTCCGATCCCAAAAGCACCGCTGGCCATCACAACATTCCTTCCTCATCCTTAGCACGGATTTCAGACTCGGAATCTCAACAAAGACCAACATAGCAGCCAAACCAAGCGCCAACAAACACGTCTCGTCCGACGACGACGTCGCTGAGACGTGCCGCCGGACGGAGAAGAAAAACTGTACAGAGGGCTCTAGTTTAGGTCTTGAGAGAAAAATTGCAATTTGAGGTGTTTAGCTTTGAGCCACAGAGATGTTTTAATAGTGATAAGAGGGAATTGCAAACGGAGTTAAGATTAGACTGGATCATGATTTTGATAAGTAACAAAAATATTGACCAAGTAGGTAAGTTAATAAAGAGTAAAGAACACACAAAAATTAAAATACATGAAAAGATAGGGTGAGACTCCAATCAAGACCATTAAAATGACGATTTCATAAGGACTTTTTAATCAAAGATTGTGGGATCCACTTTTCGATAAATCAATAATTAGATGTTTGTTTAAGTAAATCCAAATTGTAACCACGTGGTGTGGTGTGGAACCCCCAGGTCTAGTGTTCGATTCCCAGCTCCACCCCGTGGCCAGCAGATTTGAGGGACCTGGATTTGTTGAAACACTTAAGGTTCGTGCGTCTGCGGTGCACTGATTAGTTTAGCTATGATGGGATACGCTGCATGGGTGGGTGTGTTAGATACAGTTGTCGTCTTCCCCCTCAAAAAAAAAAAAGTCAATCCAAATTGTGTCTGACCCAAACTCTAGGTTACTTGACCTAGTGGTAATAGGGTTTTAATTAGAGATAATCTCGGAGAATCTTAGACATATCCATTCAATGTATGATTACATTTCCTTGTACAATTCAGATTCTATGCATTGTAATCCTTTATATAAAGAGGCCCCTATTATCAATGAGAACGCAATTCTCTCTCAAATATCGTTTCCCTAAAACACGTTATCAGCATGAAGCCCTAACCCTGAAACCCTAAATTCGTAGCCGTCAAATCCCAGAAACCGCCGCCGCCCACCTTGAAGCCCCTATCTCCAGGAGTCCAGAATCGGCGACGCCCCCCCAGAACCGGCCGGCAAAATACAGAACCGGCCTCCGGAAGTAACAGAAGTTCTTCTGCCCGGTTCAAGGATTTCCCCTCCGCCTCCAACAACCATACTCCACCACCAGCAGCGCCTTGATCCCAGATTCCCGGAACAAGAAAAATTATTCCCGGAACCGGCCTAAAATTACCCAAACCGGCCACCAGAAGCTGCTGCACCTTGAACGGTCGCCTACCCTTCCAGCTCTATTTCAATCAGCTTAGACGCAGCCCAGCCCAGAGAAGAAGAAAAGAAGCTCTCGGCGCAGAAGTCCACTGACCCAAGCCCGCTGACGTCAGCCCAGCAGCCACTGATACGTCATCATCCAAGTCAGCGTCAGACCGCCATGTCAGCGTCCGGTGCCACGTCAGCTCTGGCGACCTCCGGCCAAATTTTCCGGCGACCTATTTGAAGGTATTTTTTTTTCTAAAAGTTCCCGTTTTTGAGTTTTTATTCAAATTTTTTTTTTTCGGGGACTTGCAAACTCCCTTCTTCTACCCCCATTTCTTCATCATAGGGGAGACCAAATTAAGCCGAACTGTGGGGGTTCGTGCTCACTCCAAGCTTGGAGCTTGTAGAGTCCTCCAAACTTAGAGTTTGTTGAGAAGAAATGATCGACCACAAAACATCATTGTCTCGATCTAATCCAACCCCTCTTGGAATTGAATTTCTTGGAAGCGACTACGCTCGGAAATTCCTAATTTCTTGGAAGCGACTACGCTCAGAAATTTTTATTGTTTTTGTGGTAGCCTTTTTCGCTCCGAAACTAACCCTATTTTCTTGTTGTTTTTCAGGATGAGTAACCTGAACAAGTTGAGCTTTGCTCCACTAGAGACAACAGGCGCAGGATACCACAAGTGGGTCTGCGATGTGCGCCAGCATCTTAAGGCTGATGGGATCCTGAGTACGATCCAAGAGCCAAGTCAGAACGTGCTTACTCCTCAACAAGCTGCCGCTTTTGAAGCGAATAGAGCTACGAGATAGGCAAATGAAGCTAAACCCATAATTCTCATGACAAGGCACATGAATGACGCGCTCCAGAATGAGTACCTTAATGAGGAAGACCCAAGAAAACTATGGGTAGAACTCGAGCAGCGTTTCGGCAACGTTCGTGACTCCCTGCTTCCTGACTTAGAAGTGAGGTGGCATAGTCTCCGCTTCTGTGATTTCAAGTCTGTACTTGATTATAATTTGGAAGCACTTCGTATCAAGTCTTTGATGGAATTCTGTGGGCAGAAAATCACTGATACGATGTTGATCGAGAAGACTCTCTCTACCTTCCCCGTCTCTGCATTGATGATAGCCAAGAACTATCGGATTGATGTCAATGTCGGACGCATCACAAGATTTCATAAGCTTATTAGAGCCATGAACGTAGCTGAAAAGCACGACAACATACTTGTGAAGAACTATAACTCTAGACCCGTGGGAGCCAAGCCAATTCTGGAGTCTAATTATAGTCGCGCTCCTAAGGGAGGGCCCAAGGAGCGAAACCTTAAGGAAAGGGATAATTCTGGACGTTCTGGTCCATATTCTCGCCCTAAAGAGGAAGGAAACCGCCTAGATAGGCATGCACAGAACCGTGGAGGTAAACATGTGAAGAGAGAGAGAGGCCAAGCCTCTAGCTATGGTGGTGACGCCATCAAAGAGAGAAGCCGTCCCCAAAGCGCTCCTAAAACGCCTCGATCAAGGGAACTTGACCATAAAGATGCTTGTCTTAGGTGTGGACTACCCGGACATTGAGCATGGGCATATAAAGCATCCCAGAATGTTGCCAACGCATACAAGATGTATTGTGAAGCAAGGGAAGCACATTACATGGAACAAGAAGATCAAGATGGCGATCTCGATCTAAGGGTAGAAGACTTCAAGGGCCAAGATCTAGAGACTGGCGATTTTGATTAAGTCTTTTTTATTTTCCAAGAGATGTAGGCAATTGCCATATTATTTTTTGTAGTAAATGCCAATGGTTTAGTTTTTCTTCAAAGTAGACTCACCCAAAGTAAGTGTGATGTCTAGGAAGGTTTTGAGATAAGTGGTACTTAAGCGAGCCTTGCTCCACCGACATCTCTCTACTCACCTGGTCACATTTGTTTTGGAGCTACCGAAAGAAGTTAGACGACTACCATTGTTTTGCATTAGCTAGTTTTTGGATTAGATTCTCTCTAGTGAAAGAGACAATGATGTAATTTCGTTGGCTTATTAATAAAAGTTGAGTTCTTTTCTTTATGACTCCTTCTTAATTACGAACTTTTTCTTTAAGGAATGGATTCTGGAGAACTGCAATGTCTTGCGGATAGTGCGACTACGCACACCATTCTCCGCCATAGACAATTATTCTTGGACATGTTGTCTACATATTCCTCTGTGACTACAATGGCTGGGCCATCAGAATTAGTTCAAGGATATGGAAAAACCCAATTCCTTTTGCCAAATGGCACCTTGATTAATGTCGCAGAAGCTCTCTACGTTCCTAAGACAAATCGAACCTTATTGAGCTTTAAAGATATCTGAGCCAACGAATTCCATGCGGAAACGCATACTGAGAACTGAAAAGAGTTCCTTTGCATTACCTCTAATGATTGCGGACGAAAGCGCATCTTAGAGAAGCTTATGTGTCAATCTAGTGGACTTTATGTCACTACCATTCGACCTATTGAATCCAATAATGTAATAAGAGAAGATCTCTTGGATTCTGACACATTTTGGCTATGGCATGACCGACTAGGACATCATGGTCGTGATATGATGATCCGTATATTAAAAATTTCACATGGACATCCATTCTTATGAGCGAAAAGAAGCAAGAATCAAAGATTGATTCCCGGACTTAGTGTACGTGACCGCCGCCTCAGCCGCCTCTGACACCACCGCCGTCCACCGCTGGCCTAGGGCTGCCCATGTCCCCCTTAACAAAGCCATAAATGGCGTCACCCATGGCAATGGCGCCATGGGTGCCACTTCCCATGGTTCCAACGCCATGATGGGTGATGTAGTCACGAATTTTGCTTCTAATAGCGATTCAGATGCTCAAGCCCAAACACAATCCTCATTGGTTGCTTCTAAGGTCCCTCACTCATTTTGCAAAGCCTGTTCCTTAGGGAAATTAGGACCGAGACAGTCCTACGCAAAAGATCCCAAAATACTCATTCTGTTCTTATAGAGAATCCAAGGGGATATCTATGGACCCATTCAACCATCATGTGGACCTTTTAAATACTTTATGGTATTGGTTGATTCGTCGACACGCTGGTCACATGTCGCGCTGTTGTCCACTCGAAATGCTGCTTATGCTAAACTCCTAGCCCATATTATCCGTCTACGGGCTCACTACCCAGACCATCCAATTAAGTCAATTCGACTTGATAATGCTAGGAAGTTTACATCGAAAACGTTCAATGACTATTGCATGTCACTGAGGATTGATGTAGAGCATCCAGTTCCCCATGTTCATATCCAAAATGGTCTCGCGGAAGCCACTATCAAACGACTACAAATGATAGCACGGACATTGGTTATGCGCACCAATCTCCCTGTTTCCCCTTGGGGATATGCAATATTGCACGCATCAATGCCAATTCGTCTACGACCCACTGCCACCCAACCTTATTCCGCGTTACAACTAGTGACTGGGTACGAGCCTGATATCTCGCACTTACGCATTTTTGGGTGTGCCATTTATGTGCCTATTATGCCGCCACAGTGTACTAAGATGGGTCCACAGAGACGAATGAGCATCTATGTTGGATATGAATCTCCAACTATCGTCCGCTACCTTGAACCCTTGACAGGCGATCTCTTTACCGCTAGATTTGCGGATTGTCACTTTGATGAGATAGTCTTCCCATCGTTAGGGGGAGATAAGAACACAGATGTTCAACAGGAACGACAGGAATTGTCGTGGTCTGTCCCCACTATGTCTCATCTCGAACCCTGTACCGCACAGTCCGAACTTGAAGTGCGACGAATTATCGAGCTCCAGAACGGAGCAGACACTCTGCCTGGTGCATTTTCTGATGTTGCTAAAGTGACGAGATCACATATACCTGCTGCAAACATGCCTGCAAGGATTGACATCCCAAATACTAGACGTAACGCCACTCCTGTGACACCAAGAGATGGTGCCATTGCCCAGATTGACAATGATGTGGCGTCTATGGCCGCAAGTCCCGCGAGGAAGCGCGGTAGACAGATTGGTTCGAAGGATACTCGCCTTAGAATGAGGCATAAACAAATCCTTTGATCATCGATACTCAAAATCCGTCCTATGAGAATGTTCCGGATTATGGTTATGTCTAAGAGACATCATTGGGGGACGCCTCAATGTTAGAACCTATCCCTGAGAACGTAGAGATCTTTGTAAATTACACTAGTGTACATGGAACGTGGGAAAGAAACTCCATCATCATTGATGTTGTATTCGCGTATTCAGTAGCGCGTGAGATTATTGAGACCAATGACATCGAACCATGCTCCGTTGATGAATGCCAACGTAGAGCTGATTGGCCAAAATGGAAAGATGCGATCCAGGTAGAACTTGATTCTCTAGCGAAGAGAAAGGTATTCGGACCTGTTGTGCCAATACCGCCAAACACTAAACCAGTTGGTCATAAATGGGTATTTGTTAGAAAGAGTAATGAGAGAAACAAGATTATAAGGTACAAAGCTCGCCTTGTGGTGCAAGGCTTCTCACAATGCCCTTGAATAGACTACGAGGAGACCTATTCTCTCGTAATGGACGTTATTACGTTATGCTACCTTGTCAGTTTGGTAGTTTCCGAAAAACTGAACATGCAGCTTATGGATGTGGTTACTGCGTATCTATATGGGGATCTAGATACAAAGATATACATGAAGGTCCCAGATGGACTTCAGTTACCCAAATCAAGTGGCTCTAAACCACGGAGCGCGTTTGCAATAAGATTGAAACGCTCATTATATGGATTGAAGCAATCCGGACAGATGTGGTATAACCGTCTAAGTGACTAGTTGATTGGGAAGAGATATGTTAACAATGAACTATGCCCATGTGTGTTCATAAGAACAAGTTCCGGATTTGCAATAGTAGCGGTTTATGTCGATGACATGAACATAATTGGCACCCTTAAAGAGTTGAGGGAAACCATTGAACACTTGAAATCCAAGTTTGAGATGAAAGATATTGGGAAAACACGATTTTGCTTCGGTTTGGAACTTGAGCACCATGAAGATGGTATCCTGATTCATCAATCAGCTTATACCCAAAAGATGCTTAGGTGTTTCAATACTGACAAAGTTAAGCCTTCAAGCACCCTAATGGTCGTCCGTAGTCTTGATCCAAAGAAGGATCTATTTCGTCCAAAAGAAGACGACAAAGATGTGTTAGAGGCAGAAGTGCCCTATCTAAGTGCAATAGGCGCATTATTGTACTTAGCACAATGCACAAGACCGGACATCTCATTTGCTGTGAACTTGTTAGCTAGATATAGCTCTGCGCCAACACGACGCCATTGGACTGGTGTTAAAGATATCTTTTGATACCTAAGTGGTACGATTGATATGGGCTTGTTTTATCCCTACAGAGAGACGATGGATTCGGACCCATCATATGTTAAGAATGTCACCAACAGTGGTCTGCGTTCCCTCTCCCCATCCCAAAACGACATAAGTGTTTTGGAAGGTTTTGCTGATGCTGGGTATCTCTCTGACCCGCACAAAGGTCGTTCCCAAACTAGTTATGTATTCACCATGGGTAAGACCGCGATATCTTGGAGGTCTATTAAACAGACATTAGTCGCTACTTCTTCGAACCATGCAGAGATTATTGCTCTTCACGAAGCAGTTCGTGAATATATATGGCTTAGATCCATAGTTACGCATGTTCGAAGTAATTGTGGTTTGGAATCCACCACATATGAGCCTACTAGCATTTATGAGGATAATGCTGCTTGCATTGAGCAAATGAAGCAAGACTACATCAAATGCAATAACACCAAGCACATATCGCCTAAGTTCTTCTACAATCAGCAACAACAGAAGCTCCTCAAGATCAAAGTGAACCAGGTTCGATCTGAGGACAATGTGGCAGACTTGTTCACTAAGTCATTGCCCAAATCCACGTTCGAGAAACATGTTGCAAGCATTGGCTTGCGGAAGTTATCTGAACTCCCATGATCAAAGTCATCAGGGGGAGACGCAGACATCAGGGGGAGATGTCTACATGTTGATCTCGAAACGTGAAGGGTGTGTTGTGCTCTTTTTCCCCTTCGACCGAGGTTATTTTTGTCCCACTGAGTTTTTGTTACTTGACAAGGTTTTTAACTAGGCAACGAGATAAGCACCGCGTTTGGGCGACACAAGGGGGAGTGTTTAAGTGAATCCAAATTGTGTCTGACCCAAACTCTAGGTTACTTGACCTAGTGGTAATAGAGTTTTAATTAGAGATAATCTCGGAGAATCTTAGAGATATCCATTCAATGTATGATTACATTTCCTTGTACAAATCAGATTCTATGCATTGTAATCTTCTATATAAAGAAGCCCCCTATTATCAATGAGAACACACAGCAATTCTCTCTCAAATATCGTTTCCCTAAAACAATGTTTAGATATTTATGAGGATGAGACTCTAATGATGACTATTTAAATGAAGATTTCATGAAAACTTTTTAATCAACGGTTGTAGGACCCACTTTTCAATCACATTTCAACAAATCAATAGTTTAGGGTTTAGATAATCATGAGGAGATTATTTTTGCAAGGGTTTAGGGTTTAGGCGGACTTAATCAAAATGAATTCATAGTGAGGGGGGTTTGGGTCGAACCTTGAACCTCCGGAGCATGTTTCCTTTTCCACAACCCCAAATTCTAATAAGAAAGAAGCCCAAATCCACTCTTTCACCTCCGCATTCTTTCTTGTGCGTCTCTGCTCCTGTTTATTCTTCTCCTTGGTTTGAGAACTTTGCACCGCTTCTCTCTTTGCTCTGTAAGCTAGGGCCGCCTACAGGTCGCCACCGTATCTCCCAATGCTCAGGTGCCATACCTTTTCACTTCTTATTTCATATTGTTTCGGTCTTTCAAGGTCAGCTTTTGCGCTCCATGATCAGTTCTAATTCTTTTGGCTTTAGTATCAAGCAGAGAACTAGTAATCAATCTCAATGCACACCGATGTAGATTCTCTGATCATAGAGTCACCTCTTTGATTGCCATCCCAAAAATGAAATTCTTTGCGTGAACTGGGTAGTTATCTCAGTGGGTTTTGGATATAGTTGGATTTAGTTAGTAAAATTGGCATTTGGTGTTGGTATTTAGGATATGTGTTCCTGTTTGATATAGTGTTTGGAGGAATTGGAAATGCATAAACTGTGGTTGGTAATTTCCAATCGTGCATTTCTCTAGTGCTACCTCATTGCACTCCGTTTGTGCTGCTAAATTATGAAAACATTGGTCAAGATGTGGGTAAGGTCAAGGAATGGGATTACCAATAATATTGCAAATGCATGATTGGTTTTTTTTTCTTCCCTAAACCCTAAGCCGGAAGAGCAGATCTTTTAAAATAGATGATTAGAGAGTTATCATCTTGTTCCAGGGTACAATGTTTAACCGTATTAATTTATGGAGTCATAATGTGTGGCCTTAGAAAATATCAGCGTACCTACCCATGTTTTTATTGCTTATGGTTGCTGCTTATTCAGTTGATTTTGTTGGGATATGTATCTTTTAACCATAACCATAAGAGAAACAAGACTAAATGACTCATAGTTTTGTTGAACATCCTATTTTCATCTTTAATTTGTGGTTGAAATCAACTCTAGTGAATTGTTCTTATTTCCACTACTTGAGACTTTATCCACCTTGGCCAGCTTTGGTAAATTGCAGACTCGTTTTCAGGAAAATGGAAGGGTAATTTGAAGAGTCTTGAATAAAATGATGCTTGTATAGTTGTATGTAGTCTTTAGGTTTTATTTTTGGTTTGCGGTAGTAATTTATTTATTGTATCTTTGTTCTTTTGTCTTTGGCTTCCATCATTTCCAGGATTGTGAAGCATCTTCGGCACGCCAATCGATCTTTGGTGAGATGCGGGCTGCCAGTGCTATCGCCTCCACTCACTGAGGGTCTTCAGCATCAGCATCTTCCACTCCTTCAACAGGTTTGTGTCTCCTTCAATGCCCTTGTATTGTCACTTGTTACTTTTGTCTCGTGCATTCTCCATGTGGCTCCCGGGAGAAGAAAATAAGTTAAAGTTCATGCTGGCAAAAGTTTCCTTTTGTCTCTAAACATGCAAACCGTTGGAGCTATTTCATATTCTGTTTTTTCATCGTCCATTTTTTTCTTCGGGTTTCAATTTTTTTTTTTCTTGGAACGCAGTCGTTGACTATTTATCAAAGATGTCTATTGTCAACAACTACCACTGCTTCTGCAAATCAAGGAGAATCAAAATCAAAAACTTCTGAAAATGCTAATTCTGATGAAGGGAGCAAGTCCGGGGAATCACATGAAAGCAGTAATGCTGGAAAATCTGTCCGTGGAGGGGTAATTGGAACGATTTCATTGACATTTTCTTTCATGTAGTCAATAGAAAATGTAATTGGATTTCATTGACTTTGATGATGCCTTTTGTAGCCTGTTTCGTGGTTGAGCTTTTTGTTGCTCGTAGCAACCGGGGCAGGAATCATCCTCTACTATGACAAGGAAAAGAGACAGCATATTCAAGGTAAACTACTATGGTGAGTTGGATATATGAGACTTTTGTTCATAACTTCAGTCAGCAGTTTGTTAGGAATTCTTCAATGTCCTCACATTCTAATTGATAGATGATGAGTCATGTTTTGCCAATCATTACGTTAAACTTCATCCATTGAAAATAACTCGCTGGAATTTCTTCCCCCAAAGTAGCTTCATATTAATTTAACAATCTACTGCCAATATTGACTGTGGTTAGAGCAATAGCCTCCTGCTCTATTAATTAACTCTTCTCACTCTCTGTTGCGGCTGCTATCAGCTTGGACTCAGAAGATGCCCCTTGTGTATGTGAAAACTTAAATACTTAGTTTAGACAAATCATGCCCCTCCATAAGCCATTCCAGACTACTTAAGTCACTTGTAGCCGCATTTTCTCTCTTAAACCAAGTAACTTGTAGCTTAAGTGCTTAATATTGATAAGCTCAGTGATATAACTACTGTTATGACTACACTAGGCACAAATTACATGACAAAGCACAATTATCACCTGTTATGACCTGTTCTATGTTTTTTGTGTCTTCTCTATCGAGTACGATCACTTTTTGTTGCTGTTCTTGTATCTTATGAAGCAGTAACAATCTCTGTTACATTAGTGCATTGTGCTTTTATTTTTCTCTCATAGGCTTGATGATTATCTGCTTGCGTTCTAGTTGCATCACCTATGTTATGTTATTCCTTATAGTATCCTGTTGCAAATTAATTTTGGCACATACTAATTTGCATTAATTTTGCTGCAGACATATTTAATGCATCCAAGGAGGTAAAGCAAGGACCATCTGCTGGATTAGCTGCTATTGGAGGTCCATTCAATCTTATCAACCACGATGGGAAGCGTGTAACTGAAAAAGACTTTCTGGGGAAATGGACGTTAATCTACTTTGGTTTCACTCACTGCCCTGATATCTGCCCAGATGAGTTGCAGAAACTAGCCACTGCAGTTGATAAAATAAGTGAGTTGTATGTTTGAAATTTATTTATTTATTTTTTTTTAAAGTTTATTTTCTTTTCTTAACACGGGAATTATGATATCATCTAATATGCCTGTATGATCTTTCATAATCTTACTGTATTCTCAAGTATTCAATGCCTGAAAAGTTGATTGTCTGTTGCAGAGGACAATGCAGGGATTGAGATAGTCCCCGTGTTCATCTCTGTTGATCCTGAAAGAGATACTGTTGAGCAAGTCCGTGAATATGTCAAAGGTAGGGATCAGTATTTTAAGAAATTGCTTTACAGCTAATCAAATAATCATAATCGCTTCATGCAAGTTTACTCAGTTGTTTCTATATTGTCTCAGAGTTTCATCCAAGGTTGATTGGGTTAACGGGTAACTCGGATGAGATACACAGTGTGGCCCGTGCCTATCGTGTATATTATATGAAGACAACAGAAGAAGATTCAGATTACCTTGTTGATCATTCCATAGTCATGTATGTATTAACCTTTTGTAGATTATCTATCTGCTATACTGTAATGATTCTTCCTTTCTTATCCATAAAAGCAACCAAGGCATATGTTCATGTTCTAGCATTGAGTGCATAACTGTTTCAGTGTTTCTTAATTAATATCCATGTTATTTGACTTGCATAGTGCAGAGCGAACAAACTATAAAAGTATCGAGTTTGTTGAATTGTTTATGGATTTCACTTATTGGTATTGCTTGTCAAAATGAATATGCTAGACATATGTGATTGTTCTCTTCTAGTTTGCTTGCATGGTTGGTGAAAGTTTGATTCGTTTTGTATTGTGAAAATATATCTTTATGCTCTATTCATTATGCGATAATTGTTGGTTCTTGTTCAGGTACTTGATGAGCCCTACTATGGACTTTGTTAAATTTTTTGGGAAGAACAATGATGTTGATTCACTTGCTGATGGCATAACCAAAGAGATAAAGCAGTACAAGAAATAGAGGCAGAGGCATAGTTTCTGTTCATTCCCAACTAATAACATTTGTACACTTTAATTTATATTTTGAGTACAGTGGTCATTCCTGTATTTCCTTTTCTTGATGTTTCTGATTCTGGTTATATTGTAGAACAGTAGAAGGATTAGTAGGCGGGAAAGATTACTATGAAATGAAAGGTTCTAGATGAAGAGCCTATTTTGAAACTTATGAGTTGTTCCAAGAGCAGTTTTTCGGGTTCGGCAAGGTTTGCTGGTTAAGCTTATTGGCATGGATATCTTATGTGGTATCTATACCAGAGTAAATGAAATATTTTTAATTCTATGAGTGCATAATAACATGCATTTATTGAAGGTTTTATTTTCTTTTTTGAGTTTTTTGTTTTTGTCTTGTTTTGGGAATTGCTATCTGTTGTCTCTTAAAACTTTATTGATACGTCTCCAAATCTCGCAAGAGTTGCCTAGGAGCTGGCTACATTTCTCTGTTTCTCCTCTCTATCTCATTCCGATGGATGGTATACATCAAAGTGAGTCATAATCTAGTTTGGATCACAATTTGCAGGTTTCAATTTGTTATAAAATAGGCGACTAGTCATGTTCAAGTAAGAATGATACATAGCTAGGGAAATCTTTCTGCAGACCAGAACAAGAGACGGCGTGGTGAGTTTCGGTAAGGTTCCACCGAGAATAAAGTAAAATTAGGTGGCCTGTCAAGAAACTTATGATGCGAAATTTCGATTCCCTTCCTCTGAAAGTTCACTTTACAGGAGGTGGCGAGAAGCATATCCACAGGCGACTGGGTGATGTTGCTGGAGGTGGGTGGTGTATAAGTGGGAAGAAGGTGAGAGGTATAGAGAAGAAAAATAAAAACAAAACTAAAGTACGTTAACGGGAAAGAGTTATCACATGTTGAAACCAACTATTGGACCCCGTCGGAGAACTGCAGTATTTGATTCACATAATTCCCAACATCCTATAATACAAAGTACATAAATACGGATGGTTACAATAATTTCCATTTAATGGACAACCATACAATCAATTAGCTATTCTCTCCCAAAAACTGACACAACAATTTAAAAGAAACACCCAAAAGCAACATCAATCTTGTGCATTCAACCAGCTCTCCTAAACTCCATGATCTTAAGCTTTTCGGAGAGCAACAGCAGACAGCAGAATCAATGCTGTGAACATAACAACTGCGACGAATGCTGAAACCACAGCCCCGCTGGTTTGCTGGCAGAAGTCAGTAAACTGTTGGCAAATAGCAAGCCAATTTGCATCCGAGTTCCCATTGTGAGCCAAGTAAACTATGGCAGCAGCGGCAGCAGCCGCAGAGGTGTTCAGAGTAAGCGCCAGCTACAACAAATGAACAGTTTCAGTGCTACCATATAAGAGATGGAGTATATGTATAAATAAAATTATTTGTAGCACGTACGTCTGCGGTCTATATATCTAGCATTACCCGTACATTAAGTATTGAATTCAGGTTAGAAATAGAGCTAGCTTACAGTGTCGAAAATAAGCAAGAGAAGCCTCGGAGCAACTAACTGGGGACGGACAATGGTGACTATGGAGAAGGGGAGGGAGAGGACTAGGTAGCCACTCACTATGGCCATTGCTATCACAAAAAACCTGTAAATAAGGTAGCGTGTAAGTTGTGAGCTGAGCATAATTATCGGCATAACATATGAATTATGTGGTAAATGTGGACAAGAGATCGACAACATCCACGTACATGAAAGTGGGCATGTCATCATAACCAGCTGAAAACTGGAAGAACTGCGTGAAGAACGGAAGAGTCTGCTCGCTGGACGCCATGGTCACGGCAGCGCCTAGAGCAGCTGCAGTGGCGCCTAGCCTTAGAATGAAGTCGAGCACGGCAACACCTTTCTTCCATCCAGCTCCCTTATCATGATCGTGCTTGGGATCAGCAGCTAGTACCCTCATGACATGATACGCTTCTCCTTTGGCAGCAACCTTACTTCTTGACGATGATGACTCTCTGTGAATGCCGATCATTGGGGCTGAATCACTTCTATCCATCTTTGCTTAGGAGAAGATCGATACTTGGTAAATTTCACTTGATTAAGCTGCTTGTATGTATGTATGACCACAATGTATATAGCTGAATGGGAAGAGATATAGAAATGAGAAGCTAATTGTGATTGAACTTGGTGATAGGTTGGGCTTTATATATGGAGGAATTAGTCGGGACTATTATTCATAAAGCGGGTTTGTTTTAATAGTAAGGGAATTAGGGAAGTCGTTGCTAACTTTCTCCATTAGTCCTATAATCACAAAAAGGTGGCGAAGTGTGACAGGTACGTAGATGTTACCATGGAGTGGTTGCATTATTCGATTTATCATTCTAAGTTTGTTATCAACGAATATATTTTAGGATATTTGACTAATAAGGTCAAATTATCAGTACATATATAATGGTAAAACATCTGTTAAAGTAGTCTCTTTGTTGACATTATGATTTCTAATTAATTATTTAAAAAGTTGTACATGAGACCGATGAAGTCATGAAACTAATCATGTTGTGATTAGAATATCATTACGTACGTCAACTAAACCACAAAACAGAATCATAATCCGTATGTATTTTTCTGGTAGTATGCTTTAGGTTTATCTTTGGTTTGAGTATACTTTAGGTATACAACTATGCACTGTGCATGAATTAATTGGTAATTTTTTTTTCATGTACCCGTCGTGCTCATCTTAACTAGATGTCTCGCAGTCTCTCTTAATCTAGGTCCAGGGTTTGCTTCGTATATTTATTTTTTGATACTAGATACTCGCACTTCGAAGTCAGTATAATTTCTTGAAAAATATTGACCTCTAGATTCGATGGCTAACATTTGCCAAAAAAAAAAAAAGATTCGATGGCTAACAACTCGATCAATACACAAGAATATAAAGTTTTTTAGCAAATCTTATCAAAAGACATTGTTTCGGTCAAAATTCGCAAAATATATATTTGTATTTACACCAAATGCATATAAGCCTTTAAATTGTTCAAGTTTCAAAAATTAATATTTGGTGGGATGGTCATGTGTTATATACTTATATACTTTTATATATACTAGGAATGAGAACCCGCGCGATGCCGTGGGGAAGAATTTCTACTTTATGCTTGCTAAATTTTGTATGTTTTTAAGTGTTTGATTAGCATAGATAACTAAGATGTGTTTAAATGAAACGAAAAATTCTCAAAATTCGAAAGCCAAAACACGCAGATAGTAGTCTTGCATATAAGTCACATGAAAAGGACTAACACACAGAAAGCAATGAAACAACTAAGATATTGATTCAATAAATCTGTTAAGGTGGAATATTACTCCTATACATATATGCAGGCCCTAGGCTAAAGAAAAACTAATAAAGAGTCAAAAGCATAAGGCACATGAAGTTCAGAATCCTATTTGTCTATCCCTTTTGATTGGTAATCAATTACCTTTTTCTGAGGTTTTTCTGCCCCCCATTTTTCACTACATTACTATACCTTTTAGTACTAAATACCAGTTAGTTAGATTTTCTGGAGCTCCAGCAACTTCTAGAAAGTTGGAATCTAGTTAATGGTCATTTCTGTTCAATATGAGACACTATACACTTACAACCTGCATCTCAATGTTGAAGTAATTAAAAATTTACATGAAAGCATTCCTTGTACAGTCTTCTTAGACACAATTGTTTGTCACCTAGTCCTAGCCTTGATATACAGTATTCAAATTTTACATTCTGTATCCAAATCAAATCAAACAACCAAGCTATTTGTTCATTCACACCACTCATTGGAGAAGAGAAAGTAAGAGATATACTCTTATGGATTCCATTTCTGCATATCGGATCTTCAAAACTGATGATGCATGAATTTCATTGGTGTCGCATAACTGCTTCATCAGCGCCAAAAGTACATCATTGCCTATTCAATAAAATTAAGAAACCACAATTAATCATCAAACATGTCAATCAAATTACAGGAAAAAATTTTGTAAATGAAAACTGTATTTGCCTATTTGGTCAAACCTTTTTTATGATTGTTGTTTGAAGTAATAAAACCTTCTGCTAGAAAGACAACAGCCACACAGAGAATTTTCGCTGTTGGTATCAATTAACCTGTTTGTATTAATTAAGGCTCATGAATTCCCCAAACATCAGTCTGCTCAATGTTCTAATATCAACATGACCCTAATCTATTGCATTATTTGCAATAGTAATTAGACCAGACTAACCTGTCTTTGAGCCAGTTGCGGGGGGGGGGGGGGGGGGGGTTGACTATAGAACTGAAGTGTAATTGAGATCCGCCTATAAGACACATTAATCGTTATAAATTATGACAATAACAAAATAAAAGTCTAAGATGTTTAAATTAATGAAAACAATCCAATTACCGTTTAGCAACTTGATTCTTATATAAGTATAACCTTCTTAAAGCAGCTCTAATGTCTCTTTTCACTATCATCAATCGTCATGGCTGAAAGTCTCTCCAAGGTCATGCCTGCTGCAAACAGATGACCAAAATTGCTACAGCATTAAAGACATAAGGCATACATGCAAGATATAAAAACTAAGGAGGATAAGGAGGAAATTTATAGTTTTCTTTTTACCTCTCAACATCCTCATATCTGATGCGAATATTTGAAATTGAAAGTTTCAAATTTCCAATTATTCTGCTGATCAGGGATCCCAACCATGATTAATTCTTCAAGGAATCAAAAAGTATAAATAGCTAAAACCATTATACATACAGAACATAGGACCTCCAGCAGAACAAATCTACAAAATTCACAAAATAATTTACACATCTCCTTCATCAAGAAAATGCAGGTACGTATTATGTATAATGAAAGTAACCGGTAAATTTGAAAACCAATAAAAACCGCCAAAACAAAACCAGCAACATACAAAGAGAAAATATAAACTGAGACATTCATATATGTTAACATTCTCCATATATCAGTCAATATCAGCAACTAACAGCAATCAATGAACTAATAAAAATTGAACAATCCTAAATTATACACATAATTTTCACTTTCATACCACATAATTTACATGCAGGTTTCAGTTAGCATAGAGAAACCATTAGTACAGTTTATAAAGAGACATCTAATGAATGAAAAGCTATTTGTGTGATACGTCAATTGCAGTTAGAGTTTTTTATGCAGAGTTCTCATACATTAAGCAATTTCATGTATGATGAATACTATATACTGTATTTTTTCTTGCAGTAGAGTCCCTGAGTTTTTTGGTAAAACTATAATATTAATGTTGCAAAGTACCCGACCAAGATATGTTTTGCTTTATGACTCTTCCCCGCAAAATGTATACTATTCATCTGTAATAAAAAGAATTCATCTGCATATATCTAAAAAGTTTTGAAAAAGAACTCAGTAAATGAATTCAAGTTGTAAGCTTCGGTTACCTACATGTCAATATGCACATTCCAGTAATAAAATAGAAATAGAAGAAACAGCAAGGAGAGCAAATGGTACTGAATGGCATTCTAAACACTATAATTTTAATTCATACTTTTATATTAGGAGGGTATGGAACTAAATCTATTGAAGTTTAAATGGTTTTTATCGTTTTTTAGCTTATTTAATCTAAATCTATTGAAGTTACATGTATGATTGTAGTGATACCTTTGGTTTCCTCTGCTTCAATTTAATGAATGAATCTGAACATTTTAGCTTTCTGTTTTAATTTCATCAATTCTGTTTATTATATTTGCCATTCAAACCAAGAACATTGACATATCAACTTCGGATGTGGATTGTTTCAAACTCATTGCTATAAAAATGATATATAACAATGTTCTAAACCTTTATGTTCCTCTTTATCCTGTTTTCTACTTCAATCATCATTGATTCTGTTGAATTAGTTTCCCATCTCCAATCTCAATAAAAATTCGAGCTCATCTCTATCAAAACCCACCAAAGATTCGAACTTTCACACACATACATAAGCAATAGCCAAGAAAACTAAAACCCACAACGTTTTTCTCCAAAGAAAACAAAGGGTTTTCAATAAAATCAAAACCCTGAGCCGAAAACGGTGAGAAATGAAAACGTACCAAGTGAGTTCCCATTTTCTTGATGCTGAAGCTATAGCTTGAAGCAGTGGTGAAAACTCTTGCTGTGTTGTGAGGAGAGGGTGAGTTTGGAGGTGAGCTTTTGTTGTTGGTGACTGAAATAGACCGGCTTGTGGAGACAAAACCCGACCCGGAATTGGAATCTCCGATGAAGACGCGGTTGAAGAGGGTGTTGAGGAGGTGGCTGTCTGAGGGAGTGAAGAAGGCGGTTTAGGACGCAGAAAGAAGAAAGGAGAGCAAAAAGCCTCAGTCTGGGAGGAAGAGGGGAAAAAATAGGTCAGTGGCAGAGCCGTCGCCCACGAATGAACAGTAACGCCAATCTTTTATATATAGTATAATTTCGGTCAAATCCCAATAAAGACGGCAAAATGTCAGTAAATTGTTTTCATTTTGAGATGGATGGTATAACGATATGAGTGATATTGAAGCGGGGTTGGTTTTGGTGGTATAAATTGGTGATAAATACTGGTAAAGGGTAAAAGGAGAAGTTTAAGAGATTTTGAAATAAAACTAAATGTTCTAGCGGATAAGAATGTTCCGTTCGCGCCATATATGATCATTTGAAGAGGAATGGATGAGAGTTAAAGAAATCAATATAAGTCTGATAATGGAGATAATGGAGTTGAGAAGAAGAGAAATAAATTGGCTAGCATTTTTGAATCTACGGTTGTAAGGCTTGTAACACTCTCTCCAAATGCTATACACGGAGACTGATAGACACAACTTCAACATACTAAGTAGTACGAAGAAAGTTTCCTTTCCAACTAGCATCAGCTAGCCGAAGCCGCAACCACGGAAGACCTCACTTGAACCACACAGAAGACCAAATAGTTTCAGAGAAGGGACAATTTCATTGCCAGCTTAATTTTATGGGTGTAAAGAGGAATTTCTTTCTTTTGTTTTGTTTGTTTGTTGTGCCATTGAGTTAGGCTTGGTTTCTCAATGTCTCTAGTTGCTTCTGTTGTTTTTAGCTTTTGCTAGCTGGTGGATTGTATTGCTCTCTCTTGTTTTTCATTTTTATTTTAATTCTTTATATATAATTTATCAAAAGAAAAAAAGTTTAAGAGATTTTATTCATAGTTAGAATAATTTGGGTGCGATTATACCAACAATAATGCATCGGATCTCATCAGTACTTTGGTTGAAACGAGGGCCGATGCAGCTGCCCTCAATTCTTGTTAATGTAGGGTTTAAGGAGAGAGGGGAAGGAACTTGTTGTCTTAAACTCCAGCTTACAATTGAAGGAATGTCTTAAATAATAACAGGAGTCTTCACTAATCTTATATATTTTAACATGCATCTATTAACAAGTGCCGCTCCATAGGCAACTCTATTTACTTTAAAGTAATGATGACATACTAGAAATTAAATATTGTCAAGTCCTCTAGCTTTCCATAGGACTTGTCATGCATAGTCATAGTCTTATAGGCTCACAGATTCCATAGTATAAACGACAATTTGATTATTTTCCCAATCCCACCCATACCATAATGCGAGTGAGATTTGAACCTTTGATCTTCACTGTGTCAGTTATTCCAAGTAACCAATAGATCACAGCTCATCAGCGACAACGAGTAATTGATTAGAATGATACTAAGGAAAGGCAAAACAGCCAAATTGCCTCCTGATTTTTCTTTTTACTTATAATAGATTGCACCTCTTCTTTTCTAAACTCTGTCGTTTTATCCCATCAAAATCAACTGTTAATCTTTTCATCTCAATTTTCTATTCAATTCACCTTTCACACTTGATGCGTCAGAGTATTTTCATAGTTTCAACTCTAACATGACATTTTTTTTGTTTTTGAAGAATATATAATTTCATTACTTATCCATGGCCAGAAGGCACGTACATTAGATGCTGTCTTATACCAAAATCATAAATGGTACAAGCCGCCAAGCAAAAGACAGGTGACATTCACTGTTAATAAATGTGCTCACTTATTAAGCCTAAAAACAAGAAAACAAATCCTCACTACCTACCTCCCTTTGAAAAGTAACTCAGTCGCCTAGAGACCTCAATTGATGTACAACTAGAGGAACTAAGATGCAAGAAGAGAAAATCATACTTCAAGTAATAGGCAAGAAGAACAGGGAAGCCTAGAGCTTCCCTCTGCCTTGTCTTTAGGGCTGAATCAGTACTAGTAGCTGCAGGGTAAGTAAGACGTAGAGTAGCAGCAACCGACTTCTTACCAGGTCGAGGGTTCTTGTTCTTGCTTCCAAGTGGCCTGCCTGACTTCTTCTTCAGTGTCATCAAAATGACATCAGAATCATCTTCTACCAACCCTAGAGCCTTAGCGTGCAGGTAGGAAGCTTCCCACCCAAGATAGTCTTGAATTTCTTCAGAGAAGAGCTGCAACCATTAGTACGCACTCTTTTCTTGGAAGCCAAAGCCTCCATCTTCCTAGGCTGCATCGCATCTGCCTGAATCTGCAGACTGAAGTCAGTCTCTTCCAAGGCTCCAGAACCCCATTTTGCACCTGCTCCACAACCTGCTCTTCAATAGGGTCAAAAGCATCCCTCCTTTGTTCCTCTGCTACAGAATCAGTACCTGTTGCAGTGTCAGCATTGGATCTCACCAACCTTCTAATAGTTGGTTTCTTCTTCATTAGAATGGAAGAAGAAGCTATGAATAGATTTCGGTGAATCTAAGCCGTGAAGGAGAAAGACCCTCCTGAAGAAGAGGGGCTAGAGAAATTCAGAACCCTAGTTGTTGGGCTAGGAATTTTGGCTCCTCACACTTTGCTCCTGCATATGTGATTAGACCACACTGAGGACATCTTCCTTTCAGGTGCTTAAACTGGAACTGCAAGATAGGTTCAACACCAACATCCAAGAATACTTTGCGTTCGAGCATTACCGGTTTGGTAACATCATGGGCAAACATAATTCGGATCAAACCTTTCTTGAATTCATTCTTTTCATAGTCCAGAAAACCAACTAGCAGATTACCAATAAGGGTGAAGTTTTCCCGTTCTTCATAAAGAGGAGGAATCCCAAAAACTCTAAACCAGAAACGAACATGTTTGAGCGGGATTTCATGCAGTGGTTTAACGCCGTCGTACTTCTCAAGGCAAACAGGAGCACGGTCAAAACACCAAACCCCACCATGTAGAACCTTAGTGCGATCCCGGACAGACTCGAACGAGAAGAGGAAGAGATATCCCTCTCATTCTTGAACCCGGAATCCCTTGTCCACCATCCAAGTACGAAGAAAGTGGGCCTTGAAGACCACAGGATCAACTAGCAGATGGGTTAGAGGCTTCCCAATTAGAAAAGATTGGGAAAAACAACAGACAAGGCCGCCACCAATTCTTCCAAGGTTTGGAGCGCTACCTCCATCTGTAAGCTCAAGGGAAGCAGCAAAGCTAGCTGTGACAACGTCAATGGAGGCCATAACGCTGAGGGAAGGAGAGAGTGTGAGAGTGAAGGGGAGGAGGCTAGGCAAAAAGAGACACGGGCGTCGTCGAAGTAGTTTGAGAGAGAGAAGTCGCTCTTCTAGGGTTTTCCTGTGTTGGATCTCTAACATAACATTTTTATGAGTTCACATCATTAATAAAGTAATTTAGAAACATGTCTAAGTATTTTTATGAGTTCACAAAAATATAGCTTGATGTGCCTAGTAGTGAGTTGAGTTTCTAGAACCGAGATGTGATTTCCAAATTACCAAATCCGATTTCTATCATTTTGAAATCGTTCACTAGATCCATCACCAATTAACCCACAAACATGAATTCATTGTCGATCCAAACCATAAATATTAGCTTATCACCAATATATTGTGGTCTGTATGAGAGAAAACTAAAATTGTAAAGAAGCTATCGAGTAGCACAAGAAGACTTAAAAATAGAGAGAAAAAAAAGTAGCAAATAATGAGAGGCATTTTTTTTTTTTTTTGGAAAAAGGGGATCAATTAAGCTGCCCCAAAGCTAACATAAAGGGTTGATAATAGAAACACCTAACTAGTTTGATGGACATGCCCAAACAGACAAGAACTAGAAAGGAAAATTAATTCTTCTTGGACTCCAAGAGAGCCAGTATTAAAAAATTAATCCTTAAAATAATAAAACTAAAGCATAGGCCTGAGAAGAGGCCTAGCCCACTACCAAAACCCTAGCTATTTCTATCCAACTCGAATTGCCAGCCACACACTGTCACCGTGGTATCGCAGGAAACAGAGTACCTAGTAGTTCTATATTGATGAACCGATGTCATTCAAATCCCAAAACACAGATCAAAAGAGAACTAAAAGTAAAGTGATGAGATCCCTCACAACATCATTTTCTCCACCATCGAGATCAAGAAGAAACCATAGTTGCTGAAAAGGATCCGAGATCCAGAGCATAGAACCAGAACAAGAACAATAACAATGGAGAATGGGGGGTGAAAAACGTACCCATGCGTGAGCACACATACTCGCCTAGGTAAGTGACTTGCACCTTGTAATTGCAACCATAAGAACCCTCTTGGAGGTTGAGGGTAGAGAGATGAGATCTATTGTGGGATTGGTTGATTTTTGACTTGGAAATCTGTGAGGTTGTTTGACAATGAGAAGAAAAGAAGAGAATAAACGAGGAACAAAGTCCTCCAGTTCTGGATATTGCCAGGAATACACCAAAAAAAGGTACAAAATCACCACAGGGGTGGGAAAATAACTGAAAAAGCTTGAGGAAGGAGATGAACAGTGGAGATGCAAGAAAATTGGAACAAAGCTTGAGCTAAAGTGGCCTCTCCCAAGTCTTCAACCATCAATCTAGGTGAGAGAGTTGGGGCAGCTGGGGCGGGGGGAGGGGGATTTGGTGTTCATATCGGGTTTCTCTCTCTTGGTTTTATTGAGAGAAGCTCTTAGTCACTGCTAATGAGAGGCTGCTTCATAATAGAAAAATGTAGGGAAACTCATTATACTCCGCCTCACCGATGGCCACATACTAATTTTTTTTTTTAAAGGGTGCAACACGAGGCTCTCTCAGAAGATTACCCATCCTAGTACTACACTTGTTAAAGCAAGTTTAACTTCGAAGTTCTGATGAGATTTGGTGGATTATTACTAGTTTGATCGCACCATGACCACATAGTAATATGAAAGAAAGCAAATTAATTAATTAATTGAGAAATCAGTCTAACCCATATTTAAGAATAAAGACCTGAAAATCAAAACAAATTTACCTGATTTGAACCGAAGTCGAATTAAAAAGTCAAAATTTATAAATAAAACCGCACCGAATCGGTTAGATTATTTATATTAGTTTTTTTAAAAGGGGTTTGGAACTCAGTCAAACTGAGAGACTCATCCGCACGCTCATATTATTATTTATTATAGATTGATGCATTGGGAAGGGGAGGTCATATTACCTAAACTCCGAGGTCATTAGAAGCTGTACAATAGTCCTCGTAGAGCACTTCATGTAAGAAGGTAAGAGTCTCATCTAAAGACAGGTCAATACTATGACCTAAACTAGTAAAGTAAGCTAATCGATCTATCGGTTAGGTTACTTGGGTTTTTAGTTTCTTTTGCCCGATCCTAAAAGTTCACAGAACATTAATTCAAGAGGATAGCTTTGTAGAAATTAAAAAAACCGTGAGGCTATTGCCACCCTATAATTTTCTTTGTTCACCCTATTGCCATTTCTCTTTCCAGGAATATCCTCCATCATATGACATATCAAATTAAAAAAGAAATTTTGTTTAACGAAAATTTCTGATTTAATTTATATCAATTAAAAAGACGTCCTAAAATATATTAAAGTTTCCTAATAAAATCATAATTTGATTTACTTCCATTTTTTTTATTTTTTCCATTCAGTTTCAATGTTTGTTTATTTCAATCCATATTAAAAAAATTAGTAAGTGCTACTATGAGCAATGAAAAAAAGATTGATTTTTTTTTCGTGTTTTAAATTTTTTACTTTCGGTGTTTATAAAGGTATTGTAAAGATTTTGATGAAGTTAACATTATGGTTTTGTGAATTAAATAACGAATTAACAATGAGGACGCAACAAAAATATAAAAAAGAAAATTGTAATAAATTGAAATTTGGATGGAGAAGATGAAGATTAATGTTATCAGAAGAGAAATTAAGTAGTTTTGTATTTAATTAGTTATGTATTTAGTTTTCCTTAAATATTTAAATTTTAGAAAATTAGTGTACTTATTAGGGGTGGCGCAAAGGTTGACTTTTGATATGTTGAGATTCTCCAAAAACTTCCTTCACGAAAGTTGTAGAGCGCGTCGATACGAGTTCGTGGACATGTGGAATGCATCAATCGGAATTCGTATGAAGAAGTTATGGCTTTCGGAAAAAGTTTCCGTAATAGTATAAATAGGGATTTTCATTTCATAAATTCAGATTTCTATTTCCGGAAAGTTTCTTCTCTCTCGGCTGCACCTTCAGAATTGAAGAAACCTGACTGACCTGACTGACCCGACCCGAACCCGGCCGACCCGACCCGGCTTTTCCGGCGAACTCCGGCGGTGAAACTTTCCAGATCGGTTCGTCGTTGCCGTCCACTCCACCCTCTGGCATCCTCTAGCAGCGATTCTCCTCCACGGAGGCGCTGCAAGTCGGCAAAGTTTGAGGATTTCGGACCCGATCGGAAATCCTAGCTTCGGCGACGGCACGGCACGGCTTCAAGCTTCCATCTTTGGGTTCATGGGAGCCTCCTTGATCGATCCTTGGTGTTTGTTTGGATCGATTTACGTGGAAATCCGTTCAACTCGGATTGAGCAAAAATTCAAAGCTTGTGAGGTAGTTTTCGATCCTTTATGCTTGTTTTCTGACTTCGAGCTAGTTATGAAAATTCACAAGCATGCTTAGATGAAACTTTTTGATGTTGGGAGTTTTGGGAAATAATGAGTTTTGGCCGGCGGCTGTGCGCCATCGCCTGTGGCGGCGTTCCAGCGGTGTTCTGGCCATCTAGGAAACTGTTTCTGGTATTATATATGTTCTACTCGTTGATACGAGCGTTTCGATATATAGTATGCAAATTTTGGAGTTCGAATGGATTTGTTATGATTTTTACCGTTTCATATCGGTGAATTTATTCGATCTGTGAGGATCCGAGCGTTCGATCGACTTGTGGTTTGGACATATCGATCGTAGAAGTATTCCGGAGACATTGGGTGGTCTCGGATGTGGTTTTGCCTCAATCGGCGTCACTTTGGGAATTTTGGTTCGATTTAGGGTTTCGAACGTTATTCCTTGTGTTTCATTGACTGAATCAAGGCTGTACTTTCCTTATGTACTTGACGAAGTATTCTTGGACGGTTAGTTGGTGGTTAGGCTGTTTTGTTCTGTATTAAAAACGCAGCGGGAATTTCGAGGTGAGTAATCTCACAAGGTTCATTAATGAACGAAATACCTTTATTTTTTAGAGTTATTTAGTAACTGCAAACTATAGTTGATATTAATAGGCATTCCTGAGCGGATGACTACGTATATATATATATATATATTTATTTACGTGAAATATATATGTTTTGGTGGTTTGTGGATTTATGAAAACAATATGCATGAATGATGCTTTTTATTGTTTTGTGTTGTGGCTTTTTGGAAAACAAATGATTGTGGAATTGTTGATTCGATTTGTTTTGAAAAGCGTTGAGATTTGGGTATGAAAACAATATGCATGAATTGATGCTTTTTATTGTTTTGGGTTATGGCTTTCGGAAAACAATGATTATGGAAATGTTGATTTCGATTAACTACACCAATTTTTCAATCAGACGACAGTTTTTCACTGTCGTCTGATTATATAGTTTGCTGTTGTCTATCTCAATGCCGTCTGTTATATGGATCAGACAATACAAAAAAACTGTCGTCTGATAAAGTTTACTACAACATCAACGACTATACTGTCTGTTGTCTGAATACCACAAAGAACAACAGCAATTGGCACGTTAACTCTTGTGCAAAGTAATTTCAGTTGACAGACCCTAGAAGAATGTAGACGTGTAATGAAGATTTAGAGAACATTGCTTTGTAAAAAAACTGTTGTATGAAGGAAGCTTGTACATCTGCAAAGTAGTTGAATACTATTGACTGACTTTGAACAAGACAAGAGCAAAACTATTAAAGCCATTGTATATCATTGCTTCATACAATTGCATCCTAAAATAAACTGTTGTCTGATATTTTCTTGAACTACAGCTTTCTTGTTTTATGAATCCTTAAAGCCTCTTTTCAACCATATGGCCTCCCAAGATGCTGTACTAGTTGATCAATTCATACAATTGAAATTCTCAGTGGTCTTCCTTTTCATCAGACAACAGAACATATTATTATTTTGTTGTGTTATATCTTGTTAGACAATTGAATATGTTTAATAACTATTGTAGATAAATGATTCAGACAACAGATTTTTCTTTCTTTTTTCTTCATGTTCATTTGTTAGACAATGGTTTGCTGTTGGTTTTGAATTGTCTGAGATATAAGAGAAGACATACATTCTATACAATTGAACACATCCTTGATTCCAAAAGCCATTTCATTCCATCAGCAATATTCATTCCAATATTTACATAAGAATTAACATTGCCTAAGTGCCTATAACTGCATAAAGCCGGAAAACATATATAAACGCGTCCAATGCACATTAACCATGCCTATAACTAAAGCAAAAACTAAACCCAGCTAGCAGGAGGCTCATCAAAATACCAAAACAAAAATGCCTTCAACTGCGCATTAACCGTGCCTATAACAAGCAAAAACTAAAACCAGCTAGCAGGAGGCTCATCAAAATACCAACACAAAAATGCCTTCAACTGCGCATTAACCATGTCTATTAACTAAAGCAAAAACTAAAACCATCAGTCGCATGAGGGTGATCAATTACCCCAAAATAAGAGCCCTGCCTTGAACAACCATCACAGCTATGAAATAAGATACTTCATCACAAACTTAGCCCACTCTGACCTCACAACATCAACATCCTTTTGGGTGTAGATCAATTCGGATCGTCGCTGCCACTGAAACAAAAGGCATAGTACAATCTCAACATCACAAAATCATGCGGCTAAAAACATAAAGTTATAAAGCTGTCGAACTAAAATTTGAGGCTTTACCTTTGAAGCAAAACCCAAGTTCTTATCCTCAATTATTTCCTTCATGTACCGCATGATGAATATGCCACAGTCCTTCACATTTTGTTGTGCCGGAATACCCTAAAAACAGTCATTACAAAATCTTAGCAGTGCACTAACCATAGCATGTACAAAATCTGAACCTACAATTATGAATACTAGCATACCCCCATGTTTTGCCACACTATTGATTTCCGGCCAGACCTATTTCTTTGAGCATTGTAAATTTTGATCTCACTTCAACAATAAAATAGAAGACAACAGTAAGTTTAATCAATCGGCGACAAACAAACCAACATAAAAATCATCATTCCAGTATTTTATCAAAATCAGAGACTTAGGCAGACTTACTTTTCTACAACAGTTTGCCATTCTCCACCAACTAGTCGACGCCGCAATGGATCCATGAAATAGATAGTTTCTTCCTCCGGATTGAGAACAGTCAACATCCAATGGTTACTTATAATTTTATACCAAGAAATTAAGTCAGCTCCAATTTTTTTAATTATATATATATATATATATATATATATATATTACTTACTAAACAACATGTTTGAAGTAATTAATTAGACAAGTTAAAGATAAGTCATTCACCCTGCATTTAACTGCAACAAAAAAATCTGGCCCTTCTCTGCATTTGTGAACCTATTTGCTAAAATGCGATCTTTCCGTTGTATTTCCACTTCCAGCTGCTCCAATCTGTGAAGGGTCCACAAAGCTAACCATGTGTGACATCTTTGCTCTCTTCAAGACTTCATGCAAGTAGCTGTAAAAACACATAACCTTAATACATTTGAAAACAAATAAGAGTATACATATTGAATACATTTATGAGATAATAATTCATCCGAGCCTTCTGATTTTTCCAACTTACCATATATACATTGAGATTACTCCACCTGATAGTTCAGTCATTGTACACAATGCATGAATGTCTGACTTAAACAGATAATGCTTCCTGTCGATGCCAAACACTTTCTGTTCCAAATTGAAGGAGATTGTCCTCCCATTTGCCAAATTGTCCCTTGCCCAAATCCATAAGCACTTCAAAGGTGCAGGGTAATCTTTTGGTAGCTTCTTCATGTCAATATTCTCCTCTTCAGGAATGCCTACTTGCCTTTTCCTCTTCTTCAAACCCTTACTGGACTTAATTGGTTGTTTCTACATGATAACATATCAAGTTATTACTAAATACACAATGGAAGAACATGCATGCTTCAGTTGCAGTTTCAGTTAGTTTACCTTCTTAGTGTCGGGAGCGGATTGAAGTATGAGGTCCCTCGGCCAAGCAATGTAAGTTCCAACAGCATCTTTGATAGTAACTATCTCATCGTTGACTGGGAATGGAACCTTAGCTTGAGGATCAAGTGCACGCAGAATCGACACTCGCACATTCCCTTCTTCCAAAGCAACACCATGAAGTGTCTGGTTTTCGCAATTACTGTCCACTTCAACAATGGTAGCAATAGCAACAATATTGTTGATCGACCCTAAAGCCAATCTGCACTCGAACTCTTTAAGTTCCTGTTTTATGCAATAACACATTTCAAGAGAAACCAATTCAGCCATGTACAACAACTCGACATATCAACACTGATTATTAATATACAAATCAAACACATGCATCAAAACAGTTTAATTAATTTATCTACGTCGTAGATTAGAGCATATATACCTGCTGTGTAACTTCAACCAACTCAGCAGCCTTCTCATGAACTACTGCAGCAGCTGGTTCTTCCACCGGAACCTGTACAACCTTATCTTCTTCCACTTCCTTCACAATGTCATCCACTAAGTCTAACCGCTTCTTTGCACAGATACCAGCAGCGTCCTCAATATTTTGTAATGCACACTTCTCCCGCAAAGTGGAGCAACTACCTTGTCCAGAACCAAGGTCCTTCTGTCCTGCCTTAGGGGACTCAATGGCAAGGGTTTTCCCTTCAAGTTTTGCTTCCAACCTCATTATTGTTTCAGCCCAATATGCTCTCTCTCGTGCCACAATTTTCTCTGCCTCCTCCTCTATTAATTTCTTGCAGAATAGCAAGCATCACTTAACCCATGCTTTGCTTTCAGGTTATAAGTTTTAACAAGTCCATTTAACTTGGTAAAACACGTACAGCCAGGGTAAAGAAGTTTGTCGCCATCCTCAACAAACCTTAAAAACTCATCGGAGTCTACTGAAAACTAATGATCAGACCCCCCCCAGTGTCATTACCTGCCATTTCTACAGTTTCTGAATTCCCTTCGGGTTCACTACTCTCATTTGACGAGAGTTCCCCATGCCATATCCATTTTGTGTAAGTTTTATCAATACCAAACTCAACCAAATGATCCTTTACTACTCTAGCCTTCCAAGATTTACCATGACCACATTTCATACAAGGACAGCAAACCTTATTGACATCACAACCACTCTCTAATGCAAACATAATCAATTCTTCAACCCCTAACTCAAAAGCTCGCGATCTCCTATCAGCATGCATCCATGATTTGTCCATCTTACAATAAAAGCCAGACAACATATAAATATTCCAAGGATGCAACCACAAAACAAAACAACTTAATATACCTAACATTTCATCGCAACCACAAGTTTACTATATATATGCATGTCATAGAATCATAGAGCACTTAGGCAGCCATTGCAATCATCACAAATATATGGCAACGAACATGTATATTATAAACTGCATCATATTAATGACAAGGAAATCAACAACCACATCAACAAACACAACAACTAAAATTATAGACCTATATGCTACACTAGTACAAAATAAGAGAGAGCTTAGCAATACTCACCAAAAGTGCTTATCTAAGCTTGTTTGCCACAGCAATAAACTTATCTACCTCCACCAGCCTCCTTAGTTCATCCGCCGAGATTCCTTTTCAATTACCAAATATACCTATGACAAATTTACAATACATACAAAAGTTATCTCCAAGTTCAAAACTTTAACACTTTTGAAACAAAGAACCAACAAAAGAAGTTGCATCATTAAGATCCCATTTTTGACTCAATACCAAGATATATAAGTAATCATGTTACAGATGTATATATAAGTAATCATGTCACAGATTATAAGTAACCATCACCATTAATGGAAATAAAACAATCTCAGCCTGCATATTTTCTATTTGAATCAATATGTTCTAGGTCTGGAATGGAATCAACCATAACTCCATCAGTACTCTTTTTTTTTTATAAAAAAAAAATTTAAAATAAAATAAAAAAACCATCTCTTGATCAGTACTAACTAAGAACTGAAACCCAATTTCATAAATTGTAGCATCAATGATCAAATCAATATTCGACAAATATGTCCTTTCTAGTCTTTTATTTACAACTTAAATTAATAATTGCATCATATTCTTATTAATACAGATACTGCCCTTTGCCATTGCTTTTTTTAGTTAGTCAAAGCGTTAGGCATTACTAGGTAGCCTTTGTAGGCAGCAACTTGATCATGTTTTTAATTAGACATGGTCTCATTCCAGCAACTAAGACAAAAAAAAGCATAGAAGCATCCCAAAATTTCGTGTGTACATTAATCCTAGGAAACCACTCACAATCACACAGCAACTATGTCATTTTTTTTTGGTGGGCATGGCATAAAAAATAAAGGTACTTACAAACCCATTAATTTTGGTAGCATTCCAATACAGTAGCCATTACGGTAAGAGCATGAATTTCTATCCTGAAATGAGCTAAACACACACACACACGCAAATAACTAAAGTTTTGACAAAACTGCATGTTAAGTTATTTACATAATCAACAAAGATATAGAGTAATTAATGATTTATTTGATCAGAATGATAGGGTAAAGCTATAGTATGTTAACATTTCTCATACATCAACTATTTTTATCACTTTAAGGACTCATGTTACCACTTTGAGGACTAATATTACTATTTTGAGGACTCATATGGTAAACTAAGAAAATTTACCACTTTAAGGACTCATGTTACCACTTTGAGGACTAATATTACTATTTTGAGGACTCATGTGGTAACTAAGAAAATTTATCACTTTAAGGACTCATGTTACCACTTTGAGGACTAATATTACTATTTTGAGGACTCAAATTACCACTTTTAAGGCAATTGTATGCATGTCATAAGTTAACATTTTGTAGAATTTTCCCAGAATGATATGCTTGTTTGAAACCTTACAGATCAGAAAACTCAGAAAACCTAGTATCCAAAAGGTCAGTTCTACAATCGAAACTTGCTTGACGCTTTCCTGCCCACATTTCTTTCAAACAGACTTTCAATGAGATTACTATAAATCATATATGATTCCATACCAACAAAACAAGCTTCCCTTAACCTCAGTGATATTCCCATAATCTACCCCTTGTCAAAGAAAAAAAAAGAAAGAAAAAAATTTCTTCAATTTTCTTGGTATGTCTAAGCTGCACAACCTCTTAGTTAACAGTTAACATTGTTGTACATCTTCTCAAAGATGAAAACCATGGCAGATCTAGACAAGCTTCAGATATTCCCATATATTATTTTGCCTCTCATTCCCATGTTAATCACAGTTGGGTTCTTTGAACTTAATTTGCTGCTAAGACTATATAAATTTCTTTTGACTTCGTCAACATGAATTTAGATTCCAACATGAACTCAAATGTCAACATGAACCCAGATTCTAACAAGAACCCAGACTTTATACAATTCCATTAGCAAAATCAAATCAAAGCAACCAAATGATATAAAATAGAGCGACCCACTCCTAGAACAATCACAATGGAGACAACCAAGATGAAAATTCAATCCCTTTTGAAGCCGGAATTGAATCTGAGCCACAACCAAAATCACCATTGTAAAAGGCAAAACCAGATTGAACCATAGTATGAAATATACCAAATCGGAGGAGCTTGAGTAGTATACCTTGAGGCTCTCCACGACTCTGCAAACCATTTCGTGCTCGAGCCCGGCGCAAGTGTTCTTCTGATCACAGTGATGAATCAATGTGCAATGACAAAAGTAAATCGATCTAGTACTCTACCTTTTTGGACTGAGATGTCAAGGAGAGTTGGGCGTCCTCGACCAAATCGTGCACGTCTGAAATCGTTGTTGACAAGCGGAGGTTTTGGCGTGGCGGAGGTTTTGGCGTGATGGCGGTGAAGTAAGGAGGTGTGCCTAGTTTTGTAGGGATGGTGGAGCTCTCTGAGTTCCGATCTATGGTGGGAGTTTTGGGGCTTTGGTCCTCTGTGCAATCCTTACTCTAAATATGACGAACTCCGGCTAAGTTTGAGAGGATCTGCCTTCAAACTGCTTAGTAGAGACGGGTTCGTGGTCTGAGAGCGGGCTGAGGGCGGGGCTGAGAGCGGAACTGAGGGAGGGCTGAGGGTAGGACCGAGGGATGAGAGAGAGAAAGAGATTTTCAGCTGGAGGCCGAAGTGGGTGTTTTGCTCGATGGAATTGAGGAAAGTGTTAAGTGTTAAAGTATAAGTCAAACCCTAACTAAAGTCAGCTATTGATTGTATCGGAAAAAAAAAAAAAAAAAAAACTCAGACGACATCAAATAAGATGCATTGTCTGAAACTCATGTGACAACAGACAAATTAAAAACCATTGTCTGAACCACTTAAATCAGACAACATCTTTCAGTAGCCATTGGCTTACAAGTTATCAGACAACAGACACCTAATAACAGTTGTGTGACTGAAAATAATCAGACAACAGCAAAAATCAACCATTGTATAAATGAACCTTGGACAACATCACGTAATAACTGTTGTCTGAATCGACTCATTCAGACAACATCAAAAAAATCAACCATTGTCTGAAATGATTTTGCACAAGATCCAAGAAAAAACTATTGTTGGATTCAAAAACTTAGACGACAGAATATTTTTTGCTGTCGTCTGATTATTTCAGACGACAGTTAAAATGTTTGCTGTCGTTTGATATGTGTCGTCTGATTGAAAAATTGGTGTAGTATATATTGTTTTCAAAAGCATTGCGATTTGTGAAACATTTTGGGTCCAGTGCGACTCCTTTAATGTTTTGCTCCAAGGGACTGTGCAGCCCGAGGACTGAAGGTCTATGACCTTGGGCAGAATATCAGGTAATCGCGTCTTTGGCCGGACGAGTGGTTACGTTTTTAGTTAGAGCTCTAATCTGTCTGCCATATAGGTAATTCATGGGGTAACGGGAACTAGTTATTGATAACTCATGACATTACGTGGTTTTTAAGGTAACAAGGTGCAAGTTGTTTTCCTTATTAACGATTTGATAGAAATCAAGGTGTGAGTTGCTTTCTATGGTACGATTATGGTACAATTGATAGAATTCAAGGTGTGAGTTGTTTTCTATGTTATATTTGATAGAAATCAAGGAGTGAGTTGCTTTCTATGTTATTTTGATAGAATTCAAGTGTGAGTTGTTTTCTATGTTATATTTGATAGAAACCAAGGAGTGTGTTGCTTTCTATGTGTCGTTTTAAAAGAAACCAAGGTGTAAGTTGCTTTCTTTTATTTCGATTTGACAGGAAATTAAAGTGTGAGTTATTCTCTTTTATTTCGTGTTTTAAGGAAATCAAAGCGTGAGTTGTTTTCCTTATTTCTGGTGTGAGTTGTGTTAACTGTTTTGAGTTACTCATACGGGCTTGCAAAAGCTTACCGGGTTGTTGTGTGACAACCCGGTACACTATTCAAACGGTGTAGGGGTTAATCTTGCAGGTTAGGATAATCGTGGTTGAAGCTGAGGTAACGCCTTTGCAGCTTTACGGTAGGGAGCTATTTCTGTGACCTTACTATTGATAAGGACTTCCGTTGTAGTAAACTCTGAGAAGTATTTACGTGTTAAAAATCGGTAATGGACCTCCTTCAAATTTTGAACAATTCACAATCCTATTTTACCTTTGAAAAAAAAAAAAAACAAATCTCTAGGTGGTAGTCTCTTTCCTTCACATAATTTTGTCGCTTCTATTTTGTTTCTTTCATCCATACGTATTTTTTAGTATTTCTTCCAGAATTCTAACTATCATAGTTTGACTTTTGTTTCATTTTGGTTTATGTTACTGTTATGCTTTATTGCTTTGTTTTTCTCTTTCTGACATTCTGGCCTTTGTGTACTGCTATTGTATTACAAAAAAAAAAAAAAAAAAGTCTACCATGCTATCAAGTCTATGAAACTATAGTACAAGAGAATTGAAGTGGAAACAAAGAAATCCAACAATCAGATAGTTAGATAGCATAATAGCACCAACCTTTCAGGCCATACCAAGTTAATTGAAAAGCCTACAATTAAATAAAAGGCCATTCAAAGTAAGATCAAACACAATTAGGTCTTGGACTCTCTAAGGACAACACTACTAGAATTCTGTTCATAGACATCACATCATTTAAATCGGTCAGACTTGCACGTGATGTAAAAAAGTAGGTTAACATCGTTTTAGAGAAAAACCGATTTAAATGAATACCATTAACATCAGTTCTTAAAATGACCGGTGTTAAAAGTTTTGTTTTAAAATTTGCGGAAATCTCATTTTCGTGGACGCGCTAAGTCTTTTAATGAATTCAAGGTCGCGAGTACTGAAACTTAAAATTTTCACACTTAGACAAAAAAAGCCACCCAGCCCGACCCCAAAACTAAAACAGAAACCCTAAGCGGCTAAGCTCAGTCTCGACTCTGAACCTCCATTATGAACCCATTTACTTCGGCTCCCCCCAAAACTCAACCCTAAGCTTCGTCGAACTCGCCGCCATTGTTACCCTCGTCGATCGCCTCCTTCATCCAGTCCTTCGTATTACGCGCCTCCCACTAAGACGACGACGATGACGACGTCCGGTGCTGCCCTTCATCAACTCTCGCTGCGCATCTCCCCCTGCGAATCCCAGAATGTCGACACCGACCAAGCATTGTGCTCCGAGGAGGACGAGGACATCATCCAGGCTTTTCTAAACGGCGTCGTTCCGTCTTAGTCTCTCGAATAGAAGCTCGACGATTGCAAGAAATTGGCAGCGATTCTGCGCGAGTGGCTTCAAAGAACGACCGGGAGGTCACTGGGTTATACAGGGCGACTCTCGAAGGTGCAGATATGGGCACTTTAAGGAGACGAAGTAATCTTTGTAAGTATGATTGTTTTAGTATCAAGTTGTCCAACTTTTATCAAGTTCTTCAGATACAAAGTAGCCAACTTTGATGAAGTTGGTACCAAATTGACCGACTGGTAATACAGGGTCGCATGCAACTCGTGTTTGAAGAAAATCCCAACGGATTCCTCTATCGAAACGTGGTCGCTCCCTGAAGGATTTCTCTCTCAACTCGACCACTTCAGGTACTGCTCAGTGGATATTGTAATGGCACTGAATCTATGTGGGTTTTGGATTGGAGTTTTGAGTAAGTAGTTGATGTTGGCTTCCGGTTTAGAGTTTAGATAGTTTTCTGGGTTTTTGTTGTGATATTTCTGGCAAACCCGATGTTACCTTGTTGCAAATAAGGTGTTGTTTCTCTTTGTTTTCAGATTCTTGGTGAGTTTTCCGAATTGTGTTCTGTTTCCCTCTGCATTTTGTTGCTGCAAAAATTTGTACTTCTATGTTATAGCTTGCTTAGCAATTTGAAATGGCTGAGAACTTGTTGACTTGCAAGCTTATTTGTTTGTTGAATATCTGAATATCAATATGTTTTTGCTTTGCTCGAATTAACTTTAGTAATGAATTCGAATATGTAGAATCCGAATATGTGTTGTATATAAGGACAGTGGTTAGGAGATTAAGGACTATTTGTATTTGGTAAAGGTTTCAAAGCTAATTATGCAATTAAAAAATGAAATTTGAAATGTCTATAAATTGTAATCCTACAACTGTGTCCAAATGTAGGTAGTATTGGATAGTTGAGCATATCCCAGTCGCAGATCCAATTATTGCTTTTCTCATTCTTCTGTTTTTTCTGTTTTGATAGCTGCTCAGTCTATGCTCTGAACTTATTTGATTGTTATTGGTTCATTCTTGGCCAAAGATGTTCACTTTGGTTGAGACAATTTGTTGAGTGTCTTTACTTTCCCCAAAAGATGGAGCCTTTATAAAACAAATACGAAAAGATTGAATTTTTCAATTATTGTAGGTGCAATGTGTTTGTCTAATGACAAAGAATATTAGATTTTCTTTTTATAAGGGTTTGCGAGTTATGTAGTTATGGTAGGGTAAATCTTAGCTTAGGTTAGCAGCTTAAGTCATTTAATGGATTTTCACTTACAAGTTATTAGTTTTCAATCTCAAATTAAGGAACTAAAGCTGTAGCTAGAACCTGCATTGTTTCCATAGCATCTTCTGTCTCTAAGTGTGAAGAAGCAATATGGGACTGAAACAAATAGTTAGGGACTAAAAGATGAGTTATGGAGTTATAGTTCTTTAATTATTGTGTTTGCTCCTAACAGCTCAACCCTACCTTTGCAGCTTTTGATTTCTTCATCTGTTGTTGTTGTGGAGTTATTTTTTTTTCTTTTTCTCTTTCCTTCTCAGTACTTTGCATTTCTTTTAGGTTCGTCACTCACATGCTTTTGCATTCCTCTTATCCTATTGCTGTGTTCTGTGGATATTTTTATCTAACTCACCTGTTTCAAATTATGCAGTTGCAATAATTGAAACAGCTTGTATTAGGCAAAGAGGGAAAATCTGATCGTATTTTCTTTATGTCTTACAATCCGGGGTAATGCTGCTACATTGTTAGTAAACTTAATATTATTTAGCTGCTTTTATATTTTCAACAATTTGGGCTTGATTTGTATTGCAGGAAGCATTGGATATTAACTATCTTATGGGAGGGTGAAATCTACATCTTGGATCCGTTGCCAAAACCAGTCCATTATCAAGTTTGGGAGACCTCGCTGATAAAGTAAGTAATATATTATATATATTGAGCTTTTCTTTAACATATCCGACCAAGTAGCATTTAAATTGGGTAATGACAATGGTTGTGCAGTGTTGTGAAAACCTTCAATGCTGAAACTGGTAGGGTCAACAAACTGCCTAAAGTGAAATCGCTTCCGGTGAGACTTATACATGTGTTTGGCTTGGATAATACATTAGATCTAATATGTCAATGCCTGTCTAATTGACTACCTTCAATAAATAGGGCGTACCTAAACAACCGGGTGGAGTTGAGTGTGGCTATTATGTTATGCGATACATGAAAGAGATTATAGAGGATGAGACACTTTCATTTTCTACCAAGGTATATGCATTATATTTCAAAGAACATTTTGGTTTAATTAAATATATGCTTGTTTACCCAATCATTGTGACTTATATGTTGTTTATACATTTCTAGTGGGCGGTAAAGACGCGGAAATCATATAGCCAAAATCAAATCGACGAGGTGCGCATTGAAGTGGCTGATTATTTACAGGGTTTCGTGTAGGAGTACTTTTGAATACCAAGATGATTTTTGACTAAGGCTAGTTTTTAGTGAGTGTACCTACATGTGCATTTGCAAGCATAATTAGCTATAATGAGCCACACTCATGGTACCGCCAGCTGTACCGACTCCAGCCAAAGGAGTGACCTACGGAAACACAGCCAGGCGGGCTACCGCCTGAGCCCCGGATTGGCCCCAGATCACCGCTGACGCGCCTCCACGCGCGGCGCCAAGATAGCATCAAAAGCTCCAGACGCTGGGAATTGAAGCACATCAATCCCACATCGAAAACAAAACGAAGATCAACTCTCTCCTCACCTATAAAAGGTTCTCTCATCTCTCCTCATTAATTACGCATTTACTACTCATTTATTGTTATGCTGTCTATATGTATTGACTGACTTAGGCATCGGAGAAGAGAAGACCACCCAACGCGGTCTCCCTCTGACGCCCTGTCTTTCGTTTGACATCTAGCGAAGATTACCAAGTCTTCAGAGTAGCGGTCCGCTCACCGGACCCGCGTTAAACGAAGGCTCGACTACCGCCAAACTTTGAGCATTAACATTGGCGCCGTCTGTGGGAATCCTTGAACAAAAGGTCATCCCACCACAATTACCATGACTAACGGTAGCGGGGGAAACGCTGAAGAGCAGGCGGACCAATCCGCCATTCCCCAACCCACCAACCCGGTGGTAGGCATTAACCGCGCACTATTCAGCACCCCAGCCAACCCCAGCGGTGAGGTAAATCCAAGTAGCAGCCGCCCACCGGCCCAGGATCCACTACTAGAATTATGGCCCCAGACATCGGCCAAAAACCGATGAGAAACAAAAACCCGACCGATGTCTTTGTGGGTGATGAGAAAGATCCGAAAAATGCAGACATCGGTTTTTAGCCGATGTCTAGTATTCGTGTAGACATCGGTTCCTAATTATAAATCGATGTAAATAGGTTTAAATGATAACAAACTTACATGTTTTACTATTGTTAAACCCACATTTTATTGTATTTAATGCTTAAAGAAATATAGATTACACAATACAAGTTTTCGTTTTAACATCGTTATTGATTTAAGAACCGATGACTGATACTGTTACAGACATCGGTTCCCATTTTGGAACTGATGTCTGGTACTCAGTAACATATCGTTTTCGACAAAAAATCGATGTCTGTATATTTTAGACCGATGACTGATACTGTTACAGACATCGGTTCCCATTTTAGAACTGATGTCTGGTACTCAGTAACATATCGTTTTCGACAAAAAATCGATGTCTGTATATTTTAGACCGATGACTGATACTGTTACAGACATTGGTTCCCATTTTGGAACTGATGTTTGGTACTCAGTAACATATCGTTTTCGACAAAAAATCGATGTGTGTATATTTCAGTAACATCGATTTTCATTTTGGAACTGATGTATCTGTATTACTAGACATCATACTAGAAAGTACGTCCGCGCGATGCTGCGAGTTTAGGCGATAAGAGTAGTAATTACAATCTTATAATCTTTGCCGAATATGCTAGCGTTTTACATATCATAAAAGCTGGTTCACAAACTTTTTCACTAACTCTTACAAACTCTCTAATTCTTCCATTATCAAATCTATACATATATTCCTCCATTTCTGCCTTACAGATCACTAAAAATACTAATTGCATAGTCCTCCAATCATGTAGCAGAGTCATGCGCGAGCAATGCTGCACAGAATTGTCTTTTGGAAGTTCCCATCAGTAACGAGTGGGTCAGATGAGTAGTCAAGCACGACTTCCTCTTCCGCATCCATAGGCACACTATCATTACCATAAAACAACATAAGATCAAGTGAATAGAAAATATAAAGGAAGTTTATGGCGATGTATTGAATTCATTTATTGACAGAAGCATGTTGCCTGGATCATTTGTATAGTAGTTCACCTGTCATAAAGGCCTGCACCAGCATAACCTTCAAGATCTTCACCATTGGAATCGGATCGGAAGATTATGGACCGTCTGATAAAGAGGCCAACCGGTTTGCTAGGGTAACCTAACACCTGAAAAATATCCACATACTCAAGAGTGCAAACAATGGTAGGGATTTATACACATATTGTGTTGCCTAATTACATGGTCTGGCGAATGACCAAAGTTTTATTCTGCAGTATAGAAATTTTTTTGATCAAAGTTTTATTCTGCAGTATAGAAAATTTTTTGATTGATAAATTACTCGGGTAAATTAGATAATCTATTTGGAAGTGCAAAGAATGGTGGAGATACTTGGTGTTCCCTAATTACATGGTCAGTGAAAGCCAATGACCAATTTAGGTAAATTCATAGACTACTTAGGTATATAATCCATGTGGAAGTTATCAATGCAATTCAATAAATGGTCTGCTACTCTTATGCCACTTTTGGCACTGTAGTGCATTACCTGAGGAGAGTCCAGAGCATTTTTCTTGCTAATAAAACTTAAGGCACGTCCAGGATAAGCTCCAACTAAGGTTTCTCCAAGACCTTTGACAACCTATCACGGTAAAACAACCCAAATCAATGTCTCTGATATTAATACATTCTATCTTACATATATATTGCTGAATACCTCGGCATATATCTCCGACGAGTCTCCTGAAGATGGGTTAGTTGTGTGAATAACGAATGCATAGTCGGCATTTATTATTTCTTGAACAAGGACAGCCATGCAAAGATAATCATGGTCTAATTTCACTTTTCTTGTGCTGAAGTATGCTCTCTCATTCCACTTTGAAGCCCAGACCTGGATTATAAGAGATGAGCACACCGCAATATATCAGAAAACTTTAAGATAAAACAATTTGATTTGCATTAAGTTGATAGGCAGCTTGAGCTCTGATAACAAGTTATGATGTTTGTGAGATCTACTTTTCTTAAAGTGTAGTGAAAACATGGGAAATTGCTGCCCCTGGTCTCAGAAAGCTTTAGCCATGTCCCACAGAAACAAAAAACAAAAAAATTCTTATTGTATTGAAGCATCAATAGAGAAACAAAGAGAATATACCAGTCAACTCAATAGAGTACGTACACTGGGAATGAGAAAGCAGATAGATATGAAAAGATTGGTTTGAGACATAATTCAAGGCTCTAATACTAATATCAAGTGCAGTTAAATTCCTAGCATTAATGGATTTAAGAACAAGTTCAAATGGGCATATGCAGCCAAGCATTCTTACCTTTTTTATAGCCAACCATGCTTGTTCCCATCGTTGTTCACCCTCATTACCAGGCCAAGGCATTCCTGAACTTTGCATCTTAGTCTTCAGCTCTTGCACCTGAAAGTAACTCTCAAAATAAGCTTTCACTTAAATTGCTCGTTCTGCCTAGAGGCCCCTAGAGTTATTTTACTTACAGGTACCAGTACAGGTTAGTGGTTATATATCATATCAAGAAAAGGAATGACTGACAAGAACAATGATTCAATAAAAACTTTTTACTGAACTTAAAACTTCAGTTTAAGTAAAGAATTCTGCACAACCCATATATAAAACTTTAGTTCTTGATTCAGCCCCAAATCAGAGAAGTCATTATTTGCCTGCTTTACTAACAATTTATGTTGGAAAATGAATAATTGGATACCACAACAGTCTAGAGATTGGAACATATATCCATAAGGAGATCATGTGCTTGCAGGCTTTGAAATAAAAATTGCATGCATTTGCAATATATCATCTGTTACAAAATACAATTTTTGACATTGAAGCCTTCAATAGAAAAAATAGAAAATAGATACATACCAACGGGGGTGGTGCTGTCAACTGTAAAACTGTCTCTCGAATCTCCCCAAGTGAACCAAAATATCCCCAAGCCAATTACTAATAGCTTCTTTTGTATTAGAAATAATTCCAAGTGGTACACAATTTTCACCACAACAATCACAGCAACAGTGGCAAAAGAGATACAAAACAGATACATAACTAAAGATACAATCTTCAAAATCTACGATATGGGATCCAAAACCAATACATCAAACAATTCAATGCTTTACTAAAACAGATACAAGTCTACAAATGCAACTCAATTTCAAATTTTCAAGTCCAAAGTCAAAACAGAAAGGCAAAAAGTGACTGATGCAATTCGAACCCAGAAATCCAGAAGGACAAAACAGATCACATATCCAATTTTCATCTCATATCAGTCATATGTATAGCGTATAGCAAAAGAAACAGATGCAATTCGAACCCAGAAATCGAAGCAAGAAAGATGGCAACAACTTACCAAGCTTGAAGTTTCCGAAATCGAGTCGAAAACTGAAATTGAAGCTGCTTCACCTAGTAGAGTTCGAGCCAAACCCAGACTTGAAGATTGAAAATTGAATACCCAGAAGCAGAAATTAAGAGGAAGCCATAAATCGATTAAAGAGTGAAGACCCAGAAGCAGAAATTAAGAGAAACAGAAACCCAGACTCACCGCGCACCGTCAGTCCATCACGGCGTCACCGTCAAAGAAAGAAAAGGCGTCGTGCGGCCGTGACGGAGAGAGACACAGAGAGAGAGAGAGAGGAGAGCGGGGCTGCGGGAGAGAGAGAGAGAGGCAAGCTTTAGAACCATGCTGGCATTTGGTGCTCGAAGTCGCACCAATCGAGGAGGATAAACTCCTTGGAGGCAGGTTGGACCAGTTGGGGTTCAGATCTCGGAGCAACGACGTGGTGGCGTTGGAAGAGAAGCACCGGCAGAGGCTATGGCACCGGTGAGGGGATGGAGGCAGTAGTTCAATGAGGGAGAGACAGTAGCCGTGGAAAGAGAGCAGGAGAGGGAGGAGAGCGCTAGGGTTTCAGAGAAGAGCGAGAGAGAAAGAGCTGAACGCAGAGAAGGAGCTCAGGTTGGAGAAGGAGCTCAGGTCGGGGACGCGAAGGAGGCAGTCAGAGACTCAGAGTGAGAGTCTATCGATTAGGGTTCGAAAGTTTTTAGATAAAGTGACTAAGTGTTGGGGGGAATTAAAATTTTAGACCCCGCGTTTCTCAAACTTTTAAACTTAGTCCCTCCGCGTTTTTGTAAATTTTTCGTACGAAACTTTTCTCATCGGTTTCTTTGGTGACTGATGTCCATAATAACAATAGAAATCGGTTTCTTCACAAACTGATGTTAACATGATTTTTAACATCAGGTGCAATCCTGACCGATTTAATAGTGGTGATGTCTAATGACATTATTCTAGTAGTGATCTCCCCGCTCTGTATGAGCTGGCACTGGCGGACCTTCACAAGGCAAACAGAGAGCGCGAACAAGAGCGCAAGGAAAAGGCCCAGGCCCAAAAGCAAGTGGCCACATTGATGTCGCGGTTCGATGAACTAAAAAGGACGCTTGAGGCAAACGCCAACCCAGCGCGAAGCGAACAATCACGGAGCACCAGGCACAGCCGGCCTAATACCGGCGGATACCTTCAAAATGGTCACCAACAACAAGGGATTTGATGACGCCACCCTGTGCCACTTATTCAGCGAAACGCTGGACAGTGAGGCAATGAGTTGGTTCTTTCAATGTCCGCCGGGATCCATCGACTCATTCCACGCATTATCGCACGCCTTCCTTTCTCGGTTCATCCTACTGTCCGCCGAACACCACAACACAAGTCAGTTGTTCAACCTCAAGCAGGGTACGGAGGAAACACTGAAGGCATTTGTCACAAGGTGGCGGGCGGCAGCATCTCAATGCCGCGATCTTGATAAAACAATGGCTTCGGCGGCCTTCAAGCAGGGACTCCTCAAAGGGCCATTCCTCTATCACCTCAATTACAACCATCCAAATGCCGTGTACGACCACGTCATGAGTGAGGTGGTCATTCATACCCAGGCAGAATTCATCACATATGGAGAAACCCCACCGCCACCACCAACACCGGCAAAGTCAACGCAACCCTCCTCCAGTCATCAGGAGACCACTAGCAAGACCCCCGCTGTCCCGCCAACTGATAAGAAGAGAGAGTGGCAATAGGGCCACTACCAGAACAAGCGGTAGAAAGACCAACATCATAATAAGGGCAACCGCCCACCACACGGGGATAACCGTAACAAACAGACGGAGTCCTCTCAGCGGTATGCAGTGTTTACAGTTCTCACGGCCTCGTATGAGGAAATATACGATCAGTGAAAGGATCAGATCCCACCGCCACCCCCAGGAAGGTACCCAAAGACGGGAAAACCTAGAAACACCGGTAGGTGGTGCAAATACCACGAGGACAGCGGTCACAACACCAACAACTGCAATGTTCTCAAAACGGCCATTGAGACCTTGTACCGTGACGGCAAGATGGAGCAATTCAAGGTGCGCCAACCGCCACCTGTGATCACCAACATTGAACCCTTGGGCCGCATCAACACCATCGACGACAGTGCTCCAATCACCAACATGTTTCATAGGGCAAGAAAGCGCTATACCCGTGCTAACCACCCCAAGGAAATCTGCAACATCCGCTATGAGAGATCCGCTAAACTCCCAAAGTCTGGCTGGGAGCCTATTACCTTCTCGGAGGAGGAGGAGCGCAGAGTGCATCTACCCCACGACGATCCATTCTTGATCGATGCAATTCTCGATAAATGGTCAATGGGAAGAATCCTGGTAGATAGCGGATCCGCTGTCAACGTCATATTCAACGGTTGTTACAACCACCTCAAGCGGAACAGAAAACTACTCCAAGATCATGAGCCACTGCTTAGCTTCTCCGGTGACATCACGCAATCGCTGGGGTCCGACTACATGCGGCTAGTTATTGGCACTAGTCCATGTACGGCGGAGGTACATACAGAGTTCATAGTTGTCGATTGTTTCAACTCGTATAACGCCATCATTGGCCGACCGACACTCAACAAGCTCAAATGCATCATCGCCGGGTACATGCTTCTCATGAAGTTCCCCACACCCAACGGCACGGGCTGTGTGAGGGGAAGTCAGCAATTGGCACGAGAATGTTATTCAACGACTATAGCACGGTCAACGCGCCGCCATGAAATCCTGACGGTGGGAAACCAGGCACCACCACCAAATATCTTCGAGGACCCTAGGGATGACGAGAAGAAGTATGTAAAGAAGGAGCCAGTCAACCCAGAAATGTCGTTGAAGGTTGTCTGCATCTCGAACGAGCACCCTGAGTGGACAGTCCGCATAGGCGCCCAATTAGACCCAGAGGTGGCAGCGGAACTCACTCAATTCCTACGTGACAACGCTGTCGTCTTTGCTTGGTCATACGCAGACATGCCAGGTATCTCCCCTGAAATCATCACACACAAGTTGAGCATCAAACCATCCTTCTATCCTATCAAACAGAAGCGGAGGGCCTTTGATGAAGAAAAGTACCGTGCAATAGGAGAGGAGGTTGCCAAGCTCCAGGGAATTGGGTTCATCCGCCAAGTCATCTATCCCCAGTAGATTTCCAACCTGGTTGTGGTCAAGAAGCCCAGCGGAAAGTGGCAAATGTGTGTCGACTTCAAAAATCTTAACAAGGCATGCCCAAAGGATAGTTTCCCACTACCCCGCATTGATCAACTGGTTGATGCAACCGCCGGCATGAGCTCCTTAGCATGATGGACTCTTTCTCCAGCTATAATCAGATCAAGATGCATCCCGGCGACCAGGAATGCACCACTTTCACCACCGACAAGGGACTATACTGCTACAATGTTATGCCTTTTAGTCTGAAGAACGCCGGCGCAACTTATCAACGACTGATGAATGCCATGTTCGCGGAACATCTCGGAAAAATAATCGAGGTCTACGTGGACGACATGTTGGTCAATAGCATAAAGGCCAGCGGACATGTGGCAAACCTCAGAATTATAGTAACCATTCTCTTGGCCTATGGTATGCGCCTCAACCCAGAAAAATGTTTCTTTGGCGTCACCGCCAGCAAGTTTCTGGGTTATATCATCAGCAAGCGAGGCATAGAGGCTAACCCAGACAAGGTGCAAGCCATCCTCAACTTGAAGGACCCTGAGTGGAAGGTGCACGTCCAGAGCCTCCAGGGCAAGCTAACCGCCCTTTCTCGATTCATCTCCAGACTCACTGACAAATGTGTCCCATTCTTCAAAGTCCTGAAAACGACTCACAAGAAAGTCATCAACTGGAACCTAGAGTGCCAAGCAACGTTCCAGAGCCTGAAAGAGTACCTGGCGGCAGTCCCACTTCTTTCCATTCCTGTGCAAGGAGAAACACTGTACATATACCTAGCGGTAAGCTACGCCATTGTCCGGCGGGAAGGCCAGGAGGAGCTCCCAGTGTTCTACGCCGGCAGAGGCATGAACGGAGCAGAAACAAGATATCCTCCCTTAGAGCAACTCGCTCTTGCACTCATCGTTGCCGCCAGACGCCTCCGCCAGTACTTTCAGGCCCACACAATCCATGTGTTAACCAATCAACCGCTGAGACAGGTAATGCAGAACCCTGAGCATTCAGGGCGCCTCAGCAAGTGGGCCATTGAGCTCAGCGAGTTCGACATTGATTACAAACCAAGAACCGCCATGAAGGGCCAGGCGGTGGCAGACTTCATTGCTGAACTCACCGAGCGTCAACCCAGCACGGGGACAGGGCCCGGGAATGGAAATGGTGACCGCTGAAGAGCCAGTTCTCCAGCAGTCAGACTGGAACCTGCACGTGGACGGCTCCGCTAGCGCCAAGGCCAGCGGCGCCGGAGTCATCTTAACAGGACCTGGGGGCTGAACGTGGAATACGCGTTGAAGTTCAATTTCAAAGCCTCTAACAACATGGCGGAATATGAAGCACTCATTGCCGGCCTACTCCTCGCCATCGACTCAGGGGCTGATAGTGTCAACATCTTCAGTGACTCTCAGTTAGTCGTTAACCAGGTCAACGACAGTTTCCAGGCCAAGGACCAACAGTTAGCGGCATACTTGGGGTACGTCAGGACATTGCTCAAAAAATTCAAATTTCACAACATCACACAAATCCCTAGGGAAAAGAACACCAAGGCGGACTCTCTGGCGAGACTGGCAACCGCTCAGCCACACCAGAGCCCAGCAGACACAAGGGTGGAATGTCTTGACAAGCCAAGTATCACAAAAACCCTAGCGGAGATCTTCAACGTTGAGGTCAACCCCAGTTGGATGGATAAGATCATCGAATACAAGCGCAATGGCACATTGCCAGAGGACAAGGTCAATGCACGACAGCTCAAGCGGAGAGCAACCCGCTACAACATCCAGAATGGCAAGCTTTACCGCCAGGGATTCACCCACCCCAACCTCCGTTGTCTAACTCCAGAGGAGGGAAAGGTCATGCTGGAGATGGTACACGGCGGAGAATGCGGAAACCACTTGGGCACCAGATCCCTGGCAAATCCCACAATGCGACAAGGTTATTTTTGGCCTACTCTCGGCGATGACGCCAGGAGGGTATCGAGATCTTGCCACAAATGTCAACAATATGCTGATCTCCCGCATGCCCCAGCGGAACCACTGTCGGTCATCATCGGTCCATGGATTCACTCAACGTGGGGCCTGGACTTGATGGGAAAATTCCAAACCGCCAAAGGCCAGTTCAAGTACATCATTGTTGCCATCGACTACAACAGCAAGTGGATAGAGGCGGAGCCACTGACGGCAATAACTACCGCTAAGGTAATTCACTTCCTCTGGAATAACATCTATTGCCGCTATGGTGTCCCACATACAATAATCACAGACAACGGCACACAGTTCAATAACAAAGAGCTCATCTCGTTCACCGCTAACCTGGGTACCAAGATGAGTTTTGCATCTGTCGCTCATCCACAAACCAACGGCCAGGTCGAAGCAGCAAACAAGATAATCAAGAAGCTGCTAAAAAAGAAACTCGACAACGCCAAGGGTTTATGGGCGGAGAAGCTTCCGGAAGTTCTATGGGCCATCAGAACGACCCCAACTTCCTCCACTGGCGAAACACCATTTTGTATGATGTTCGGAACTGAAGCCGTCCTACCTATTGAGGTAACTCAACCTACCGCTAGGGTCGAAGGCTACTGCCCAGAGACCAACGGCGACGGTGTCAACCTTGACAAGGACCTCCTAGAGGAAAAACGACACAAGGCCCATTTGCACAATCTGCAAAACAAGCAGCGGGTATCGCGTTTCTACAACGCCAGGGTCAAGGCCCGGAACCTCCAATTGGGGGACTGGGTAATGAAGGAAGTCATCCCACCGCCAACAAAACTCCGCCCAACTTGGGAAGGTCCATATAAAATTGTGGAAGTCGTTAGCCCATGCACCTTCTACTTAATGGACAAGGATGGCGTCACAACGACCCACCCTTGGAATACCGAGCACCTTCGGTACTGTTACAAATAGTCATGCCGCTACCCAAGAGCATCTTGACTTAGCTAAATTTTTGTTCAATATTTAGCTAAGGGAAGCTACCCAACGGGTACTACCCCGCTTTTGTAAACGCTGACCAGTCAGCTATCAATGAAACGAGGAATTATTCAAACCATTGTTACCAAGTCTAGCACAGAGGGCAACTGGCAACGCCAGCAAAGTCAGCGGACAACGTCCGCTAGATTGTGCACTTGGACCAATTTTAATTCCTTTAATGTTTCATTGATTGGCAAAAGAAAACTCTAACTTAAAACTCTAGCGATACAGACGTATCATGACAAACACAACAAATTTCAAAATTTCACTTCATATATTCAGGGCTGGGACTCCCCACCCAAAAGTATTCAATACACAATTTTTTACGCCTCAGCGGCTACAAAAAAAGATTCATCACCATCACCTTCAGGGATTGGCACGACTGCCATCAGCATCCTCGACTTCAGCATGCGGCAGCGGATGTAGGCGACTGGTTGGTCAGACCCTCGAGCAGTGGGACTTGGGGTCTTTATAGTACCATCCGCCCAGGTATGGGCTGCCAGAAATCCAGCACGAGACACCTCAGAATGAGTGGGAGGTGGGGTCCGCTGAGAACCATCCGCCGGACGCGTGCCGCTTTCTCCACTACCCGAGCGAGCACCTTCAACCTGAGCGGGGGCCATACCCTTCGCCGGCGGAGTATTCTGAGCTGGCGGCACGGCAGGCAGGGCGCCTTCGCCCAGTCAATGGCTCCCTTCTGCCTCAGCATCTCCACATTGACAATGGCACCAGCCTTCGTCGCCTCAGTCAGCGCCTTCATATATTCCGCCAACTGCTTGAATGCCTCCATAGCGGCGGCCGCAACACGACTTCCCTCAGCTCCTAAGCGAGCGACCTCACCCTCCAGCCTCCTCACCTCGGCCAGTTTGGCGGCAGACTCCCGCTGAAGGATCTCAACCTTCTTATCCTTGGCAGCCACCCGATCTTGCAGCAGGGACATATCTCGCTCCAGCTTGGAGACATGATCATTCCGCTCCAGGTCCCGCTCAACGGCGACGACCAGCTTGCCGCGGGCATCCGCGGCATCACAGTCAACCTTGGTCAGGCTCCGCTCCACGTCCGCCAGCCTGTCCTTGGCCTCCCCCAGCTCCCTCTGAAGACCCTTCAAGGGACGAAGTCTCCGCTAAGCGAAACGCCGCTAGCGGAACTTCTCCCTTGTCACCTTCTAAGTGACGAAGTCTCCGCTAAGCGAAACTCCGCCAGCGGAACTTCTCCCTTGTCACCTTCCAAGGGACGAAGTCTCCGCTAAGCGAAACGCCACTAGCGGAACTTCTCCCTTGTCACCTTCCAAGGGACGAAGTCTCCGCTAAGCGAAACTCCGCTAGCGGAACTTCTCCCTTGTCACCTTCCAAGGGACGAAGTCTCCGCTAAGCGAAACGCCGCTAGCGAAACTTCTCCCTTGTCACCTTCAAAGGTACGAAGTCTCCGCTAAGCGAAACTCCTCTAGCGGAACTTCTCCCTTGTCACATTCTAAGTGACGAAGTCTCCGCTAAGTGAAACTCCGTTAGCAGAACTTCTCTCTTGTCACCTTCTAAGTGACGAAGTCTCCGCTACGCGAAACTCCGCTAGCGGAACTGCTCCATTGTCACCTTCTAAGTGACGAAGTCTCCACTAAGCGAAACTCCGCTAGCGGAACTTCTCCCTTATCACCCTGCAAGTGAGGCAGCTTTCGCCACACGACATACCTCTAGCGGAACTCCCTTTCCATCTTGCAAACTGCGTACTTTGCTGAGCACAACATCGCTCACTAAGATACCGCCAAGCACGTCCCCACGACGCTGCTTCCTGCTTACTACCAGCAGGGGGATTTCCGCCAGCGGCGGCTCCCGAGGCAACGCCTCATTCTGACGACGACCGCCACGCGGCGTTGCGGTCAGATTACGTCCCTCCGGGACACGGGGACTAGTCAACAGTCTACGACGGGCCTGATCAGGCATGTTGACCCCCGTCACTTGGGTACCAAAGATTGGGCTCGCTACCCAACACCCTCTACTCCGTGCAGCTCCCCTCAACAAACAATATACCGACCATCCGGAGGTCTATCTTAGTCGGGGAGTGGGGGACTCCCTGGGGGGCCTAGCAGGGGCCCACCCGAAAGGGTACAAAGTGTTCGCTCAGTAAATCCATGGTTGACAACGCACTGACGCTAATTATGTTGTTGCAAGTCTAGCGGAGGCAACGCTTCGAACCGCTGAGCAACTCCCCAACCAAGATTGCCCTCCTTGACTGGGGACTTGGGGGACTTGTACCTACATGTGCATTTGCAAGCATAATTAGCTATAATGAGCCACACTCATGGTACCGCCAGCGGTACCGACTCCCGCCAAAGGAGTGACCTACGGAAACAAAGCCAGGCGGGCTACCGCCTGAGCCCCGGATCACCGCTAGATCACCGCTGACGCTCCTCCACGCGCCGCGCCAAGATAGCATCAGAAGCTCCAGACGCTGGGAATTGAAGCACATCAATCCCACATCGAAAACAAAGAGAAGATCAGCTCTCTCCTCACCTATAAAAGGTTCTCTCATCTCTCCTCATTAATTACGTATTTACTACTCATTTATTGTTATGCTGTCTATATGCATTAACTGACTTAGGCGTCGGAGAAGAGAAGACCGCCCAACGCGGTCTCCCTCTGACTCCCTGTCTTTCGTTTGACAGCTAACGAAGATTACCAAGTCCTCAGAGTAGCGGTCCGCCCACCGGACCCGCGTTAAACGAAGGCTCGGCTACCGCCGAACTTTGAGCATTAACAGTGAGTGAAGCAAACTTTGATGTAGAACTTTTGTACATTGTTGCTCATATGCTGCTAGGCTAGCCTATGTAGGTTGTGGGGTTTTATTTTGTGAAATATGTTGAATTGGAGAATTTGGAAAGAAAATTAATGGAAATAACCCCAATTTTTGGATGATGAGAAATGCATTTATTTTCCCAGCAGCAGCTACATGCAAACTTTGCACATCATTCTTGTCAAAATGAAGAGAATTATATGAAAGCATAACAAAACAGTAATGCCAAGGAAAACGAAGTCAGTTGAGAGATTAGAAATCGGTACCAAAATGAAAATCGATGTCTTATGATAATCAATACGTCGAAATGTGTCTACAGAACCGATGTACTAAAAACCAGTGCACATCGATTTTTAAACACCAAAACGTAATCTATTGTCAATGCACACATCACATGCCACAAAGTAAACCGATGTACCATTAAACAATATACCTCGGTTGTAAAAAAAAAAGTGTTGTCTACAATAGAACAAAACATCGGTGTATGTGACACCAAGCGATGTATGTAAAACCATTGGACATCGTTCCACGTAAATGAAAACGATGTTCTGTGTGAAAGGAAACATCATTCCTAAAAACAAAACCGATGACATCTAAAGATACATACATCGTTCCTAGGAAAATAATATCGCAAGCTACACGTAAAAATGGCCAAGAAGAAACAATAATTTAAGGAAACTGATGTCTACAAGGGTTCGAGACATCACTTCTGAAATAGAATTCGATGCAAATGTTCACGTAGGTACATTGTTTGACATATACTTTATTAAGCATGAAATACGAAAATATAAAGATTTAAATATAGTTAAGATACACAATTATGATGATTATAACGATTATACATCGATTTGTGTTTTAAGAGCGATGTGCGTTGTGGTCATGGACATCGGTGTCTGACCGATGTCTGATTTTTTTGATCTTTCTCTACACCCACTAAGACATCGGTCGAATTTTTTTTCCACATCGGTTCTGGACTGATGTATATGAACAAAATTCTAGTAGTGCAAATACTAATCATTCTTCCCAATGGCATGCATAAAAAAACATGGTGCCAAATCGAACCATTTAATCAAACCAAGAACCAAAATTCCAAGTTTATGAAGTGGATCGATGCTTCTAGTTTTGAGTATAGTAGTACTAATCGAGAACATCATACCATGTAATCAAGATGCAAATTAAACCAAAATTTCAATTTTCTCAAGTGGATGCTTCTAAGTTTTAGTAGTACTAATCGAGAAACCAGAGTTAGACATTGGTGCGATACAATGGTCAGTGATTTTAGAGTTTATGTTAGAGGAGAAGGTTTTCTCTAAGTTGAAAACTACGATAAGAAGAGGTCTTTTTTTTTTCCCTCCCCTCTTTTATGTCTTTATTGGTAATTTGACATGAGTTGACAAAGTCAACTATTACTTGGAAAAAGATAGAGGTCCAAATACTAATTTTGGAGGTATGAATAGAAGCTCCCTTCAAATATTTGTAGGGTGAACAAAGAAAATGGTAGGGTGGCAATAGCCGCACCCTTAAAAAAATTAGGTTGCATTTATCAAAATTGAAATGTCATAGGTAAATTGTGAAACATGAAAAGTTAGGGGGCAGTCGGCTGTTTTCGTTTTGAGGAGGCAGTACGAACTATGAAGTCATGCCCAGTTAATGGATTTTGAAAATGTAACAGAAGGTTTAGCTCCCTCTTGACGAAGATGCTTTGCTTATAAGCAAATCGTGAACGTGTATAACAGTCCGACACGGCGGTTGACAATGAAACAGGGGCTCGAGACTTCATTTGCTGGTGGCCCGTTTATCTTCCTTCCAAAAATTGCGCAGTCAAACCCAGTACTGAATCCCATCTCTTATCAAGAAATCAATCTATACACTTTATGTTGTTATATTCACTCTATGTACTCTTCCATTCGTCCCCTTTTTGTTTTCTTATCTGCTTGGCCTCAATTATACTGATTAAACATGACCTTTTTTTGCTCAGTTACCACAAAGTACTCATTTATCTTGTCAGTCATAAACTCCAATGATTTTCAGCAAATCTTTTCTATCATTTTCTTTTATTGGGTCATGATTTCCTTTGCAGTAATTGTATGATGCGGCAGAGTGTTTCATATTGCCATTTTGAGGTATTCATCCTCAATATTTTCACTTGCAAATTGCAATGTGGCCACACTTGCTTGGATCATTCCATATTTATATCTTACAATGAGTTGTATATAAAAGAATGGTTCTAAGCAATGACATAAATGATTAATGCATTTCAAGGGTGTCAAATGATCTGTCAACATATATAGTTGCTATGTCGTCGATAATCACTAGTTCAGTGTAGATTCATACTTCATAATATTTTAGTGTGTTAGCTAACATATCCTTACCAAGTGCTAATTTCTCCAACAATGTGGTGTGTCTTTTTTTGTGTAGGTACAGGTGACTGGACCTTCTGTGAAGGGAACACTTGATGTATATGAAGAAGTACGTCAAGAAAGTCGTTTTAGTTTCCTCTATTGCTGCTGTATCAATGAATCCTAGGTGGCCTTGTATGGAAGAGGAATACTGCAGAAAAACTGAGGTACCAATAAGCAATTTTGGAATCATAACAAACTTTTTTCGGTATTAAAATTAATCCAATTAATTTTACATTAAGGTTACTACAAAGATAGATTTCTATTGAGAAATGTTTAATTAATGGAAAAGCTATTGATGTTGTCCTTTTGAGAGACCTCATCGTGAGCAAACAATTAAGGTCCATGAATTCATCCACTACCTGTTTGCTTTTGTAGAACTACACAAATCATATGCCCCTAGATGTAGACAGTAGACTGCATATGATTTGTATAGTTATTATATCACCTTTGATCTTATTTTCTGTTACAAGGTTACAAGATTAACAATTATGACAAGCTCTTTGTGAAAATCGAATCCAAATGTGAGCGAGCTTGAAGATTTGGACATTGTCATTTATATAGAGCGAGCTTGCACAATACTCCAACATTGGTCCATAAAGCAAATCAAATCCATTTAGGTACTATAAAGTTATGGTTTAGTTTGATTGTATCGCCTTCTCATCATGTATTACAAGTTTAACGATATGAAGCATCTTATACGTTGTGGAACCTAATGCAAGAAACTTTCATTTTATGTTAACTGTCTAGTTTCTTTTGTCAGAACTGATATAGCTTGTGAAAAGCTGAAGCACAGGACCGTTTCGGAGGGAGTGAAAGTGGTGCGACTCACTACACCAAAAACGTTAACACAACACTTTTTGCACAACGAAAAAAAAAAAATGTTGTGTGATGAAGAAAAGTGAATCACACAACACGTTTAGTAAACTTACGTTGTATAAGGTGGTTAAAATTCTGAAGTTTTTGTTTAGAAGGTCATTGCCCAACGGTTACAAGAATAATCTGTTGTGTGAATGAAGAAAAAAAAACAGCGGCAGATTTCCCTCTTAGCCCAACTCAAATTTGGCTCCAAATTGGTACTCCAAAGGACAACAGAATAATTACATCTGTTGTATGAGTGTAGCTTGCAAAATATCATACAACAGTTTTTTACTTTGTGTTGTCCAAGTAATGAAGATATATACTGGCAAAATTTCAATGCATCCAAAATGTCATTCATTCCCCCAAAATGAACAAACTTTGATCGAAATGTAGGTTACATATATGTACTCCTACAACGTAATTTCTTATTTGTGTTGTCTAAATGAGAGATACCTATCCCTAGCGCCAAAACTGGTACTATGATTGCACAAAGGCGGGAACTATCCCTCCTTGCTCCCTCAGCTCAAATTTAAACTATGTATAATCAGATAACATAACTTCATATATGTGTTGTCTGATTCATGAATACAAAATAAATAAAAAAACCAAACCCCCGCGCCTTGATAGCTATTATCTCCCCACTTGCACAAAATAACACTTCAACAAAATAACAAATGACCTTTTCTTCGAGCATCTCTCCTCAAAACATCATCTCCTCTCGCGTTTTACTGTCCCTTTTCCTAGATTGCTCCTCTCCCTATTGTCTCCGCAATCCCTTCCTCCATCTACATCATGATCTTCGCCTACACACATCACCGCCGAGATTAGGGTTCTATTATCTTGACTCAGCCATCACTCAATTCCATTTGTGAAGAAATAGGCTACTATTGGTTTTGTTCTTCGCAATGAGGATGGTAGCCCTTTACTTGCAGCAAATAGACAGCTTGGGATTGCTTCAGTGCTTGTTGCAGAGGTAACGACGTTAAGAGATGAATTGTATACTGCTCTTTTGCATCATCATTTCAATATTATTGTCGAAGGAGATTCCAAGTTAGTAAGGCTTTGGTCTCTCATATGAGAGGTCAAGAGTTCGAGCCCCATCAAGGGTGGGAGTGGGGTGGGGTTTAAAAAAAAAAAAAAAAAAAAGAGATTCCAAGTTAGTAATGGATTGTGTTCAAGGCAGATGCCAGACTCCTTGGAGGATTAAAACACTATTGCAGGATATTAAGGCTCTTACCCTTCAGTTTTAGTTAGTAATTGTTAATGCTTGGATCCGTGGGGATCTAATTAACGATAAATAAAGAGAGAGAGAGATTGACACGAGATGTATAGTGGTTCGCCTCCGCATGAGCGGGATACTACGTCCACTTGAAAGCTTATACTAGTGTGTGTCGAGCCTTGCGGCCCAACGAGATTACAAGGGATGTAATGGGATGGATGAATGTGTGAATGAATTGTGGGAGGGGGCATTCCTTTTATAAGTCAAGGAAGCCATCTCCTCTACTTATTCTTCGATGTGGGACAAGTTTCCACATATTTCTAGTCTAGAAAGCCTAGAAGCATGTAGAAAGCCATGTTGTGGTGGCATCTTGGCAAGGGCGGAAAGGTGGCTTCCCGGTGGCGGATTTGTGACTTCCGGATACCGTGGCGTAGCTTGATCATAGGGCTACACGATGGATGTCGCGGTTGGGCCTTGCCATGTCTCGTGGATGTCCCAAAGTGGGTGTTACTTATGCTTGGTGATGATAGCAAACTAGTCTTGCTAGTGTCGGTATGAACAAGTCCCCGAAGTCCCCGAGTAAGAGTAGCTTCTTGGTTGGGGAGTTCAAATCATGAAGTCATCAAGCATAAGTAACATCCGAGAGGCGCACAGCCCCTACAAGTCCCCGAGCTCCGCAAGCAAGAAGGGACTCGCTATCCTGTATCACGAAAGACAAAAATTCGTAAGTGCATGAGAGAATGGGGCGTCGCCCTGCCGCATGGCGGTAGGTCGTAGACCATAGACACGTGGAGCCCGGAGGCTAGACCATATGTAAGAACACGTGAAAAAGTGTAGTGCCCGGAGGCTAGACTGAAGGAATGGATGGATTTCAAAACTTTTTAATTAGTGCAGAATTAGTTTAACCATTAAACTACTAACTAAACATAAAATCCCTTCCTTTAACCCATGATCTTGGCTTATTGTGATATGTATATAAACATAGCATGCATAGTAAGGAAGAACAAAGAGGGAGTTTATGTTCTACTCACCCTTGGAGCGTGATTTTAATCCGATCCAAGTGAACCACCAAAGTTCCTCTCCTTGATCTCTCCTTGTGTGTGTTTCCTCCACCTTGAAGCACCTTGGATTAAGAACTCCTTCTTGTACTCCTTCTTGTGCTTGTAATCTTCTCTTTGATGTAACAAGTAAAGCCACAAAAGGATATGGCCTCTAAGGATCTTCACCAAGTGAATCAAGAGATGAAGAAAGATGAAAGAAAAGAAGAAATTATGCAAGTGTTCTTCTTTCCTTTAATTTTGTAATGGACCAAGAAAGAACTCTTTCTCTCACTCTCTCTCTCAAATCTGAAAATAATAGTGTGGAGACACTACTTATTCTCTTTGTCCATGCTTTCACTTTTATATAATAGGAAATAACTCCAATTACTAAAAGAAAATATTGACTTTCATAAAGCCAATATTTTGGCTGGTCCATACTTGTTATTGGGCACTAAAAATGTGTCTTGGGCTTTCATTTAAATCTCATTTAGTGAAGCCCAAGTCCACACGAAAAGCCCGACAATCGTTTAGGCCCAATAGGTTCGGTTTTACCCGAAAAACCTAATTATGTCCAAATAATAAATCTAATTAATTATTTGGTCATAACCAACTCTTGTTTAATCTTCTTCATATACAATCTCAAGGATCCACTTATATGGTGTGCGATCTCTTAGGTTCTAATTAACAAGGCAGTGAAGTTTATAGAAACCATTCTATTTTGTTTACGAATCAAAAACTCCATTTTTGATTCTCCCTTGTTATTAGGATAATAAATGTTTATTAATCCTCGGGGACTTCACAAGTCATGAGTGACGTCTTGCAACATATCATGACTACCCTAGTTAATGTAGAATGACAAAGAACCTATTCAATTGGAATTACAATATAATACGGTCCTTCTCTAACACGATGTTCTAAATCACATCATCGGGGTATGGAATTGATATGTCAATCCCCTAATGTGATTTTCATTCTTATGTGATTCTTAGAATGTGATTAAAAACTCCTTTTTAAATCTCATTCAATGCTTTGGCCAAAGACTCATTGAATCACATCTTTGAACATACACCTTATTTACTTAAGGATAGAGATTCCTTGTTGTACACTCACATGTCTCCATGACCGAATTGATTATACCAATGAATGCATCTATTATATCCATTAAGGGACACAATATTATTGCATCATCAAGAGATAATCCATTCACTCATAAGACAACTATGGTGTCTCAGGTCAAAGGACTAATTTGTATTATTGCAATTTAGAGTTCAAGTTTGACATGTAAGTAAGACTCCATACAAGAACTCTAATGATCGCGTTCAGTGTACTCTTTAAGTTAAGAGCACCCACATACTTGTATTAGTGTCTCTACACAAATGACAAGAGACATATCATCCTCCATATTGAGCATACATAGTATGTGCTAGTCTTTCCGGATTATCAATGTCCAAGTGATAATCCTATGACTAGGAACCTTTTAGGATAAGAGTGTGAAAGAGTAAAGGTCTCACACATCTAACTCTTTAGATTACTTTCTCTTTAACTCATATTCCTTGGACTTTGTTCAATCAAATATTAAATATAAGCAATGAACAATAAACTTGCCCTTTTGATTAATAATAATTACAATAATAATTACATCAAAATGATTGTTTTAGGACACAATTCCTTCAATCTCCCACTTGTAAGAAGCATTGTGAACCAAGAGCGTAATTAAAGCATGTTGGATAAGTGTAGTGAGTTACGTGTTCGAGCAAGTTAGGTGTAGGCGTTGTATGAGCGTGCGGGGCGTAGCCCAAGCGAGTCGCGGCCATGCTTTGATACCTAAACGAGTCGTAACCGTTTCGCAAGCGTTTATCCAAGCATGTTTAATTGAGCTATAAGTGTCACAAGGTTCTAGATGAATGTCACATGAAAGTGAATTTAAGCATGTATGTGTGTAGCATGTACTTGTAGGAAAGTTGCTAATAACATTTTGTAGGCATGCTTAAGGGTTATAGAGACATGTATAGTCATGGCATCGGCGGTAGCTCAAATTGTACAAGCGTAAGAGATAAGACATAGTGACTTATCTTATGCCGATTTGGAGCAAGTTGGAGTTGAAATCGATCCATGCATGACGCTCCAATATTGCTTTGGAAGAACACCATAGTAGACAACCAACGTTTTCATTGACTGATTTGAAACGATGTCCGATATGCATCCTTAACAAGAGAAACGACTAGCATATAATTTTAACTTTTAGAAGTACTAAATGCTTGTTAAGTGCATTGATCGGAGAAAAAATGGTAGTGCCCTCGAGGAAGGCCGATAAAAGCCGAGCACCAATTAAATGTGTACATGCGAGTTTACTACAAGTGACAAACCTAGGTAGTGCTTCTGCTCGTGTAACACATACATAGGAACTGAGAGCAATAGAAGTGCCTTATTAATTTGTACACATACCATATCTTGACAGTCTAGTGCACGTGGGACCATGTGTCTAACACCATAAACATGCTTTAGCGGATGTACTGTAACCTAACATATAAAAGTAAGCTATTGATGCTTGATGTCATATGTCCCATGTGAGTGTATATATTTGTATATTGTTGTGACTTGGAGTTACTCACCTTTTACGTAAATATAAGGCACATGCATGCTACCACAAATATATGCCACGCAGTGGTGAATAGCCTATTATTTATAAGGGCTTATGTACTAAGCGGTGGAATGTGCAGAAGCAAGTACGTGTGCAGAAGCAAATCATGATGGCATCTACGTGTAAAGGAGGCATTGGGAAAATTGATTTCACGTGAACATGCATGTCCTCATGCTCAGAAACATATATACGTGAATCATGGTTGAGTTTGAAGTATGAGATAAAGAACTTATCTCTGGTTGTGCCGCCGACTGGGTGTACAGTAGATATCTGGGATTTCAAATCGGATTTGAGTTGTGGTTGTTTGACGCTGGTGACCGCTGCAATTTGAAGATTGGCGGAGCTTGGCCAGCGGGGGTTTTACTCAGGGAGGAGGCCGGGCGGTATATTTTCCGTTGGGCGGTGGTGTCTCCGTGGAGGATGTTGGGTGGTGTTGCCCAGCGGAGGAAGTGGGGCGTTGGTGCCCTGTGCCCAGTGGTGATGGTTGGCGGTGCAAGGCCGTCGGACATTTGTGGAGCCCAAGCCTGGCGGTGGACTCCAGCGGAGATGGTGCTAGCGGAGCACTCGACGGAGTTGGGCAGAGCGGAGCCGCTGGCTAAGTTCGGCGGTGCTTGAGCTCAGCGGAGGAAGAAGGCCGGCGGAACTCAGCAGCAGGCCCGGAGTTCGGCGGAACTCGGGTTCGGCGGTGCTGCAAAGCAGAGTGGAAGCTCTGAGCTCGAGTTCAGCGGAGCGGAGTCCGAGCTCGAGTCCGGCGGAGATGCTCGGCGGAAGAGCTCAGTTGGGCGGAGGTGCTGGTGGAGCAGAGCCGGCTAGCGGAGGGAGCAGCTCGACGGAGGACCAGGGCTGAGGAGAGTGCTGGTGTCCGGCCGAAGCCGAAGTTCACCGGAGCGGAAGTCTGGCGGAGCGGAGCCTGATGGAGACCACGATCGAAGGCGGACGGAGCTGCAGTTGGTAGGAACTGGCGGGAAATTTGAAAATTGGAGGGGTGCCCAGAGAAGTTTTCTGGGTGTCCAGAGAATTTTTGCCGCCCATTTTTTTTTTTTTTTTTTTTTTTGAAGGTTCAGCGTTGACCAACCTTGTCAGCGTTGACCGGACCCTATGGGCGTTGACCAGCCTCCGCCGGGCGTTGACCAGCCCCGCCGGGCGTTGACCGACCCCGCCGGGCGTTGACCGACCCCGCCGGGCGTTGACCGACCTCCGCCGGGTGTTGACCAGCCCTAATTTGATGTTGAATGAGCGTTGACTCGACTTTTTCGGGTCAAAGCTCGTGGTAGGTGACGAAGCCTTTGTGTTGGCTTCCCACAGACGGCGCCAAATGTTAATGCTTGGATCCGTGGGGATCTAATTAACGATAAATAAAGAGAGAGAGAGATTGACACGAGATGTATAGTGGTTCGCCTCCGCATGAGCGGGAGACTACGTCCACTTGAAAGCTTATACTAGTGTGTGTCGAGCCTTGCGGCCCAACGAGATTACAAGGGATGTAATGGGATGGATGAATGTGTGAATGAATTGTGGGAGGGGGCATTCCTTTTATAAGTCAAGGAAGCCATCTCCTCTACTTATTCTTCGATGTGGGACAAGTTTCCACATATTTCTAGTCTAGAAAGCCTAGAAGCATGTAGAAAGCCATGTTGTGGTGGCATCTTGGCAAGGGCGGAAAGGTGGCTTCCCGGTGGCGGATTTGTGACTTCCGGATACCGTGGCGTAGCTTGAACATAGGGCTACACGATGGATGTCGCGGTTGGGCCTTGCCATGTCTCGTGGATGTCCCAAAGTGGGTGTTACTTATGCTTGGTGATGATAGCAAACTAGTCTTGCTAGTGTCGGTATGAACAGTAATATTCCGACATGTCTATCAGGAGGTTAATTTTGTTGCAGACCACTTACTTAGCTTTAGCAGCGCATACTTCTACTAATCCTTCTGTTTGATTTTTCTGTTTACCCCTTTCGGTGTCCCCAGCGTTCCACTTGGATCAACTGGGAATGGGTGTTAGTCGAGGCTTTGTTTTCTAGTTTTGTTTTTTTTTTTCTATCATAAAAAAAAAACACACACACATATATATATATATATGGGGCTGTGACCAGTTACCCATTTTTAGCCCAAAAAATGCCCACTTACTCCACCAAGAGTTTTTTAACCCCATTTACCCAATCTTACATCTATTGACATTTTAGCCCCTGTTAATTAAATTAAAACCCATCCATCTCTTATCAGTCTCTCTCTCCTTCCCAAACTCTCTCTCTCTCCCCCCGATCTCCACCTCCACTCTCTCTCTCTCTCTCTCTCTCTCTCTCTCTCTCTCTCTCTCTCTCTCTCTCCTCCCCATGATCTCCACCTCCGGTCTGTCTCTCTCTCTCTGATCGCCGCGCCGGAGATGCAGTCCAAATCTGAACACGACGATGAAGCTCCAGTCGGCGATCCAACGTTCTCGTCGCCGTTCGATTGATCGGCGATCCAGCCACTCCAACGTCCTCGTCGCAGTTCATCGGCAATGTGTCTACTGCCCCTAACGCTGCCCCTAAACCCTAAACCCTAAACTTAACACGAAGACATTATTTGGGGGCAGTAATGTGTCTACTGCCCCCCACTAAACCATTATTACTGCCCCCCACTAAACCATTAAAACTTGCCCCAGTTTTGTGAAGGGTTCTGACTTCGTATGAAGACATTATTTGGGGGCAGTAATGTGTCTACTGCCCCCCACTAAACCATTAAAACTTGCACCAGTTAAGTGAAGGGTTCTGACTTCGTATGAAGACATTATTTGGGGGCAGTAATGTGTCTACTGCCCCCCACTAAACCATTAAAACTTGCACCAGTTTCAAGGATTCACAGTGTATTGCACTTTATCACAAACAAATCAACAAGAGATGATTACTGTCTCCTAAGAAAGACATTATTGGGTGGCACTAATGTGTCTACTGCCCCCCAATAGACCATCAAACATTACACCGCTTCCTATGTTTCGCAGATTATACAAGTTATTCACACTCAAAACAACAGATAATGTCTAAAAACCCACATTATGAGGGTCAATATTCTGTCTACTGCCCCCCACTAGACTGACACAAACAACACAATTTTTTTCATTTATCAACTACTGCAATTTAACACTACATTTACTTTGGAATAGCAGTTTTCAGTCCGTCAATAAATAAAGCAGTCATCATTGGCCCCCAATACAAAGTCTACTGGGGGGCACTAATGTTACAACTTTTATGGTTATGACTGCACAATAGCAGATAGCCATTTTCAGTCCGTTGTCGATTCCTTCAGAAGGTCAACCCCGGCCTCGCCGAGCTTCTCAGTGACGAGGACCGTCGGCTTGGCGTCAAGCCTAGCAGCGGAGAGCACGACGACGAGTTTCGGCGCGGCGATGGCTAGAGCAGGCGTCGTGGGCGACCTGCCGGAGGGATGGAGGGAGGGAGAGAGAGATCCGACGTCTTCTGGAGAGAGAGAGAGAGAGAGAGAGAGAGAGATAGAGAAATCGGTGAGGGGGGAGGAGAGAGAGAAACTGAGAGTAGAGAGATTGAAGGAGAGGGCAAAAAAGTCCCAAAAATTAATAAAAAGAATTAATTGGGTAAAGGGGAAATAATCCCTTAGAGTGTTTTGGGTAAATGGGGTTTAAAAACTCTTAGTCGGGCAAGTGGGCACATTTTAAGCTAAAATTGGGTAAATGAGCATTTTCCCTATATATATATATATATATATATAGGGTTAAATACTGTTTAGTCCCTGAACTTTTGCTAAAAAAACACTTCAGTCCCTCGCCTTTTAATTTGAAACGTTTACTCCTTGTTCTTTCAGTTTTACACCAAATAGGTCAATTCCGTTAAATTGTGCCGTTAACTTCCTATTTTAAGGATAAAATTACTATCATAGCCCTGACTTTCTCTTTCTTTAATTTTTTTAATTGTTTTTATTCTTCTCTTTTATTTTTTTAATTGTTTTTATTCTTCTCTTTTATTTTTTTAATTGTTTTTATTCTTCTCTTTTATTTTTTTTGTTTCTTTAATTTTTTAATTTTTTTTATTCTTTTTTTTTTCCTTCTGATTCATACCAATAAAATTACTATTTTTTTAATTTTTTTATTCTTCTCTTTAATTTTTTTAAATTTTTTTTATTCTTCACTTTAATTTGACACGTTTACTCCTTGTTTCTTCTATTATGACTAATTTTATGGGATGTTTGGGTGAGCCGCAGAAGAAATTAATTTGCTGCTTGAGGCCAATAAAATTAGTCATAACTTTTAATACGACTTTTATTAATCATAGACATCAAAATTGCAAAATTCAAATACAAAAGAGAAGAGAAGTGTAGGAGAAAACAAGGGTAGCCACAATTAGCTAGAAAACTAACATGAATATCCTTGAATTATAACTCCCACAATTACCCAAAGGGCTGCCCTGTTTTGGTGGTGCAGCTACTGTTGAAGGGATGGCTGCGTTAAAAGAGGAAAATATGGTCTCGGTGGCCAGCTGAGAGAAAGGAAAGGATAAGAAAGAGTGTGAGGTGGCAGCAAGTGGTTGGTCAAGAAAAAAAATAAAATAAAAGAAAATGGAAAGAGGATGATGGATGACGTGCAGGTGGCAACAATCATGCTAAACAATCATCATGTTAATTAACCCTTTGGTTAATTAAATGATAGTGCAGTCATCATTTTTATTGTTATTTCTCTTTCTTTTTCTTCTTTTCTTCAATTTTCTTGAAAGTAATATCGTAGACATTCTCGTTCTTGATCGTGTTCCATTTCTTGCTGATATTGACCATGTTTGACCGCACCAACTAGTTCGTCTTTTTGTCGGAAACTCCATTTTACTCCAATTTCGAACTTCTTCCTAAATCCACACCTCCGCTTATTTACGTCAATATAAATAAAATTGGATTAATTACATAATAATTACCTTGAGAATTAAATAATTTATAGTGTTTTAGATATAATTACATGCATAAAAATGCGTGTAATCAGTAGCATAGCTCGGAAATCTTATTATTAGTGATCGTGGAAGTTTTTACTCCGATACTAATCTATTTCTTATTCTTATTTTCAGGATGTCGAATGAACCAAGGCTCGACTTTCCCATGCTTGACTCAACGGGTTCGGAATACCATAGCTGGGTAACCGACGTTGAGAACCACCTCACTTCTTTGGGGATATTACCCATAATCCAGCCACCAAATCCGGATCTCGTTTTCGAGCCTACAAACCACTAGGATAAATTGAGCAGTCATCCTGATGTGACGACACATGGATAAATCACTTCGTTTGGAGTACATGTCGATTAGAGATGCAAGAGAATTATGGGTAGCGCTAGAAGAGCGTTTTGGCAATGTCCAAGATTCCCTCCTCCCTGATTTGAAGGTCCAATGGAGCAATCTGCGTGTTGCTGACTTCAAAACTGTTGTTGAATATAATTCAGAAGCTCTTCGCCTCAAATCTATTTTGAGGTTTTGTGGACAGCTTGTCACAGAGCAAGAGCTAATTGAGAAAACTCTCTCCACCTTCTCCGTCTCAGCAATCCTGGTATCAAAGCAATATCGAAACGAATACAATGCTGGACGGATCACGAGGTTTAATCAGCTTATCAATGTTATGTCTGTAGCTGAGAAACATGATAACATACTCGTGAAGAATTATAATTCAATGCCTGTTGGAACTAATAGCGTTTATGAGACGAATTATAATGCACCCAAAGGAGGGCGCAAAGAGCGGAACCCTAAGAATAAGGGACATTAGGGATGTGTTGGTCCATATAACTGCCCTAACAAGGAAGGTAACCGCCAAATTGGAGTGGGTGCACGTGGTGGTAATGCCACACGTGGGAGAGGTGGCCGTGACGCCGCCGGCCGTGGTGGCGGCGTCAACCCCCCCCCCCCCCCCGCAGGAACGTCCACCTCAATTAAAGGATGGCAACTACAATGACGTGTGTCATAGATGTGGATCAAGTGAGCATTGGTTCAAGCAATGCAAAGCAAGCGAGCAACTAGCTGCACGATGCAAGGCGTATAGGGACCTGAGGGAGCAAGAAGTCTACCTTGCCGAAGAAGAAGAAGATGGTGAAGACGTCAATCTCACTATAGAGGACTTCAAAGCTGGAGCTGAAGTGCACAAGGATGCCGCAAACTTTGATTAGAATAGTCTTTTTTATTTTCCAAGTAATATGTAATGGCAATTATGCCTTAGTCAATAAATGACATTTTGTTTTTAACTCTCTCACTAGGCTCACCCAATTAATTGTGATGTCTAGGAAAAGTTTTAACTGAGAGAATGGTTTTAAAAGAGAGCTTTGCTCCACCAAAATCTCGCGTTACCCTTCCCTGGTCACAACTAAATTGGAGTTACCGAACGGATTGAGTGACTACAATTTGTCTAAGTTTGATTTTTTTTATATTTTGGATTAGACTTTGGTTAAGAAACTTTGATGTAATCATTGGCTATTTTTATTAATAAAGTATCGTTTTATTATTTAATGTCTTGGACATATTTTAATTCCGAACTTTATTATTTTCAGTATGTTTCCCGGAGGGCTAGAATGCCTCGTGGACAGTGCAACCACACATACTATTCTTCGAAATAGGCAACTTTTTCTATGGATGACGCCTACTCGATCTTCTGTGACTACAATGGTTGGATCATCTAAATTGATTCATGGTAGAGGACCAGCCCAATTTATGTTGCCAAATGGCACAAATATTAATGTCACCGAAGCTCTATATGCTCCTAGGGCCGGAAGAACCCTATTGAGTTTTAAAGATATAAGAGCCAATGGTTTTCATGTGGAAACACATTGTGAGAATGGGCAAGAGTTCCTTTGCATCACCTCAAATGACTACGGACATAAACGAGTATTAGAGAAACTTATGTGTCGCTCTAGTGGGTTGTATGCAACCACTATCCGAATCATTGAATCCAACCATGTCATGAGAAATGACTTATGGGATTCTGACACATATAGGCTTTGACATGACTGTTTGGGACACCCAGGTTGTGATATGATGATCCGTATACTAAAGACTTCACACGGACATCCATTTTTCAAAATGAAAAGAGGTCCAAACCGAAAATCGATCCAAGGAACAGCTCCTGCGCCTCACGACGCTGTACCCATGCCAGTCCGGCCATTCAAGGCCGGTGCCGCCTACCCCCTGCGACCCAAAGGTGTTTTTGACGCCACCCATGCATCCTTGGTCCATCTCTCTACTTCTAAGGCCCATCTTTCGTTTTGCAAAGCCTACTCTTTAGCTAAGTTAGGATCAAGGCCATCCTATGCAAATGATACTAAAGAAAATATCACATTCTTACAAAGAATCCAAGGTGATATTTGTGGACCTATTCAACCATCTTGCAGACCATTTAGATACTTTATGGTGTTGGTTGATGCATCGACACGCTGGTCACATGTCATGCTATTGTCCACAAGGAACACTACATTTGCTAAACTCCTAGCACAAATTATTAAATTAAGGGCTCACCAACCTGATCATCCTATTAAGTTTATAAGACTTGACAATGCTGGGGAGTTTACGTCAAAAACTTTTGATGATTACTGCATGTCCATTGGGATTGAAGTTGAACATCCTGTTCCTCATGTTCACACTCAAAATGGTCTCGCAGAAGCCGCCATTAAACGACTTCAAATGGTAGCTAGAGCATTAGTTATGCGCACCAATCTCCCTGTTTCTGCTTGGGGCTATGCAATATTGCATACAGCTGTGCTTATTCGTCTGAGGCCCATTGCCACCCAACCCTTCTCTGCGTCCTAGATGGTTACTGGGTATGAGCCTGATGTCTCACACTTACGCATATTTGGGTGTGCAGTTTATGTACCAATAGCGCCGCCACAGCGCACCAAAATGGGTCCTCAGAGACGATTAGGCATTTATATTGGATATGACTCTCCAACCATTATCCGTGTTAATGTTAGAAACCGAATGCTCTAATTAACGTTAAAGAAAGAGAGAGAGAGAGACAAGATGTATAGTGGTTCGTCTCCCGCCTTAGCGGGAGACTACGTCCACTTGAAAGCTTAACTATGTGTGTTGGGCCTTGCGGCCTAAAATGATTACATGAGATGTAATGGGGTCATGATCTAAGTGGGTGAAGGTCCCTTTTATAAGTAAGGAAGCCTCCCCTCTTACACTTGTTTTCCAATGTGGGATGCAAAACACTATTCTAGTCTAGAAAGGTTCACTATGGAGGCAACTTGGCAAGGCCGGGAAGGTGGCTTCCAGGTGAGGTATTGGCAGCTTCCGACTACCGTGGCGTAGTTCGGACATCGGGCTACAAGATGCAAGTCGCGGTTGGGTCCCACCATGGCTTGTGGGGCCCCAAAGAGGGTGTTACTTATGCTTGGTGAGATAGCAAACTAGCTTGCTAGTAGAGGTATCTACAAGTCCCCGAAGTCCCCAAGTAAGAGGAGCTTCTTGGTCGGGTATCTACAAGTCCCCGATGTCATCAAGCATAAGTAACGTACGGGCGGCGCCGAGCCCCTACAAGTCCCCGAACTCCGTAAGCAAGAAGGGACTCGTTAACCTGCACAACAAAGACAAAAGCACGCATATGTAGAATGCTTGTTGTATTGGGCAACAAATGTGAGTTGCATTGATATGCGTTGGCATATACGAATGTACGAGGTGCATGATACATGTTGATGTATACATGCGAATGGCTCCGAGTATGATCGGTTATGACGTATAAGCTTGAGAACGCATATGGTTGTGCGAGCAAACAGATTGCATATGATAAATGCGTGATGCACGCAAGAAAACGAACGAGGTCGAGTTTGACGAGGTTACGCTCGTGAGGTGTAAGTTGCATGAGCGCCGTGAAGGCAAGTGTTTGTGACTCATGAACAATGGGTATGCAAACGCTTGTGTTTGTTTGGTTTTCGCTCGTATTAATGGAACGCGAAAAGAATTCGATTTGTTGCAAACGACAAATGGTAGAAGAATTCAATGTTCCATTAATGTGTATTATGTCGAGGGGATGTGAGTGTAACTCTTGGGAATGCCAGAATGCAAGAGCGTGAAAGCTCGGGGGTGCCAGAAAGGCTTGAGCGGGAAGCTCGGGGGTTGCTAGGAAGGCATGAGCGGGAAGCTCGATGGGTGCCGGGAAGCTCGATGGTTGCCGGGATGGCGTGAGCGTTAGAGCTCGTGAGCGGGAAGGTCGGGGATGCCGCGAAGTCATGAGCGCGAAGCTCGGGGGTGCCGCAGAGGCTTGAGCGTCAGACCTCGTGAGCGGGAAGCTCGGGGATGCAGTGAAGGCGTGAGCTAGCGCAGAGCTCGTGAGCGGGAAGCTCGGGGGTGCCGTGAAGGCGTAAGCACGGAGCTCGTGAGAGGGAAGCTCAGGGGTGCCGTGAAGGCGTAAGCGCGGAGCTCGTGAGCGGGAAGCTCGAGGGTTCCGTGAAGGCGTGAACGGAAAGCTCTTGAGCGGGAAGTTCGGGGGTGACGTGAAGGCGTGAGCACAGAGCTCGTGAGCGGGAAGCTCGGGGTCCATAACGGAGCTAACGGCACCAGATACTAATATTGGGTCGGGGTGAGAACGTCAGATACCAATCTGATATTTTTTGAAATTGAGGTACGAAAGTTTAGAATGGCCGAAAGGTGGGACACTGTACTGGTCATTTTCCCCTACAGAAATATATTGTAATGTATTGAAAGATTTCCTTTTATTTGATTAGAATATTGAAAATGAGTATGGGAATGTGGAATCATACTCGTGTTATGGTTGGTATCGTGACACATTCAAGCGAAGTAACCCCAACACTCCTAAGATATAAACTGAAAATTGGATTGGCCGGTAAGTTTACTCTTCAGTATTTATTCCAGAATTTATGTATGTGGATTTTGATTGTTAGTTAGTAATCTTCCTAAACTGTTAATATATATATACACAGTCCTTCTTGGCTAAGGACATCCTTACCAAAGCTTAGGTACGGATTTCTAGTTTTTGGCCACTTTTCAATCACATATTCACATCTTAACCGTTCAGTGTTTAGGTCTTAATGTATAGATCATCTCTACAAAAATTTCAGCCAAATTGATGATCGTTAAGGCATTAAAACTGCAAATTACAACAATGTACACGAACGGTTCTGGTTCGACAGATTTGGTTCGTTCGTGTAAATTGCAGTTTTGGATGCCTTAACGATCATTAATTTGGCTGAAATTTTGCAGAGATGATCTATACATTATGACCTAAAAATTGAACGGTTAAGATGTGAATATATGATCAAAAAGTGGCCAAAAACTGGAAATCCGTTCCATAAACTTAGGTAAGGATATCCTTACCTGAGAAATTTTGTGTGTGTGTATATATATATATACACACACGTTGAATCACTGCTATTTTTTACGTTAGTTCTTTGGCTAAACCTTGGGGGTTATTCTGTTTTTTCTTAGGGATTATAGACAACATTAAAAGATCAGTTTTAGGCTATTAAATGTAATTCCAGATACAGAGTTTTAACAGCAGTGCTCCTAATCTGTCTAAAAGTTGGAGACGGTGGCTTTGGACCTGTATACAAGGTAGCATCAATGACAATCATTATATAAATTTTGAAATGCAATGCAGAATCTTTACTTCATATCACTGTCTAAAAGTTGGTGCTTTGTAGGAATATGCTAGTAATTGGTGTGGTTTTTCTAGGGTGCATTAAGTAAGGGTCAGCAAACAGCATTGAAAGACTTCCGAAAACTTCAAACCAAGGCCTTGGAAGAGTTTCAAAATAAGGTTACACTTGCTGCAACACTGCACCATGTGAATCTGGTTAGAGTTCTGGGATATTGCACCAAGAGGGAAGAAACGATGCTGATATATGAGTACATGCCAAACAAAAGCTTGGGTCACTACCTCTTTGGTATCCACATTCTCCTTTGCTTTCAAATTTTGAATCACATTCAATTATGTCAATAGCTTAGAAAGGCATAATCAGCTGTTCCATACATATAAGCTTGAAATAAGAAGCCTGCTAAGACCAATTTAAGTTAATTTTATCAGTCTGATGTGTGGGAACCACTCTGCTCAACATTGTGTACATGACTAATTAATCATGGTTGGTAATCTACCTTCATACAGATCGAAGTAGATGTAATCTTTTGGATTGGGAGCAACGTGTCCACATCATTGAAGGGGTAATTCAAAGGCTTCTATATCTCCCAAGAATGCTCAAACTCTACAATAATTCACTGTGATCTGAAAGCAAGTAACACATATATTTGCCTACTGCTTCAACCAACACCGAACTGATGCAGCACCTCTTCAATGTGAATTGAGTATCAAAGAGGGTGTGAGCTGTATGATGAGATGCTTGAAAGAGAAGTATATTATAATACCAGCTCCAACACTTCCATTTTTTTAAATATGTGTGTATTCCAGTTTGGTTAAAATACCATCTTTTTTAATATGTAAAACAAATTAAACGATAACATATTCGGTAAACATCTCTTAGACTGTAATTACTATTCTATTGCGTAAAAAATTGAAGAAAAAAAAAACACAAATCCGCAGCATCGTGCGGGCGAAATGCTTAGTGTTATATATTTGGGGAAGGAGAATCTCTCAGCATCATCCATGCCACTTAGGTTCTGGTTATATGATAGCACCAAGTTTTTGTACGTGGCCTCAAATCCTACGACAATCAATAAACTCAATACCTCAGGGACTGTTTGAGATAGTTTTTCAAGTGGTCAGAAAAAATATTTTTTAATTAATACAAAAAAAAAGTTATAAATTGTATAACAATTATAAAAACAAAATATAATGCGTCTTGAGTGAGTTCTAGCTAGAAGCATTTAAATGTGGTTTTGATAAGCAAGTTAGTGATTCCTCGTACAAAAACAATTTTTTTTTAAATTTAAAAAGTGTTTTTGACATTTCAAAAGCAATCTTAAACAGGCACAATCTGGTTCATAAATTAACATCAAGCAACTAAAAATAATCAAAAGGAGAACTCATAAACCAGTGGTTCCGGCCACCATCAATTGCTGGCAGTAAGGAACAGTAAACACCGGCCAGCTCTCTTCATAATTCGAATAAATAACGTGCACATCCAAAGCTAGACAAACTAGTTGTTACTTGTTAGCAAATTAATTAGAGCATGTGATCATGTATTCTCTGACATTTACGGATTTACCCAATGCCGTGACACTCCTTTCAAAAACCTGTCCTTCTTGTTAATTTGAAATCGATTCGACTTGTGCTATGAAAGGAAGTGGGGACGTCAATGTAGAAAAAAAATACATTACGTAAGTAAACGGTGTATTATTTTACTAAGATATAACATGTATGCATTACTAATTCAGCCGGCAATAAACATTAGTATTCAAAAATCTTGTTTCACAGTTCAATGAATATATTGTTTTAAAATAAAATTACACAAGTAACAACATTTAAGCAGAATTATATATATTATGTCAATATTGCATCAGATGCACAAACTCGCTCACGGTTGAGAATATATACATCCCACATGGGAAAAATGGGACTTTGTCTATGAATTTATAAGGGTTTGGGTCACTCCATTCATTGTCAATTGATTTTAAATGTAAACTCTAGATTACTTTATCCAAGAAGAACTACTTAATATCATCACCTAAAATGTTGTCCTCCTATCATCACCTAATAATGTCGTCCTCTACAACATTGGTGGTGGATGAAGTTAATAAATAATGTTGTGCCCCTATATAAAACTAGCTAACACACAAATACAATAACCCATGCAATATTCTCACCACAAGATAAAAGACACAGAATCAGGTAGATCAAGCTGTGCTAAAATGCTTGATTGGGACTATTGGCTGGTGAAATGGCGAGTGGAGTTTTGGGGGAGGGAATGGAACGTCATGGACATAGGCAGTGTCACCAGCCTCGTCTTCTTGCACTTGCTTTCTCTTTTTGCGCCGTTTTACTTCACCTGGACTGCGTTTTGGCTGGCCATTGCGCTCTACTTTGTCTCAGGTGTCGGTGTAACCCTTTCATTCCATAGGAATCTCTCCCACAGAAGCTTTAAGCTTCCCAGATGGCTCGAGTACTTCTTTGCCTATTGTGGGGTTCTATCATTTCAGGTTTGTGTCTCAAATTTATCTAATCAGTCTAAAAAAGATTAATGAAATGATGAGTTTTAACTTCTATATTTTGTTCTTCGATCGGTAACATGTTTTAAATTTGCAGAGAAGTCCACTTGATTGGGTGAGCGTACACAGATCCCACCATCAGTTTACAGACACTATGAAAGACCCTCATAGCCCAGTCAGAGGATTCTGGTTTAGTCATGTTGGTTCGGCAATCGATTACCGTGGTCGAAACGGAAGTGTATATATATATTATCTCCCTAGCTCTCTCCCTCTGGTGGAGTCTGAATCCTAGCCGTCTTCACTACTAATCTCCATGGTGTTAAGATAATTTACATACAATTTAACTATGCTAGATATAAGCAGAAAATTAACAGCAAAAAGATTGATTAGTAGAAACTATGGAATCCTGGAACCAAAATATATATATGCCAATAATGGACAACTGAAGAATATATATGTTGAGCTTACAAATTCTAATTTCTTTTTGCAGTATGAACCACGACTAAAGAATGTTGGAGATTTGAAAGGACAACCGTACTATATGTTTCTCCATTATACATACCCTCTTCATTATATAGCTCTCGGAGTTCTATTACATTTTCTGGGAGGAATGCCCTTTTTGGTTTGGGGAATGGTAAAACGCACAATTGCTCCTATATATTGTTCTTCTTGTTAGTTAGATTTAGGGGTTTTTGTCTATTTACCCTAATTTTAGGGATTTTTTTCTCACTCACCCTATTAAGTTTTTTTTAATTCCCCCTCACCTGTGAAGACTCTAATAAGGTATTCCCTAATACCCAATTATGTTTTTTATTTATTTATTTTTTTAGACTATTTTACCCTCACGTACCCCTTAATTTATTACATAGAGAGAAAGAGAGAGAATGGAAGAGAGAGAAACCATAGGAGACTTCATTGGAGTTCGGTCACCGACGGCTGGAATTCGGCTAACGATAGCTGGAATCCGATCACCGATGACCTGATTCCCGTCACCGGCCGCCACCACCGGACTTCTCTAAAAACCTCACCGAATGTCTCCAAAAAGGTAGTCGGAGATCTCATAGGTCGCCGAAAATATTTATTACCTCCCAATAGACCTCTATTGCTCCCCAATAGAACTGTCAGTCGCCGGAATGAGAACTAATCTTCCTAAATTTATACAAATAAAACTTTGATTAAAGAAAAAAAGAAGAAGAGGAAATTACATCAATTCAAAACCTCTATTGCCCCCCAATAGAACTTTCAGTCGCCGGAATGGGAACTAATCTCCTTAAATTTAGACAAATAAAACTTTGATTAAAGAAAAAAACGAGAATATTATATCAATTCAAAACGTCTATTGCTCCCCCCCCCCCCCCAAAAAAAAGGTCCTTTAACAGACTTCTATTGCCCCAATAGAAACTTTTTTTTTTCATTTTTTCTTTCCTTCTGTACCCCCATTTTACCCAAAAAAAAAAAACTAAAAAGAGAAATTGATTTGGGCACCCAGAGAAAAGCTCTGGCCACCCAATCATCTTTCTCCTCTGCCACAGCATGGATCGAGCACCGGAGGCGTCTAGGAGGCCATCGGCGACGTCAAGGAGATGGCGAGGCGTCCAGGAGGCGCGATGGAGGTTGGGCTGACGGGGCCGAGCTTGTGCGAGCTCACCGACGAGCTACAATGGAATCTGGGCAACAACTCAACCCGCGCCAGAGTTGGAGATCGGGGAGTGGATCAACGTCGGCCGGAGGTGGAGATTGAAAAGTGGATCTACGCCTGCTGGAGGTGGACTGGGGAGTGGATCGATGTCGGCCGGAGGTGGGGGAGAGAGAGAGAGAGAGAGAGAGAGTTTTTCAGATCGGAGGAGAGAGTAGAGAGAGATCGATCGTGGACATATGAGTAGTTTGTTAATTTGACTGAGGGTAAAATTGTCTTTCTACGTTAAATTGGGTAACAGAGAATAAAAATCTGTTGTTGAGTAAGTGGGGTAATTTTGTCCAATTTTAGTGCTTTGGGTCAAGGACCCTAAATTTAATTTGCTATTGTCACCAAAAGATTCTTTTTTTTATTAATTGGAAACAATCACGTCAAAATTATTTTAATTTATTTTTCCACCCTAACTAGTACCTCTTCGCACTTGCTGCCAGCAAAAAAAATTCTTGGTGGTTAATTTCTGCCTTCGAATGATCCATGGATAAAGTAAATTACTGATTGTTTTTGTGTGTACTATCAAATTTCCCTTTTACATATTAATTAACTTGCTCTTTTTTTTTTTGGCAGGGAGTGAGGACGGTACTTTTTCTCCATGCTACATTTGGAATAAATTCAATCTGCCATACATGGGGACAACAAATATGGGAAACTGGTGATTTATCTAGAAACAATTGGTAAGATTTTTTTGGAGAATATATAGAAGGCATAAATGTCAAAACATCCCCGTAAAATTTGCACTCCAAATTTGCAATTTCCGAATTAATCTCTTGACCTTGGTGAAAATTGTCAATTTACACCCTCTGTTATTTCTGAAATTTTTCATTCAAATATGAGGGATGTGCCCCTACATATAAGGGCTAATATGGTCATTCATTATTTTTATTTTAATTAATAACAAATATACATTGAAAAATTAGTATGGTCTTCCACCTATTATTAACCCACACACTTTGTCATTTTATTTGAAATTAAATTACATTATATTATCTCAATAAGATAGTTACATTAAAAATTAGCACTTGATAAGATTGAGGTTGTCACTCACAATTACTGAAAATTATCCCAACTCCATTTTTAATTAAATTAGTGGTTTCTTGGTGAATGACAACATCAATTCAATAATTTTTAACTTTTATTCTTATTGAAACATATAATGTTATTTAACAAAAAAAAATTGAAGGCCATAAATCTCAAAATCTAAAAAATATTTTTCATTTTTATGTATATTTGCTCTTAATTAGAAAACTCAAAAATTAAAATAACCATATTACCCCTCATGTGCAAGACACATGCCTCACATTTGGATAGAAAACATTAGAATTGACGGGTATGTGTAAATTAGCAATTCTTCCTAAGTTGTTGTCACGCCTTGATTTTTAAACCGAATTAAAAATCGATATATATATATATATATATATATATATATATATATATATATATATATATATATATATATATATAATCTCATAATTATACATGTGTGATGGTTCAGCCATCAATACAAAATACTTTGAAAACTTTTTCCTTTTAAACAAAGTACATACTGATGCCCTGAACCCACAATGTCAATATATAACCGCTCCGCAGAGTCATATATTAACAAGTTTACAAATTAAATTACCACAACAAAATAATAAGTAAATGCTCCTCAGAGCTTACTACGAGCGGAAGTCTTAATAACGGTGAAATCGCTTCCTACCGTAATGCTCTCAGCACGCGACCTCAGCTTCAGTCACGATTACCCTGACCTGCAAGATTAACCCCTACACCATTGAATAGTGCACCAGGTTGCCACACAACAAACCCGGTAAGCTTATGAAGTATGAGTAAACTCAAAACCACAAAGCATAAATACATTCTTAAGTCACCTCAACCTAAACACGATATGCACATAACTCACGCCTACAACCTCAATTCCATATCCTTCCATATCATGCTTACATAAGTCAACTTGTGACTAAAGCCTTATGCTAAGATTCTTAACCTAGCATCCAATTACACAAATTTCAGTCAAACAAGACTTCCTCAAGAAATGTTTGATACCATTCTAACGCACTACGGCGAATTCCAAGTTCACACTCATTCCCTCTCCACTAGAGCCTTTGTCATCAACATGACATCAAAGATGAAAAATCAAAGAATCACCTTCCTATCCTCACCACAGAGTACAATTCGTCACCACTATGGCTCTTAAGATAAATCAAACCATTAATCAATAAAATCAAGAAGAAAACAAGGCAATCTCAATTCAAAACAAGCAAAACAATTCATGGTAACCCCTGCATATAGTTTAGTTCAGGAGGTCACATTAAGTCAAGCAATTTGAGTCATAGTAGTCATCGTAACCCCACACTCTGACGTCCGTAGGTAGCCCCGACCATCATAGCAGTCTTCCCGATCATTGTTAACTTAATAACAATTCAGCTCCGCTACCGTGCAGTCATCGCACAGATTCCACCAGCCATCACACAAATAGCCATCATCCTACTGATCATCACACTGATTTCGCGGGTCATCACACATATAGCAATGTCCGACTGATCATCACACAGATTTTGCCGGTCATCACACAGATAGCAATGTCCGACTGATCATCACGCAGATTTTGTCGGTCATCACACAGATAGCAATCATCACAAAGATTCATCACACTGATGTTAGCGATTCATTACACAGATATTCCTACACAAGCTTTACATGACAAACATCATAATATTCATCACACTGATTTCAACGATTCATTACACAAATATTCCTACACAAGCTTTACATAGTACTCATCACAAAGATTCATCACACTGATGTTAGCGATTCATTACACAGATATTCCTACACAAGCTTTACATGACAAACATCACAATATTCATCACACTGATTTCAACGATTCATTACAAAAATATTCCTACACAAGCTTTACATGGTACTCATCATAAAGATTCATCACACTGATGTCATGGATTCATGACACAGATATTCCTGCACCAGCTTTACATGACAAACATCACAATATTCATCACACTGATTTCAACGATTCATTACACAAATATTCCTACACAAGCTTTACATGGTACTTATCACAAAGATTCATCACACTGATGTCATGGATTCATTACACAGAAATTCCTACACAAGCTTTACATGACAAACATCACAATATTCATCACACTGATTTCAACGATTCATTACACAAATATTCCTACACAAGCTACCATATCTTAAATCACCAATTAAGATGGTCATACTAGACCCATGGTATCTCAACAAATGAAATTCTATCATCACAACTCAATACTCAATTTCACTATTTCCAACGATACTGAACTCAGTACGTCCTATGCTGCCCATATCACAACAATTGCACCAATACATATATATTTCACGTAAATATATATATACGTAGTCATTCACTCAGGAATGCCACTAATACCAACTATAGTCATAGTTAACCTAATAACTCCAAGACAATATGGTAATCTTGCTCATAACGAATATTGATCATGCTCATAACGAATATCAGTCATGCTCATAACGAATATCGTGAGATTTACTCACCTTTGAATCCTGCTGCATCTTTACACGCTAACCAAAACAAGCACAATCGCCGCAATCCATTCAAGAAGTCCAACAAGCACCTAAACACATAGGGTCTCGATTTAGTGCACGAATCACAAAGTGATTAAAGTTTGAAACCCCCATTTTGAACAAAATCCCCAAAAGTAACGCCAATCGAGGCGGAACCACATCTGAGACCACCCAAAGTCTCCAGAACACTTCTACGATCGATATGCCAAAACCACAAGCCGATCGAATGCTCGAATCCTCACGGATCGAATAATCGAACTGTTCGAAACCGTAAAAATCATAACATATTCATTCGATCACCAAAAATTATGCATTATATATCAAAACGCTCATATCGACGAGTAGATGATATATAAAACCAGAAACTGTCTCTTACATGGCCGAAACGCCGCCACAGGCGGTGGAACACCGCCGCCGGACCAAACTCAAAATCACAACAATCAAGCCATCCAAAAATGTTCATTATGAAGAGTAGAGCAACTTTCATACCTGGAGTTAAGCCTAGATTGGTCTAGATCGTCCGAGATCACGCTTGTAAGATCGATCAATCTCTGCCGTCTTATCAAGCTCCAGATTCGTTGTGCACCGCTGATTTTCAAACCTTGATCTTTCACTCCACACGCAAAATCGTCTTTCAAGGCGGGTATGAGGATGATCACGAGGAGGAGGAGATTCCAAAACCAAGAAGGATCGGCCGAGGAGTCGCCGGAAACTGGGAAAATCTGGCCGGATCCGATTTCGGTTACTGTAGCTGCTCTGATCTCCACTTTCTAGTGGTTGCCGTCGCCATCGAGTACCAGAGGGTGGACGGAGAGATGGCAGCGACCACGTCTGCGTTGGTCTTGTCGCCGGCGGACGTCGGGAACGACCGGAAAACTCGGGTCGGATCACCGGGTTTGGGTTGGGTCTGGGGTGAGGAGAGAGAACGGAGAGAATTTTGGGGAAGAAAATGAGAAAAGGAAATTTCTGGCGTTTTATGAAAAAATCTTGGAAATTTTCCTATTTATAGAAATTTCTTAAAATTTCAATTGCTCATAACTTTCTCATACGAACTCCGATTTCCGCGTTCCACATGTCCATGAACTCGTATCAACGCGCTCTACGACTTTCATGAAGAAAGTTTTTGGAGAAACCCAACGTATAAAAAGTCAACCTTTGCACCCCCCTTAAAACCATATTCTTCGAATAATAATTCGTTCGAAACACTTCCACTCCTTCCACGATCCATGAAACTGTCCTATAACCACAAATTAGATTCCGGAAAATCCTCAGAAAATAATAACGAATTTCCGGGGTACTACAGTTGTGGAGGCTAATTTTCACAATTGCAAGTTTGCGATGTAAATTAACAATTATATCCAAATTTATGGGATAATTTGACAATTAAGCCTATATAGAATATGTCATCGGAAAATCTAAGCATTGCAAAATAGATCAGCTCTAATTTCGGACACCTCTATCTATTGCAAATAAGCTTTGTGATAGATTCTATTTTTTTTTTTGTTCATGGTGGCTTGGCTAACCTTGCAGAATAACATGTTAGATCGATATCAAATCCATCTATCTATTGCAAATTAGTTTTGTGATAGATGTGTACATTTTTTTTTTCCCGGTAGCATGGCTAACATTTTAAAATAACATTTAAGATCTTGTTTCTATTAAACTTAGCTGCTATATGCACTCTAGCATGTTTATGCGAATATGTATGTATGGAAATTAAATGAGAAAAATGTTATTTATCCCCAGGTTGATTGGATTTCTGGCACTTGGAGAAGGTTGGCATAATAATCACCATGCTTTTCAGCACTCAGCTCGACACGGCTTGGAATGGTGGCAAATTGATGTTACTTGGTATGTCATAAGATTTCTTGAACTTGTGGGTTTGGCAACAGAAGTGAAGCTTCCAACTGAGACTCAGAAGAAACAAAGAGCTTTAAGCAATAACAAGATGATCCACGAGGAAAAGCAGCAGCAGCTTGAAGCAAAAGTCCAAAATGGCAACCTTTGAAAAACTAAGATAATAACGGGATGGATTTAGATGTATAAGTACTATATAATGTCCCAAAAAATAAATGTATGTTTGGATTGTTAAGATATATGCCATGGTGATCGATCGAGATTGGGTGTTTGTCCGTTTGTTTGCCTTGTTCTTTGTGATGTACGTCAACAATAAATTTGGTTGTTTGTCTGGTGAGTGAGAGCACCATCATACTTGTGGATTAAGTATTATATGGATCGTGTAAAACGTGAATCTGTTGTAAGAATTATTTCCATTTGATGCATGTCATACGTGATTGAGGAATCCTCATGTTTTGTGTACCTTTTGTGAAGCTAGCTAGTTAAAATGTATGTTGATGAAAATTATCACGAAAACAAAATATGTAGAATATGTAGCAGTAAAATTTAAGTTGGATAAACAAAAATAATGCTATTTTAGTACCAATCAATATTGAAATGATATATTTTCATGTTCTTGTTTTACTGTTTCTTTAAATTAGTTTAAGTTTCATGTCTT